>NC_089503.1:241994735-242312568 GCF_036850995.1 Saccopteryx leptura
TAGGGTCGGGGCAAAGTATGGTGCTGCAGCTGGCTGTGGCCACAGGGCAGCAGACCTGGGCGTGTTTGACCCTAACCCACTGCTCTTTCCACCATGCTGCGTCCCTGATGAGCACTGGCTTCCACCTGAGTGGGTATTGTGCCACATCCAGGCCCCGTCCTGATTCCATCTTTATTCGGTATCCGAGAGAGATGCGGGCTAAGAGACCAGCTGAAGGCTGCTTCCAGAAGCAAGGATTGCCAGAGAGCTTAATCCTTTGTAACTGGACCCCACACTGATTATACTTGTAGATACCCTAAAGCCAGAGGACCTATGTCATTATCTCTGGAAGCTTCAAGGCCAGGGGAAGCTATGGAGACTGTCCTAGGCAACAGCTAGTTTAGGTAAGGAGGGAGATGAAACTCAAGAGATAGGTAGCTAAGGAAAGGCCTCTTCGGGGAAGAAAGGCACCCAGGATGAGTTCCCAGGGCCTCCCTCCCAAAGAGAAGGAGTGCGCAAGTGAGTGGGCTGAGGAGCGATGGCACGTGACAGCTAGACCAGTGCGGTGCCTACATGGAGGCTGCTCAATCTTTCTATCTTTCTAAGCAGCCAGGTTGACATTCTAACGTGAACCTTGACTTAGCTCCTGTGAAGTCTTAATCCTCTGTATTCACAGAATAATCTACCCATCTTACTTACAGTTATTTCCACATGCATTTTACTCCCCCACCTCTTCTAGACCCACCTCTTCTAGACTTGGAATTTTTCAAAGGATACCTGTTTCGCTCTCTCCATATTTTCACATTTTCTTTTATGCAGTGGGCATTTAACTGGAGTTGTCATTGGAATGTCATCAGAAGATCTGCAATGTTCATTTCTCAGCAGGCTTCTTTATTCACTGACAGTGGCACAGAAAGGACACAAGAGGGCGCTCCTTTCCTTCTAATCTGAGTCCAGGGAGCTGAACCTTTTTTTTTTTTTTTTTCATTTTTTCTGAAGCTGGAAACAGGGAGAGACAGTCAGACAGACTCCCGCATGCGCCCGACCGGGATCCGCCCGGCACGCCCGGCACGCCCACCAGGGGCGACGCTCTGCCCACCAGGGGGCGATGCTCTGCCCATCCTGGGCGTCGCCATGTTGCGACCAGAGCCATAGGCCGACGCTCTACCGCTGAGCCAACCGGCCAGGGCCCCGGAGCTGAACCTTTTCTGCCCGTTTTAGGTCTCTCTTGAAAACTCAGGCATGACTGATGTTGGTGAACCAGGCTTCACCACTATTGGGGAAAGACTTTGGGAAATTTTGAATATTTATACTGGCACCCTTGGAGAAATATTTATTCAGCTCAAGTCTTTGATTCCATTCAAATCAATAAAACAAATATTCATATAGTCAGTTTTTGAAGAACTCACAGTCTAAGGAAGAAACATATTTTAAAAAGTAACCAATCCCTTTACATCCATTAGGATGGCTATTATAAAAAACACAAAATAACAAGTGTTAGCAAAGATGTGGAGAATTGGAACCTTTATGTATTGGTGATGGGAATGTGAAATACCAGCTGCTGTAGAAAACTATGGTGGTTTCTCAAAAAAATTAAACATAGAATTGCCATATTCTAGCAATTCGACTTCTGAGTATATACCCCCAAATAATTGAAAGCAAGGACTCAGAGATATTTGTGCAGCATTAATCATGGTAGCCAAAAGATGGCAGCAACCCAAACATCCATCAACAGAGGAATGGATAAACAAAATATAGTTTATATATATACAAGGGGATATTATTCAGCCTCAAAAAGGAAGGGATTTCTGACACTCAGTACAATGTGGAAGTGCAAAGCAAAACCACAATGAGATTTTATCTCACATCCGTTAGAATAGATACCATCAAAAAGTGAGAACAGCCTGACCTGTGGTGGCGCTGTGGATAAAGCATAGACTTGGGATACTGAGGTCCCTGGTTCAAAACCCTAGGCTTGCTTGGTCAAGGTACATACAAGAAGCAACTGTACTATGAGTTGATGCTTCCCACTCCTATCCCCCTTCTTTCTCTCCTCTCTCTAAAATCAATCAATAAAAACCTTAAAAAAAAGTGATAAGTGGTGGTAGGGGCCCTGGCCAGTTTGCTCAGTGGATAGAGCATCGGCCCCATGTGCAAACATCCCGGGTTTGATACCCAGTTAGGGCACACATAAGAAGCAACCATCTGCTTCCCTTCTCCTCCCTCTTCCCCTTCTCTCTCTCTTCCCCTCTCGTAGCCAGTGAGTGGCTCGATTGGTTCGAGCGTGGGCCTAGGCACTGAGGATAGCTCAGTTGATTCGAGCATTAGCCCCAGACAGGGTTGTCAGGTGGATCCCAGTTGGGGTGCATGCGGGAGTCTGTCTCTACCTCCCCTCCTCTCACTTAAAAAAAAAAGTGCTGGTGAGAATTTTGAGAAAAGTGAACCATTGACGAGAATGTAAATTGGTGCAGCTATTTACACTATGGAAGTTCCTCAAAAAATTACAAATAGAAATACCATGTGATCTAGGAATTTCACTTCTGGGTACATATCCAAAGGAAATGAAAAAGGATATTGAATAGATCATATATATGCCCATGTTCTTTGCAGTGTTATTTATAATAGCCAAGATATGAAAACAAACTTAACTGTCCATTAACAGATGAGTGGATAAAGATGTGGTGTGTATATACATGGAATATTATTCAGCCACGAGAAAGAAGGAAATCCTTACATTTGCAACCACATGGGTCTCCCTTGAAGTCATTATGCTAAGTCAGGGGTCAAGAACCTATGGCTCGCGAGCCAGATGTGGCTCTTTTGATGGCTGCATCTGGCTCGCAGACAAATCTTTAATAAAAAAATAATAACATTAAAAATATAAAACATTCTCATGTATTACAATCCATTCATTTCCTACCACTCATGTTCATGGTTGCGGGTGGCTGGAGCCAATCACAGCTGTCCTCTGGGACAACACCAAATTTTTATTGGATAATGTGTAATGTACACGGGTCGTTGTATGGCTCTCACGGAATTACATTTTAAAATATGTGGCGTTCATGGCTCTCAGCCAAAAAGGTTCCCGATCCCTGTGCTAAGTGAAATAGGGCAAAGAAAGAAAAATACTACACGTATCACTTATATGTGAAATCTTTTTTAAAAAGTTGAACTCATAGTAGAAAAATGGTTGTCCAGGGCTGGGGTTGGAAGAAATAGGGAGAAATTAGTAAAAGGTACAAACTCCCAGCTATAAGATGTAACTGTAGTTGATAACACTGTATTGTTTATTTGAAATTTGCTAAGAGAGAACTTAAATGTTCTCACACACACACACACAAACAAAGCAACCCTCCCCCAATGCATTTTTAAGATTTCCAGGTGTTTCTTTACTTTCTTTCTTTCTTTTTTTTTTTTTTTTTTTTTTTTGGACAGAGAGAGTCAGAGAGAGGGACAGACAGACAGGAAAGGAGAGAGATGAGAAACATCAATTCTTCATTGCAGCTCCTTAGTTCACTGATTGCTTTCTCATATGTGTCTTGACCGCGGGCCTTCAGCAGACTGAGTGATCCCTTGCTCAAACCAGCAACCTTGGGCTCAAGCTGGTGAGCCTTGCTCAAACCAGATGAGTCCGTGCTCAAGCTGGCGACCTCGGGGTCTTGAACTTGGGTCCTCCACATCCCAGTCTGACGCTCTATCTACTGTGCCACCACCAGGTCAGGCCCCAGGTGTTCCTTATGGCCTTTGATGTCTGAAGAATACTACTGTGTACCAGTCTGTTCTTTCCCATGCACTCTCCACCAGAAGGGAGAGATCATGATTTTAGAAGTGTTCCCCAAGTGGAGAGTTGATTTGGCCCTTTAAGGCTGGGTGGGGTTTGTATGGAAAGGATGAAAAGGCATGAGCCAGGACAAAGTTCCCAGGAGATAGAATGGTTTATGCACAGAAAAAAAAGAAAAGAGAAAAACCTGGCAAAAATGAAGAGAGATTAGACAACTTTGAAGTCCTTGGACTTCATGAAGGGGAGTAATAATGATAAGATTGGAAAAACCATGAATAAGAGGCCAAAGTATTTATTTGAGAGTGCAGTGTTTTCTCTAACTTGTTCATGGTGAAATTTAAAAAAATGTTTTTATTGATTTTATATATATATATATGTATGTATATATATATATCATATATTTACACACGCGCGCGCACACACACACACACACACACACACACACACAGAGAGAGAGAGAGAGACTTGTTGTTTCACTCATCCATGCATTCACTGGTTGATTCTTGTATGTGCCCTGATTAGGGATTGAACCTGCAACCCTGAGGTGTCAGAATGATACTCCAACTAACTGTCTGGCCAGGGCTCATGATGAAATTTTGATACATTTTATTTCATCAGTCAAAAGAGATACAATTTTTAAGAAAGAAAATGATTGTACAACTGACATGTGTTGTAAAAATCACAGCTACCAGCACATGTGCCCGTGAGAAAACCAAGCTGTTGAAGTAAATGGGACCTGATGTTGCCAAATCTTTGTTATTATTTATTTGCTGCTTGTTCATTCATTTTGTCAGCTGCTAAAGCTGGCAGATCAAAGTCTGGATCCTTACTACCATGGAAAAACAAGTATGGGGGGGGGGAACCTTACAATTTGAGGAAATTCTACCCATTAATTTTTCTTTTCTCTGAACTGGGAAGGGGTCATGGTTATTTGATATGAGGACAGACCACCTTGGGCCAGCTCATCGAACATCAGACTTCTCAGGGAATGTGGATTAAGCCCTGCTGTGGACCGTGGGAAGCAGGGCCAGCAAGGATAAATGTGTGCTTTTAGGCAGATTACTCTGGTAATTGTATATAGGATGGGTTGTTGAAGGCAACAACCAAAAGACAGGAAGACCAATTAGTAGATGACAGCAATAAATAGCAGTAATCCAGACTTCAGATGGAGTAACAGGACCTCGTGTTTACACAATATTGTGTTATATAAATTCTTTTCACAGGCACTCCTTCAAATGATTATATGAGGTAGGAAGTGTAATTTTAAAAAAAGAAAGAAAGAAAGGAGAGAGAGGGGAAAAAAGAAAAGGAAGGAGGGAGGGAGGGAGGGAGAGAAGGAAGGAAGGAAGGAAGGAAGGAAGGAAGGAAGGAAGGAAGGAAGGAAGGGAGGGAGGGAGGGAGGGAAGGAAGGAAAGGAAAAAAGGGAAGGGAAGGGAAGAGGAAGAGGAAGAGAAGAGAAGAGAAGAGAAGAGAAGAGAAGAAGGGGGGGGAGAAAAAAAAAACCCAAACCCCAGTGCCCTGGCTGGACAGCTTGGTTGGTTAGCGCATCATCCCAACATGTAGAGGTTGCTGGTTCAATCCCTGGTCAGGGCACATGCAGGAACAGATCAACATTCCTTTCTCTCTCTCTCTCTTTCTCTCTCTCTCTTCCCCTTTCTCTCTCTGAAATCAATCAATTAAAAAAAAGCCGAGGTGAAAATTTAATCTAAAAGGTGGCTATTTGAGACATTAAAAAAATACATAACTGATAGGACTTAGTGAGTGTAGAGTGGTAGGTGATTGGGGAGGAAGGAGGAGAGAGAGGAATCAAAGATGATCCCAAAGTTTTTGAACCTGGTTGATTGTGAAGATGTTGCTGCTAACTAACACAAGCCTAGAGGAAATGCTGATTTGAAGTGAGCATTGCTAATGGCAATTTTTAAATAATTACAAACTCATAAAAAAGTTATATTGAAAGAAGAGTACAAAATAACTACCATGCCTGACCAGGCGGTGGCGCAGTGGATGGAGCGTCGGACTGGGATGCGGAAGGACTCAGGTTTGAGACTCTAGGGTTGCCGGCTTGAGCACGGGCTCATCTGGCTTGAGGGGAAAAAAAAAAAAAGGCTCACCGACTTGGACCCAAGGTCGCTGGCTCCGGCAGGGGGTTACTTGGTCTGCTGAAGGCCTGCGGTCAAGGCACATATGAGAAAGCGATCAATGAACAACTAAGGTGTCGCAACGAAGGACTGGTGGTTGAAGCTTCTCATCTCTCTCCGTTCCTGTCTGTCCCTCTCTCTGACTCTCTGTCCCTGTAAAAAAAAACAAAAAAAAACAAAAACAAACTACCACATTCCCTTTGCTCAGAGACTCATTCAGCTTATACCTGTCAGCTCAATAACATCACTGCTAGTGAAACGACCCAACACTGCACCCAATCATCATGTCTTTCAAACCTTCAATCCAGAGAAGTTCCTCAATTTTCCTTTCCTTTCACAGCCTTGACTTTTTTTTTTTTTTTTTTAAATACTACAGATTATTTTGTAGGCTGTCCCTAAATTTGGGTTTGTCCAATGCTTCTTCATGATTAGACCCAGGTCATGCATCTTTTTAACCAGAGTATCACAGAGGTGACTGTGTTCTCATGATGTCACCCATCAATCAGGTGGCACTTCTGTCACTTTATCTCAGTACTTTGATGTTAACGTCCATGATTTGATTAAGGTGGTATCTGACAGTTTTCTCCATGGTAAAATTAACCACCAACCCCCCCCCCCCCCCCCCCCCCCGGTCCCTAACTACTCAAATATTTTGTGAGAGGGGCATTGACAGGATGCTGGCCAGGCTGACTACACAGCGTCACCTGTGTAGTTGTACCGACTGCTCTGCTTAGAGGTTCCAAGGTTTGATTTACTTTTTGCTTAGTTCACACGATGGAGACAGAAATAAAGGTGGGAAGGGAAGAACAAGCAGGCATACATTTAGTTTTTGACTTGGCACATTTGAGTTGCCAGGACACCCAAGAGTTAGACAAGCAAAGCTAGGGCTTGGGGAGGACAATCTGGCTTGGAGAGAAAAGGTTGAGGTGTACAATGTGCAGAGGTGGTGACCGAACTGGGGAGGACAGTTTCTCCCAGAAAATTAGCAAGAAATCGAGGAACGGAGGACCTAACATTTGGGAAGACTCAGAGATGCAGAATATTAAGAGAAAGGAAAGCCAAAGGACTTAAACACATCAGAAAGTGAGAGAGAGAAACCCCATGGTGAGATGTCACAGACACCAAAGGAAAAGGGGGTTTTATGAAGAAAAGAGCAGTCAGCCATGTCAACACTGCAAAGAAGTTAAAGGATCAAGAAAAAAAATCCCTGGTTCTAATAACCAGCCACAACGAAGAGGTCATTCGTTTATTCCTTTAGGCATTCAACCAGCATTGATGGGTGGGGGTTGGGCCACAGGCTTGACGATAGGAAGCCCGCTTGGCAAGGCGGGCTTCATGACTGCACAGCCTATGTAGGAACACAGGGTCCTGAGCTTAGAGAAGTCCCGGCTTGGTTTCATGCTATGAAATTCTTAATATTTGAGACAGAGGTCCTGCCTTTTCATTTTGCCCTGGACCCTGCACATTACATCGCTGGTCCCAGGTGATGGAGCAAGTGTAAACTATCCTTCGGGAGTATTTGTTGGCGACAGTGAGAGGCCAGTTATCTTGCCCAGTGGCAAAGTAGAGTAAAAGGTAATTTAGCTTTGGGCATATGTGTTGGCAGGCAGCAGAGGGTGGTGGGAGGAGATTACCGAAACTGCTAGAGATTTACCGGCGGGAAAGTTGAGTTCAAGGCCTCCAGTGAGTCAGATTTAGCCTTGGACCGGAGGAAAGTAGAGGCAGAAAGCCAGCAGAGGCAAGGAAGGTGGGGAACAGGCTGAGGACGAGCAAGCGCCAACATAAAACCTGATCTGGTGTCTAGTACTGAGCGTGCCTGAACGAGCCAAGGGGCTCCTGGAGAGCCCGCAGGACCAGACTCCAGCGCGCACGCGGGGCCCGGCGGGGCAGTCGCCCCGCGGTCCCCCCGACGCCAGGGCGCGCGCACAGCTCCACACCGTGAATCGCAGCCGCTGGCGCAGCACGACTGTGGGACAAGGGGGCCAACGGAGCAGCGGGGGAGGCCGTGCGTCGCGGCCGCGGGCGGAATCCGGGCCCCTCTTCTCCTCTTCAACCTCTCTATAGGGCAGGCAGCCGGCGGAGAGAAGGTCTTCCGCGGTAGCCGAGCCAGGGGTGGCGCAGGGAGGCCTCCGTGGGCCCGGGCACGTCTGCGCCGCCCTTCCGGCCTCGCGCGCCCGGAGGTCGCGATGGCGAGGTTGGGCCTCGCTCTCCTTCCTCGGTCCCCGTGATTTTGCCGGCCGTAGTCAGACCTTAGGCACTGGGCCCGGGGAACGGACAGGGTCAGGGACGCCGGGCGGCGGTGGCGCGTGGCCTCCCGCTCCGGGGAAGGGCCGGGTGGCGCGCTAGGAGGAGGCCGGCGAGCCCCACCGCGGCCTCTCTTCCCCAGGACCAGACCGCGCTGCCAGGGGGCCCCTGGCGCAGCCGCTGGTGGACGCGAGTCAGAACTGCCTTATCTGCATTCGCGGTGGGGGGGAAGGCAGGCGCAGAAACCAGCTGGAGCCTGACACTGCCCTCCCCTTGTGCTCGCCCTAGCCTCTCAGATCTCCCTTCCAGCAGCACCGTGCTCATCTACGTGCCCCAAGGCCCTGTGTAGCTTTCAAAACTTTTAAGAGGGGTCCTGGAGGAAATTAACCTCATTCAAAGCATTGAGAAGGACACTGAGGACATTGGAAGTCGGTTTCAACCTCTGCCTGCCACCATATAATCAAAGTAATAGGTGCTTACTGCATAAACTGTGGCAAAGACAGAAAAGCATAAATATTTAGACAAAAAAGCACCCATAATTCCACAGCCCACAAGCAAACACTTTGCATATTGCAGTATTTCTTTTGCTATATTTTTTTTTCTTTTTTTTTTTTTTAAAAGACTTTATTCTTTTTTCAGAGAGGAGAGAGAGAGAGAGGGAGGGAAAGAGAGAGAAAGAGAGAGAGAAGGGGGAGGAGCAGGAAGCATCAACTCCCATATGTGCCTTGACTGGGCGAGCCCAGGGTTTCGAACCAGCGACCTCAGTGTTCCAGGTCGACATTTTAACCCACTGCGCCACCACAGGTCAGGCATATTTATTTTTCTTTACATAGTGATAATTCTTTGCACATTATTCAGTATCTTGCTTTTTGTGTTTAATGGCTTAAAAACATTTCCCATTTTCTTGAACACATCATAAAGATTGTTCATGGTTCTACACTAACATTATAGAGCTAGACCAAAATGTAACCATTTTCGTTTTTAAAGGCCCAAAGGATATGTATATTTTAAAGTTCTTGATTATTCATATTAAATTGTTCTTCAGAAACTCTGCACTAATTTATATTTTCAGTCACACTGGATGAATGGCCAGTCTTACCGTATCTGTGAATATTGATCAGAGACTGACACTCAGCCTTGAATAAATAACCCCATCTCTCCTTCTAGGCTCCAAAACTCTGCTCTGCCTTCTTCCTTTCACTAAAAATGTAAAGATTCAGACCTTTTTAGACTTGGGCATTCTGACTATTGGGGACTTTGGCCAGTTCTTGTTTCTGTTTCCCCATGATTTCCTATTCCTGTAAAGCTTTAAAAGTATCTTACAAATGGAAGAATATTCAGCCAGAAATCTATCTTCTAGAACTCTGCAATCCCCTGAGCCAGGTGAGACTATGTCAGTGCGTTTCCTTAGGAGCCTCAGTCTATAATAGATGCAGTGACTCCCATCGGAGTAGGTCAATAAGATGTCAAAGCTAAAATGTTAAATAATTATTTCTATTAAGAATCCCCTGCAAAAAAAAAAAAAAAAAAAAAAAAAAAAAGAATCCCTTGCAGCCTGACCAGGTGGTGGCACAGTGGATAGAGCATTGGTTTAGGACGCTGAACACCCAGGTTCAAAACCCTGAGGTTGCCGGCTTGAGCACCAGGTCGTCCGCCTTGAGTGTGGGCTCACCAGCTTGAGTGTGAGATCATCAACATGAACCATGATCTATGGCTTGAGCCCAAGGTCGCTGGCTTGAGCAGGGGGTCACTGGCTTGGCTGGAGCCCCTCGGTCAAGGCACATATGAGAAAGCAATCAAGAACAACTAAGGTGCCACAACTATGAGTCAATGATTCTCATCTCTTTTCTTTCTTGTCTGTCTGTCCCTCCCTCTCTCTCTCATTTGCTCTTGCCAAAAAAAAAAAAAGAATCCCATGCAGTAACATCTAAGTGTCTACCAACAGACAAATGAATAAAGATAACACACACACACACACTTGAATATTATTCAACCAAGAGAAAGGATATCCTACCATTTAGACAACATGGATGGCCTTTGAGGATATTATAGTAAGTGTGGTAAGTCAGAGAAAGACAAATATTATATGATTTTACTAATATGTAAAATCTAAAAAAAGCCAAACTTGTAAAAACAGAGCAAAATGGTGGTTACCGGGGGTTGGAGGGTGAGAGAATGGGACAGATGTTGTTTAAGGGTATAGAGAACTATGAGATAAGTAAGTCCTGGAGTTTTAAAGATTAGTATAATTATTATGGACAACAATAGTGTCTTATAGACATCAAACTTGTTAAGAAACTAGATCTTAATTATTCCCACTTCGGTAATTACATGTAGTGATAGAGGTGCTATCTAATGCTGTAATGCAGGGGTCCCCAAACTTTTTACACAGGGGGCCAGTTCACTGTCCCTCAGACCATTGGAGAGCCGGACTATAAAAAAAACTATGAACAAATCCTTATGCACACTGCACATATCTTATTTTAAAGTAAAAAAATAAAACAGGAACAAATACAATATTTAAAATAAAGAACAAGTAAATTTAAATCAACAAACTGACCAGTATTTCAATGGGAACTATGCTTCTCTCACTGACCACGAATGAAAGAGGTGCCCCTTCCAGAAGTGCGGTGGGGGCTGGATAAATGGCCTCAGGGGGCCGCATGTGGCCTGCGGGCTGTAGTTTGGGGACCCCTGCTGTAATGGAAAACATACTGCAATATATAAATGTATCAAATCAACTTGTAAGACACCTTAAACTTATACATTATATGTCAAATATATAATTATTTGAAAATCCCTTATAACTGGGACCTTAGAGAATAAGATAAGGAGAAGCAACATTCTGCATACAAATAACCTCTCAGCCTCATCCTACAAAAATATTAAATTTAAATTGACAAATGTTATAATAAAGGTAAGTGCAAAATGTCAAGTGTATGTGTGTATGGGTGGGGGGAGCAACCCTTGGAAAACTAAGTGCCTCATCCTCAAGACTCTTTGGCAGTTCACAGTATTGGACGAATTTAATCCCCAAATCTGAGTGGCTGAATGGACTCTGAGTGACTTTCTGGGAAGCTGGGCACTGCACTGTAAGAATAAGTAACAGCAACAGCAGGCATTCTTTTGAGCACTAGCTTGTGTGCTCTAACCCCCCTTTGAGGAAGCTACTATTTTACAGATGAGGAAACTGAAGCTCAGAGTGGTCTGATTCCCTGATACTCTGAAACGAGAAGCATGTGTTGTTTTCTTTCTCTTTCCCCCCTTTGCAAACTGTGGAGATAGTGACTCTGATCTGCATTTTTTCTTCTATATTTAAACCCTCGTGTATTGTGTCAGCACAATCATAGCACAGCACTGATGGGATCAAAATATACAGCAGCAGCAGCCACTTTTTCTTTGTTTACTTTGGTTGGCTGCAAGTCTGTGATCAAGTGGTTTTACCATATTCCATTCTTTTAGCTGCCCTGCTTCCCTAGCCCCATAAATTCACCTCGCTCCCACTGCTGCACCTAAACCTCCTGTTTTGCCCTTATCTTTGAAATCCCTTACAGTACTTCCCCTATTACCTGCCAGAGATAGGTCTCAAGACCCCCCAGGGGATGCCTGAAACCACAGATTACACCCAACACTATATAAACTATGTTCTCCCCCTATACATACCTAAAGTTTAACTAACAAGTTAAGCACTGTAAGAGATTAATTAACAACAACAATAATGAAATAAACAATTATGAATGGTTTGAGACTATTATTAAGTAAAATAAGGGTTACTCAAACACAAGCACTGGGGTGTTCAATAGTTGATTGGATAACCAGGACAGCTACTAAATTACTATCGGGTGGGTAGCATATACAGGGTGGATAACACAAAGGGATGACTCATGTCCCTGGCGAGATGGAGAGGGACAGTGCGAGATTTCATCACACTGCTCAGAACAGTGTGCCATTTAAAACTTATACATTCATTGTTTATTTCTGGAATTTTCCATTTAATATTTACAGACGTGGTCAGCTGTAGGTAACTGAAGCTGCGGGTGAAGGGGGATTGCTGTGTGTTCCTCCTGTGTTTATCTTTCGTCTCCCATCTAGGCCACTGGCCTCGTGATATTCTGAAGACCACTTTATTTTTCCCAAAGTTGGCTTGTTGTTTAACTCTTCTTTCGGATTTCCTTAGGACTATTTTCCATCCTCTTAGTATCACTAAATCATAAAATGATCAAATTTTCAAGATATAAAGAACTTAGCCATTGTCTAGTCATCATTTTACAGAGGAGGTACTCTGGTCACTCTTCCACCTGAGTCACCAAGGCTAGGACACAGGTGTCTAGCATTCTTTCCTGCAGTATCTGGTCGCTGGCTGTTTCCTGGGCTCCAGGTGCTCCTGCGCTAGTGTTGGGCAGATAAAATATATTATGCTCACTTTGTTAAAGATGGCGCTGCCCACATGAAAGCCTGTTGCCCAGGTGATATTAATGTGTGTTGGGGGTGGGCTGTGGGCAGACATGATCCTTGAAGCCTGGGGTTTGGTTTTAGGACTAAGCCTTTCCCACCCTTTTTGATGTGGGGTGGTACAATCCCATCATGTCTCTGATAAGTGACTTTGTATTAGAGACTTCCCTATTTTGTATATTGGTTAAAGGTTTTGATTTCTACACTATAAAATGGGGGCAGAACGGGAACTTGCTCTCTTGGTTCCTGAGATTAATATTAGAGGAGAGAGCAGAAAGGAGAGCAGAGAAAGGCCATGTGGAGGAGGCCAGGAGAAGCAGCCAAGATGGCGGAGTGTTGAGTGAGAAGCCAGTTTGTGCAGAGTTTGTGCAGGGAGAAGGAAGGAGATGGGGAACAGAGGTGAATAAGTCTGGTGAGCTAGAAACCTTTGATTCTGGGAAACTCGGATAAGTCAGTAGCTTTGTGAGCACTGAATGTGAGTGGCTTTTGGAGCCCAGTGTGTGTTTTTTACTTGCCCGCCGGGTGCAAGCTAGGATTAAAGATGATGGCTGTAAAGCCAGTAGCCAGGGCCACCATCACAGCCGCCTGGCCCATGCAGGTTTGCACTGGATTCAGACAGTTGGTAAAGAAACAACGGAGCCAAAAACTGATGGGCCATCATCTTTAATCCTAGCTTGCACCTGGCGGGCAAGTAAAAATACACACTGGGCTCCAAAACCCACTCATTCAGTGCTCACAAAGCTACTGACTTATCCGAGTTTCCGAGAATCAAAGGTTTCTAGCTCACCAGACTTATTCACCTCTCTTCCCCATCTCCTTCTTTCTCCCTGCACAAACTCTGCACAAACTGGCTTCTCACTCAACACTCCGCCATCTTGGCTGCTTCTCCTGGCCTCCTCCACGTGGCCTTTCTCTGCTCTCTGCTCTCTCCTCTCTCCTCTAATGCTAATCTCAGGAACCAAGAGGGCAAGCTCCCGTTCTGCCCCCATTTTATAGTGTAGAAATCAAAACCTTTAATCCAATATACAAAATAGGGAAGTCTCTAATACAAAATCACTTATCTGGGACATGATGGGATTATACCACCCCACATCAAAAAGGGTGGGAAAGGCTTAATCCCAAAACCAAGCCCTAGGCTACAAGGATCCTGCCTGCCCACAGCCCGCCCCCAACACACATTAATATCACCTGGGCGACAGCTTCCATGTGGGCAGCGCCATCTTTAACAAAGTGAGCATAATATATTTTATCTGCCCAACAATGGCCCACCAGTTTTTGGCTCCGTTGTTTCTTTACCGACTGTCCGAATCCAATGCGAACCTGCATGGGCCAGGCTGCTGTGATGGTGGCCTTGGCTACTGGCCATACAGCTAGCATCACCGATATGAGCAGGAATCTGCCAAGCCCGGAGGCTGAGCTGCAGCCTCTGTCTCTTTGCTGTTCAGGTTGCTTAGCCCAGTTTCAACCATCGGGCCGTGAACTGATCTACCAGAAATTTTGTCCTGGCCTGCCAAAAAGTTAACCACCCTAATGTTGTATGGAAACCCAATGATCTTAGCTGAATTTGCTTATACTCAGGGTGATTTCTGCCATACTAGTCCTCAAACTAATTCTTCTATTTTCACTAGTCTGCAAGTGTAAAAAGGTTAAAAACTGGCTTAGCCAATTCTGAGTTCTTGGACAATGTGGACTTTGCCTCTATTAACTCTGAAAAATATCCTGATAAACTGCTGTTTTGTTTTTTTTATGGGTTTGCTCTGGCTAGTATTTGACCCTCAGTAATATGACAGGGAGAAGAGAAGTTACAAAGGAGGACCTTTCAAAACTCCTACTATATCCGGCAGTAGAAATAAGCTTCCCTTCTCCTGGTCCAAGTCTTAAAACTGCCTCAGACCTGGCAAGAGCTTTCTTTCTTTTTGTTTTTCAAATGAATTAATATTTATTTAACAACATTACCATAAACCTATACCATAATCACACCTTTACAATTCATTGCCACGTTTGTTTGTGGGTTTTTTTGTTAAATTTTTATTTTATTTTATTTTATTTTTATTTTATTTATTCATTTTAGAAAGGAGAGAGAGAGGGAGAGAGAGAGAGAAAGAAACAGAGAGAGAGAGAAGGGGGAGGAGCAGGAAGCATCAACTCCCATATGTGCCTTGACCAGGCAAGCCCAGGGTTTTGAACCGGCGATCTCAGCATTTCCAGGTCAACACTTTATCCACTGTGCCACCACAGGTCAGGCCCGCCACGTTTGTTTGTTTTTTACATACTATTGTGTGTATAATATTTTTATGTAATTTATATATTATTTCGATTCTACAATTCCCCCCCCTTAAGAAGTATTTTATATATATATATGTATACAGTGAGATACAGATATCAAAAGTATACAATTTGATGACTTTTCCCAAACTAACACAGCCAGTTGCTTGCATTCAAATCAAGAAATAACATTTCATTACTCCAGAAGCCCCCTTGTATAGAATTTTTTGTTGTTATTCTTTCTACCCTCTTTTCAGAAATTTTCCTAATGTGAAATGAATTTTTATATGATTTAAAGATGGCACATTCCCCAGCTTCCTATCATGCAGAACACATTTAATAGAAGAAACATTTCTTTCCTTCCCACTCTTATGAGGTCAACTTAACATCAAGTGCAGTAAAAACTTGGCTTCTTAGAAAAAGTTGGAGGTGTACTCATATATGAAGCTGGAAGAGACTTCGGAAAGAGGAGATTATGGGCAAGGTGTTATACTTGTCCAGTGGCAGATGTGAAACTGGGCCTGGCCTCCCAATCACCCACCATTATTCGTTGCTTTGTTAAGACTATGTAAATAGCAGAACGCAGTGGTACCAGGAAGGTTTCCTGTCGAGAGCTGAGTAATGAAACTGTGCACAGGGGTGTAAGTGGCTCCCTTTTTGCCATTCTACTAGGTAGACCGCTACTGCCTTCTGGTTGCTTCCTGAATAATCTCTGACATAATCCTTAATCCCATGGTTCCCAAATTGTGTGCTGAGGCACCCCAGGGTGCTACAGAAAATTCACAGGGGCACCTCAGGATATTTTAAAACTTTGAGGGCTACACAGTCATCCTTTACATGTCACACTCTGCATGAGCTATTAATGATAGGAAATCCAGTTTCAACATTAGATTTCATCATATTCCTTTTTTTTTTTTTTTTTTTTTTGTATTTTTCTGAAGTTGGAAACGGGGAGGCAGTCAGACAGACTCCTGCATGCGCCCGACTGGGATCCACCAGGCACGCCCACCAGGGGGCGATGCTCTGCCCATCTGGGGCGTCGCTCTGTTGCGACCAGAGCCATTCTAGCGCCTGAGGCAGAGGCCACAGAGCCATCCTCAGTGCCCGGACCAACTTTGCTCCAATGGAGCCTTGGCTGCGGGAGAGGAAGAGAGAGACAGAGAGGAAGGAGAGGGGGAGGGGTGGAGAAGCAGATGGGCGCTTCTCCTGTGTGCCCTGGCCGGGAATCGAACCCGGGACTCCTGCACACCAGGCCGACGCTCTACCACTGAGCCAACTGGCCAGGGTTTTCATCATATTCCTTTTGAAGATACCCTGCCTTTATGGAGTTGGGTTCTTGGTGGATACTATGTTAAAAAGAAAATTGATGGGGAAAAGGAATGAGGTTGGTCGTGGGCAATCTGATTCCAAGATTTGAGAAGCTGTGCAGTGCCCCATAAGTGCACACAGGTCATCAGAAAGTGACTGTAGTTAAGAATAAAACAAAAATATCAGTCTTTTCCAATTTATTATGCACATTATTTTTGCAAACAACCACTAAATTGTTAAGACATAAATTCTAATTAAATTATTTGGGTCTAACTACTTGATAAATGGGCCCATTACATATTTCTTTTGGCCTAGGATTTCTGTGAACCTTTGCCTTAGGCATAAGGTAATGGGAGATCAGGTTCTTCAAGTTAAATCAGCACCTCTAATACTCTTTGTCAACTGATGTTGCTGGCAGACCAGAGTCTAGAATGTTTTTACTTAGATGAGGAAACTAAGTTTTAGAAAGTAACTTGAGAGAGGTTATCCAGTCTGGGCAGATCCAGCTTTTACGGGAGCCTGAAACTTTTACAATGGTTGGAGCCCTCATTAACAATAATAATGCACATTTGAGATTCAAAACTGGGTAGATGCCTAACCAGGCAGTGGAGCAGTGGATAGAGCATCGGACTGGGATGCGGAGGACCCAGGTTCGAGACCCCGAGGTCGCCAGCTTGAGTGCGGGCTCATCTGGTTTGAGCAAAGCTCACCAGCTTGGACCCAAGGTTGCTGGGTCAAGCAAGGGGTTACTCGGTCTGCTGAAGGCCCGTGGTCAAGGCACATTTGAGAAAGCAATCAATGAACAACTAAAGTGTTGCAACGAAAAACTGATGATTGATGCGTCTCATCTCTCTTTGTTCCTATCTGTCTGTCCCTATCTACCCCTCTCTCTGACTCTCTCTCTGTCTCTGTAAAAAATAAACAAAAAAACTGGGTAGAGCAGGGGTAGTCAACCTTTTTATACCTACCACCCACTTTTGTATCTCTGTTAGTAGTAAAATTTTCTAACTGCCCACCGGTTCCACAGTAATGGTGATTTATAAAGTAGGGAAGTAACTTTACTTTATAAAATTTATAAAGCAGAGTTACAGCAAGTTAAAGCATATACAAGGTCTACCGGAAAGTTCTGTCCGTTTTTGGAATAAAACAATACGAATTTTTCTTTTTCTTTTCTTTTCTTTTTTTTTTAAATACTCTTTATTTATTTTTATTTTATTTATTCATTTTAGAGAGGAGAGAGAGAGGGAGAGAGAGAGACAGAGAGAGAGGAGAGAGAGACAGGGGGGAGGAGCTGGAAGCATCAACTCCCATATGTGCCTTGACCAGGCAAGCCCAGGATTTTGAACCGGCGACCTCAGCATTTCCAGGTCGACGCTTTATCCACTGCGCCACCACAGGTCAGGTCAAATTTTTCTTACCGTCAATAAACTTTATTAAGTAATATTTTTCCACACCAATCCTATCTTCCGAATATGATCCAAAATGGTTTGCTGAGCTGAATTAAGCCTTTCTGCGATCTCCGATGTTGTCAGAAAAGGATCTTGCTCCAACATGGTCTTAACAACATTGTCATCGATCAAAGATGATCTCCCAGAACGTGGCTTATCAGAAAGGTCGAAATCACCTGTTTCGAATTTTTCGAACCATCTTCTGCATGTCCTATCAGAAACTGTACCTTCACCAAACTTTCAATAAATTTCTACATGCTTCTGTAGCATTTCTTCCTTGTTGAAATTCGTATACAATACAGTGGCGTAAATGAACTTTATCAGTAGCCATGGGTACACTATCGCTTCACACATAAGACTAACGTGAATCAACTTTGTTTTAGTTCATTTGCTATGTCAGTATGTATACATTAAGTGATAAAAATAGAGAGGCACACATGCACCAAATAAACATGTGCTTACGTGTAGAAACTTGTTGTGATAGAAACAAACAGAACTTTCCGGTAGACTTTATAATAATAATTACCAAATACTTTATGTCAAATTTTTGCTAAGTTTGGCAGAATAATTTATTATTATTATTTTTTATTTTTCCGAAGCTGGAAACGGGGAGGCAGTTAGACAGACCCCCGCATGCGCCCGACCGGGATCCACCCGGCACGGCCACCAGGGGGCGATGCTCTGCCCATCTTGGGGCATCGCTCTGCTGCAATCAGAGCCATTCTAGTGCCTGAGGCAGAGGCCACAGAGCCATCCTCAGCGCCCGGGCAAACTTGCTCCAGTGGAGCCTTGGCTGCGGGAGGGGAAGAGAGAGACAGAGAGGAAGGAGAGGGGAGGAGTGGAGAAGCAGATGGGCGCTTCTCCTGTGTGTCCTGGCCAGGAATCGAACCTGGGACTCCTGCACGCCAGGCTGACGCTCTACCACTGAGCCAACCGGCCAGGGCCAGAATAAATTTTTATAAAACAACTTACTATAGTTAAATCTATCTTTTTATTTATACTTTGGTTGCTCTGCTACCGCCCACCATGAAAGCTGGAATGCCCACTAGTGGGCGGTAGGGACCAAGTTGACTACCACTGGGGTAGAGTGTTTGCTAGAGGCCTAAGCAAGTGAGGGGTTCTGAAACTTAAGGTTTGTTAGTTTCTGGGCAAATCTACCTCTGGCCACCAGCTAATAAGTGGTAGAAATGGAATTCAAACCCAGCTTTGTCTGCCTCTAAAGATACAAAATAGGAAATTTCCTAAAGACAGGAAGAGAATACCAGGGATGTAAAAGCATTCCTAGCCTCGCCTGACCAGGTGGTGGCGCAGTGGATAGAGCGTCGGACTGGGATGCGGAAGACCCAGGTTCGAGACCCCGCGGTCGCCAGCTTGAGCGCGGGCTCATCTGGTTTGAGCAAAAAAATAAAAAGCTCACCAGCTTGAGCTCAAGGTCGCTGGCTCAAGCAAGGGGTTACTCGATCTGCTGAAGGCCCGCGGTCAAGGCACATATGAGAAAGCAATCAATGAACAACTAAGGTGTTGCAACACGCAACGAAAAACTAATGATTGATGCTTCTCATCTCCCCGTTTTGTTCCTGTCTGTCTGTCCCTATCTATCCCTCTCTCTGACTCTCTCTCTCTGTCTCTGTAAAGAAAAAAAAAAGCATTCCTAGCCTAGCTGAGTTACGGGTCCCTCCCCAAGAAGGAACCTGAGAAGGGGAGCAGAATGCCTATATCTTCTCATTAGAGAGTTGTGATGGGGACAGGAGGATAGGGCTTTGGTGGCAAAGCTAAGTTTGAATTCTGGCTCTACCACTCCCTGGCTCTGTGATCTGGAAAAGTTACTTACCATCTCTGCATGTTGCTGGAGCAATATTGCCCACACTCCACCAGACAGGATTAAATGAGATATCACAGATGAGAGTGCCTGGTCTATAGCAGTCACATAAGCTCCATTGACCCCCTCTGCATCCTCTGCTCCCACACAGATATCATGGGTATTTGGAGACAAAATAAATAAAGACAAGCTAATTGGTAGAAGTTTCCTTTGTTTGTGGGTATGTTAAGTAAATGCACATATATGGCAAGCAACTGTCTAAAAAAAGATGCAAATCAGACCAAATTGACAGATATTTGCCTGGTATCTTGTCTTGGTTCAGTGCCTAGCACCATGTCTATTTTCAGGGATTCCCCATTATCCGCAACCTAAGTTCAGAACTGCTCACCCTGGTATTTGAAATTTCTCCAAATCTGACCTCAACTTAACCTTCTAACATTTTCTCTCACTATGATCCACCCAAGCCTCTCTTCGAACCTGACTGGTTTCCTCACTGACACTTCAATATCCACCACAGCCTCAGCAGAAAGCTACTTTCTCTGCCAGGAATTTTTTTCTCCTTTCCACAGTCCCGAATCCTACCCGTCCTTCAGGACCAGCTCAAGCCTTCTCTTGGGAGTGAGCATTTTCCAGCGATGCCTGCCTCTGGGGACTCCCGTCTTCTCGACTCCTACCACTCATGCCATTTCTACCAGGCGTTCAGCTCTTAACCACACACTGCCCTGTTCTGTACTACAGCTTTTAGGGAGTTTGTTTTTCCTTTCAATTGAATTGTAAGTTCAGTGCGATGTCATGGAAATACCATAAGACCGAAAGCAGAGACCTGGCTTCTGTTTCTAACTTGCTGTATAACCCCAGGCAAATAGCTTCCTTTCACTCAAAAGTGAGCGGGTTGGATATGGAAACTCTAAGATTCCTTTTCTTAGAACCATGACCCTCTTCATAGGGCCCAGCTCAATGATATGCATACAGAATTTAATTTAAAGAACATTCAAACATTTGTCAATCATTTATTCCCAAAGCACTGAGGTAGGTGCTAAAGTATGAATAAAGTAAACCAAAACACAGGGCTTACTATCAAGGAACTTACAAGGAAGGACTAGGTACACATACTCACTTGGGGGATTTATTGAATGGGGTCAGGAGCTAGAAAGGTCAGGAACTGGTGGAGTATCTGTCTGACATTCTGTCTGGTGGTTGTCACCCCACTCTACTGTTTGGCCTTGTAGCTGACTTCATTCTCTGAATCACTTTCCCCCTTTTCCAGCAACCCCCACGCACACCTTACAAGGGTAGGACTCAGAAGCTCCCTGCCCCTGTTCTCACTCTGCCACACATCCTGTTCCCCTTGGCTTAGAGGTGAGCTGTACAGCTCTCAACTTGGGGATGTGCCAGTCAGCACAGCTACCCTGCCCTCTGCCCTTCCATGTATCACCTGTTGGCACTTGAAAGGCAGTCTTCTAAAGCTGAGCCTGGCTCGGAAAAGTAACCTGGCTGCAATATATAATGGGAGGCATCAGGAAGGAAGGATAGAACATTAAGAAACCCAGCACAGGCCCTGGCCGGTTGGCTCAGTGGTAGAGTGTCGGCCTGGCATGCAAGAGTCCTGGGTTCGATTCCCAGCCAGGGCACACAGGAGAAGCGCCCATCTGCTTCTCCACCCCTCCCCCTCTCCTTCCTCTCTGTCTCTCTCTTCCCCTCCCGCAGCCAAGGCTCCATTGGAGCAAAGTTGGCCCAGGCGCTGAGGATGACTCTGTGGCCTCTGCCTCAGGCTCTAGAATAGCTCTGGTTGCAACACAGCAATGCCCCAGATGGGCAGAGCATCGCCCCCTGGTGGGCATGCCGGGTGGATCCCGGTCGGGTGCATGCGGGAGTCTGTCTGACTGCCTCCCCATCCGTTTCCAACTTCAGAGAGAGAGAAAAAAAAAGAAACCCAGCACAGTGTCAAGCCCAGAGCAGTTTCTTTGATGGCTTTACTACAAGTCAACTGCTGTCCTGAACTGCATCTCTATGAGACAGATGGTTACTGTCGGTATCCTCAGTTTACAAATGAGGAACTGGAGGCAGAGAGAAGTCAAATGACTTGCCCAAGATAGCTAGTTGGTGGAGATAGGACTGGAATTCAGACAGTTTGGCTCTACAGTGCACTCTCCCAACCTAGACTGAAACTGCCTCTTTTCTGTGCTCTGTAAAGGTTTTCTGCCAGCTATGATCTATTTCCTGGAACTACCTTGAGACACACGGAAGGTAAAGCGCAGATACATCTTTCCCTGGGGAAAAGGGAAAGATGTATCTGCGAGACCGGAGCTACCGGTTTCAGGGTAGTCCACTTGACCCTGAATTGCAGCAAGCGGTCTAGAGAGAGAAGACCTGGCAACAGGAGGTCTGAGTTCCGCTCTTCGCTCTGATCTAGGAAATCTTTTCACCTTTCCGAACCCCAAGTTTCCCCACCTTTAACGTAAGAGAAAGGCGAAGGGAGTTGGACTCGGTGAGCTCCCGGGGAACAGAGAGGTCAGGGAGAGGCGAGGGAGGACCGCACAATGTAGGTCTGTGTGTGCAGGAAGACGTCTCCGAGGGCGGAGGCAGAAAGGGGTGTGTTTATGCAGCAGGGGGCTCGCGAATACGTGGGGTTCTGTGGAGCCCAGCAAGAATCCGGAGGAAAGACGCGCAGCCGAGGGGGACGGGCAGGAGAGGAGTTGGGGGCGAGCCCTGTGGCCCCGCCGCGCGCGGAGGAGCAGAAACAGTGACAAAGTCGTCGGGAGGCCTAGCGCAGCGATCGTGGGGCTAGAGGCCAGAGGGGGCCCCAGCTGGGCCTGAGGCGGGGCGGGCAGGCCAGGCTCCGGCGGGCTCTGGAGAGGGAGGAGGGAGGGGCCCGGGCCTGCCCTCCCCACGGCCGCCGCGGCTGGGCCGGCGCAGGCCCCGCCCACAACACGAATCACGTGTGCGCCACGCACTCTCCCTCGGCGCGGGCTTGAGGCGAGCGGACTGGTGGAGAGTGGTGTCCTGAGGGAAAAGGCTCTGCGGGAGGGCTGGGGAGTGGGCATCAGGATGGGGCACGGCTGGGGCAGGCGGATGCCTTGAGGGATAAGGCGGGCGGGGCGGGGCCTGTTGCGAGGGGCGGGGCCTGTTGCTGGGGCTGGCTCAGGAAATGGGGAGAAGGGGCGGGTCTTACTGGCTGCCTGTTCAGGCTGCTTGTTTACTCCTGGCGGGGGAGCTTTAACCCGGAGGGTGGGAGGGCGATAGGGAAAGTGCGGGCTGGAATCCCGAGCCGCTGGAGCAGGAGTGGTGCGGAGGAGGAGTGGAGGGAGGGACTCCCGTGGAGATGCCAAGGCCGCTGCGTTCCTGGAAAGATCCAGCTGAAGACGCCCCGGATAGTTGTTTTTGTAGGTTTTTGCGTGTGTGTGCCTGTGTATGTTTTAAATTTCCTAGCCTATTAAATGCTCCCTCCTCCACCCCTCTCCACCCTGCGCGCGCGCTCTCACACACACACACAGACACACACAGACACACACACACACACACACACACGCTCGCGCGCGCGCGCGCACACAAGTTGGTAAAGGGTGTGCATGAACGCAATCCTTTCGGCCCTGAAACTCCTTAATCCTAGAATGGGTTCCCCGGGGAGAGGGCAACGCGTACGTGCTCACTGGGATCCCTGTCTTAGGAGGTGGTTGTGTGCGTGTTGTTTCCTAGTGGGGCTCTGCCACTTTTCTTAATCCAGGAAATGATTCAGTTGCGGTAATCGTCATATATTTTGAGTGCCTGCATGTGGCTCCAGTTAAACAAATAAGTTAATTTTAGTCAAAAGGCATTCCAGTCTCTTGCGCTTCCTTTTCTAAGTTGTATGGTAGATGGAGAGCTCTTCCTAAAATGTAAAGTGTTTCACAAACGTATTGGCATTAAAATAGAGGACGTGGGCACTGTTGCAATGTCTTCCTCATCTAAGGCAGTTTTCAATTATCTGAAAAATCGTCTGGTATCTGAAGAGATACAGTATCATATAATTTAATATTGTACTAATAACTACCATGTAACCATTTTATACATGAGGAATTAAGGCTCAAAAAGACACAATGGCTTGTCAGAAGTCACACAGCTAGTCAAAGAGCCTAGCAACACAGTGCTTTGAATCCCAAAGGGTGTCCTCCTCTCCCTCCCTCCCACTGTGTAGTGGACATATGTAAATTTCTGTGTTCATTCATTCCTTTGGGACAGCCGCAGTCCTCTATTCCCTGTGGTTTTACGTAGGTTAGGTTTAAAGCCATGGAATCCCATCCCTCTGGCAAACATGGTCCTAAATAGTGAGTGTTTTAACTAAAATGAATCAATTAATCTTTCCCTGGAACTAATATATGAATATGAGAGAGAAAATTTTGTTTTCTGTTAGTGCTGCTAAATTGGGATGTCATAGTTGGTAGTTGCCAACAATAGTGTTCCCAAGTGTGTGAAGAAAGCTCTTTTTGGGGGGTTGTGGGGAGCTCTTCTGAATTAGGAGGACTAATAAGAAGGGGTGAACGGAAATGAGAGATTTAGAGGCCGAATGCTGACATCTTTGTTTAAACCTGGGGTCTGGCTGTGTTTGTGGCCAGTACAAAACTCCTGGATTTCCCAGTTAAGTAAGCCAACAAGTTCTTTTTTCTTTCTTTCTTAAGCTAGCTTGAATTGAGTTCCTGTCACTTGTCTCCAAAGAGAGGCCTGACTAGTAAGTTTGGCACAGTGTTATTTATTTATCCCTCAGAAAATAATGGAAGTTGGGTGCCGGCCACAACTATCACTTCTTAAGTGTTCCAGTTCCCATGAGTCATACCAAGCGTGAGTCCCTCGGATATTGGTAGACAGAAGAAAACATAATTCTTCCTCAATATTATTGTATGACCAACAGGACATAATTCAACCAACCCAAATTAGAAGTTGGATAGATAACATTTCATCTTGGGGTACTATGACAGTCTAAATCATGAAGAGGGTAAGATTGAGGTTTTTAAGATGAGATTACTAGGTTTTTAGTGAAATGGTAAAGAAAGAGGGACTGATAACAATTTTCTCAATTGGTTAAAACTGAAGAATGTGAAGGTGAGTGGTCACTTTTAAAGAAGCAGTGAGGAGAACAGGACATTGAACTGTAAGGAGTAGGGACATTTGGAGCCACAGAATTTTAGAGACAGATGGAATCCCTGACAGATCTGTCTTTTTCCTCCTGAACAATTGTGGTGATAGGCAGCTAGGTAGGTCACCAAACAAAGGTGGTCAGTGGTCCAAAAAGAGCAGGGAGGGATGATCCTCCATGTCCTTTGTTAGCTATTCTAAGAAGTTAGAGATAAAATTGTAGAGATCCTGTGTGTGTACCTTGGTAACTCACCAGAGAGACTGGAACTGGTTGTCATGAGAAAAAAAAAAGAATTAAATGTATACAATAGCAATCCCTTGCCACTCCCTGACTTCCAGAGGGAGGATTCTTGGCTCAGTCAGCTGCTAGGTCTCTGATAAAGTTAAGAGACAGAGTCTGGAGCAGGCCATATTTTTCCACTTGAAGAAGGAGAGAGAGGGGAAAGAGGAGTGCAGAAGCAAGGAGAACAAGGCTAATGACAGTGGGAGAGAGAAGGAGGAGCAAGGGAAAGAAACAGTTGTTGATAGGTAGGGGTTAGAATTTTGGAGACAAAAATATAAAAAGAGGATTTGGGGGAGCTTTTCTGTATGTGGTTAGATAAAATTCCTCCTTGGCTTTCTCCTGAAAAAAATGTCAACTAATGCCCTGGCAAGATAACTTGGTTGGTTAAAGCATCATCCCAAAGCACAGAAATGACTGGTTCAATCCCTGTCAGGGCACATACAGGAACAGATCGATGTTCCTTCCCCCCACCCCCTCTCTCTCCCCTTCCCTCCCCCTTCTCTGTGAAATTAATAAACATGAAAAAAATATTTAAAAAAAATGTTAACAAAGACATTATTTCAAAAGCTTTTTTGAATTGAATTTGTCTCTTCTGACTGAGTCACTCAGATTTCATAGGTCTGCCATCAGCATTTTGGAACCCCTCCAGCCAACTAAAGGTATTGTAGCATCTCTTCTCCTGCACCTTTTCCCAGTATGTAGATGGAATCATCGTGACAATGATAACTTTTGTTTATCAAATGGTGGGAAGCATGTGGGCAGCGGAGCCAGTGGGTGCTGGGTGCTCAAGAACATGATAGTAATGACTTCCCAGCCATTTTGGCTCCTACTGTTCCTGTCAGTAAAGCCTTCCTGGAAGGTTATTGGCTAGTGAATTTTAAAGATTCTCTTTGGGGTGATTAGTTTGGCTTAGGAGGGAAGAAGAGAAATATCAAAGGAATAACAACCCAGAATGGTCATGTGTTGGTTAGAAATCTGGTTCCTGCATGGCAGATCTCACTCCCACATTTGGGTGTTGCATTGACTGAAAACTTAGTTGCTAGCCATTTCTCTTGCCCTCAGGAATCAATGAAAGCTTCTCAGGGGTGGTCTGATAGGCAATCAATTATGCTGTCAGATGGAAAAATTTGAGTTTAGGCGATTCGGCAGTTTATCAGTGAGAAGACTGTGAGATTGGCCATGTCTCGAACAAGTAGTAGCAAATCAGAGAGTGTTCCCAGGTGGAGAACACAAAAAGGTAATTAAACAGGGTTTGATTAATTCACGATTTCTACTCCAATGTATTAGAAGGATTATTAAGGCAGGATGTGGCCTAATGCTGGATGAGTTGTAGGTTAAGAGAATAGTATGGTGACTGGTTATATTATCAAGGTACGATTATGGGTTTCATGGGCAAGTGCTTGGTTGACTCTCTTCTGAAAACCCAAAATCAGTAAGGCCCATTCTTCTCATCTAAATTATTTTAGGCAGGTCTATGAAAAGAAGAGAAATTTTCTGTTAGTAAATAATTTAAACTTGAAAAAATTAAATTTGAAGGAGAATCTAAGTTTTAGACCTTGTTATCTATACTAAAATGCAAGAGGGAATTCAATAGTATATGCTAAGCCCTGGCCGGGTACCTCAGTTGGTTACAGCATTGTCCTGATAAGGCAGTTTTGATCCCAGTCAGGGCACAAACAAGAAACAACCAATGAATGCATAAATAAGTGGCAATATAAGTCATTATTTCTTTCTCTCTCTCTCTCTTCCTCTCTCAAATCAATAAATGTTAAAAAATTAAAAATAGCATATGTCAATCCCCGTTTGCATCTAGTGTCCTATAAACTGGTATTTGTGAAGTTGATTATTCCACTGGGTAGTGATGGAGGCCAGCCTATGATAGATGTAAGAAACTGTGCTGACTGCAAATACAGTACGACGTCTGGCACAAATAGGGAACAGTACCTGCTGTTCAATTCAGAAGAACCAGAAATTGGCATAAAATGATTGCATTTAAAATGCTTTTAGAAACAGGCTTTTATATTTGGAGTTTTGTTTGATTGGTTTATGGGTTTATGGACTTTTTAAAAAATCTTTTCATTTTGCTTGTCAAGAAGCCATTTAGTTGCTCAACCCCAATCCTGGGCGGTGGTTAATTGGCACATTCGTGGTGTGGCCATGTGGAAGTGGTATTTCCCAGGACTTTATGGTGCTGCCAATTCAATGGTATACATAGTGGGTGCAGATAGCCCTGTGCCCTTTGCTTCATTTGTCAAGAACTACAGTATTCCCAGGTGATCACCCCTCTGCTAGGGAGCTTCCTTATAGGAGTTAAACAGGATCTGGGTCATTCTTGATGATGTCGGTGGTCCAGATCATGGCAGGCATACCTGCCTTGGGCAGGAGTTTGGTCCTGCAGACGAATAAGGAAGAATGGCAGAATGCTTATGTGGGCTAGCAACCAAAATGGAATATGTAGGGAATGAAGTTGAACGGCTGGACAAAAATGAAACTGGTAAGTTCACTAGAGAAAAGACTACCAGCTCCTTCTCGGGGGTGGTGGGGGGGGGAGTTAGGGGATACCAGTACTATGGGAAGGAAAGTAAGAATAGAAGCTGCAAGAGCAGAGTTCAGTGGCAAAAAACATAGGGCAGAAAAGTAATAATTATGTATTGATTGGAATCCAAGAAACTAAAATAGGAGGTAACACAGCTGGGCATTCACAATGTACACTTCTGCCCATTCTTTGCTTCTCCCCTCTATCTCGACAGCCCCAAATCTAGGAGGTGAAATGACTTCAAGTCACCTCCTCGCCACCACTGGGGGTTTATACCAGTCCTTTCTAGTTGAACAGTGTGAGGTTTCCACCTTACTTAGTAATGCTTATCTCTTAAATAGCTCTGTGTTATCTCCCTCATGGGTGGGAAAAGCTGGCTGTTTCAGCCTATTTTAAGGACTTCCTATGAGAAGACTGTTTTTACAGAAACTATAGGTATATAGAAACCTAATGGAGAAGGGCTCCCACAGTATTTGTTGAGTTGAGCTGAACTGCTGTTTCCCCACGTGGTATTTTCTGTCCCTGGTATGCTTCAGCATGAGAGTCATGTCTAGATAGTCTTAAGCCTGTACAGGAATTTTTTCCCTTGGCCTTCCACTCCTCTGGCCTGTTACTAGCATATCCCCCAGGGCACAATGTAGGGTGAAGCTGGAGTTGGTCCATCATCAAAATGGTTCTGTTCTGGATTTTATCTTCCTGCCTTGAACAATGAGATAAAGATACTTTTAATCCTCATTTTTTATGTGCTCACTAGAAAGCAGACAGAGTTGTTCCAGAGTGGATTTCCTGTGTCACAGAAATCACAGATGCATAAAAGGAAAAACCAGATGTGCACAGAGAGCCTGCCTGGGCTTACACATTCCTTCATACCCGGAGTCATAGGGCTTTATGATCTATGTTCCCAAAGCCAGCTCATTTATTCCTCTTTTGAATATGTGCTCTTGCTCATACCCAGATTTTCAGAGCTAGGAGGAAGTAGGCACGGATTGGGGTGTTTACGCACTGGGGTGTATCTTTGGATATCTTCACACATGTGGGAGCTTGTTTGCTTGCAAGTGTGGCAGTGCAGATCTAAGCAAGCTACTCCAGGGTTACCCTTAAGCTGTGAACAACCTACTTGCAAACTATCAATCCTTTCTCAGCCATGAAATGCGAAGCTCACCTTCTCCAGAAAGGATTTATCGATTGAGTAGTTCAGAGAGATGCCATTTGCCCCAGGCATATCTACAAACTACTTTCTCTTAAAATTTCTGAATCTTGTGCCTTCGGTTTTTGTCCATGAGGGTATTTTGGTATTTTTCTCAATCAAAAGAAAAAATATAGGCCCTGGCCGGTTGGCTCAGTGGTAGAGCGTCGGCCTGGCATGCAGAAGTCCCGGGTTCGATTCCCGGCCAGGGCACACAGAAGAGGCGCCCATCTGCTTCTCCACCCCTCCCCCTCTCCTTCCTCTCTGTCTCTCTCTTCCCCTCCGGCAGCTGAGGCTCCATTGGAGCAGCGTTTGCCCCTGCGCTGGGGATGGCTCCTTGGCCTCTGCCCCAGGTGCTAGAGTGGCTCTGGTCACGACAGAGCGATGCCCTGGATGGGCAGAGCATCGCCCCCTGGTGGGTGTGCCAGGTGGATCCCGGTTGGGCGCATGCGGGAGTCTGTCTGACTGCCTCCCCGTTTCCAGCTTCAGAAAAATACAAAAAAAAAAAAATAATAATACAAATGCAAAATAACCAGTATTATCCTTTTCATTTAAAACTGATAGCCTGGGCCCTGGCTGGTTAGCTCAGTCAGTTAAGAGCATTGTCCAGAAACAACAAGGTTGCAGGATTCGATCCCCAGTCAGGGCACATACGAGAAACAACCAATGAATGCATGACTGAGTGGAACAGCAACTGAACACTTCCTTTCCCTCTCCCCCCTCTCCCTTCTTCTCTTTGCCTCTCGAAAAATCAATCAATCAGATCCTGGCTGGAGGGCTCGGTTGGTTGGAGTCTTCCAGGCACAGAGGTTTGATTCTCCAGTCAGGGCACATACAGGAGCAGCTTTCAGAGGTAACTTTTTGGTAGTCTAAAACCCTAGATTCATGATTACTAGATCTTGGATGCCTACTATATGCTGGAATGCCTACTACTGTTCTAGAAGCTATGGATACAGCAGTAAACAAAAATATAGATTCTACTATCCTGGATCTGTTGAGGGGATGGAGATAGGTTGTCAGTAATAGTAAGAGCTAAGAAAAAAAATAAAGCAAGGCCAAGGATGGTGCTATTTTAGATAGATTAGTGAGGAAATTTCTTCTTTTTTTATTATTTATTTTTATTTATTTATTCATTTTAGAGGAGAGAGAGAGAGAGAAGAGAGAGAGAAGGGAGGAGGAGCAGGAAGCATCAACTCCCATATGTGCCTTGACCGGGCAAGCCCAGGGTTTTGAACCCGCGACCTCAGCTTTTCAGGTCGATGCTTGATCCGCTGTGCCACCACAGGTCAGGTGGAAATTTCTTCTTATAAGAATGCATTTGAGGCCCTGGCTGGTTTGCTCAGTGGTAGAGCGTCTGACCAGCATGTGGATGTCCCAGGTTCGATTCCTGGTCAGGGCACACAGGAGAAGTGACCATTTGCTTTTCCACCCCTCCACCCCCCTCTCTCTTCTTCTTCTCCTGCAGCTATGGCTTGATTGGCTCGAGTGAGTTGACCTTGGGTGCTGAGGATGGCTCCATTGCCTCTGCCTCAGGCTCTAAAAACTGGTCCAGTTGCAATGAAGCAACAGTCCCAGCTGGGCAGAATATCACCTCCTAGTGGGTTTGCTGGGTGAATCTGGTGGGATGCATGTGGGAGTTGTCTCTCTGCCTCCCCTCCTATCACTAAAAAAAAAAAAAAAAAAAAAAAGGAAAGAAAGAAAAGAATGTATTTGAGAGCAGGGACCTAAATCAAGCAATAGAGCTAATCATATGGCTATCAGGAGGAAGATCATTTAGTTCAAAGGAATCACTTTGGAAAGCCTGAGCTGGAAGTCAGTTCAAGAACCAGCAAGGGGGCCAATCTGTCTGGCTCTGGGTGAGCCAGGAAAGAGTGGTGGGTATTGGGACCAGATAATTGACTGGGGGCAAATCTCTGTAGGGCTTTGTAGTGAGGGAGGTGGGAAGTGATTGAAGATTTTGAGCAGGATAGTGATATAATGTGACTTAGGTTTGAGAAAGATCACTCTGACTGCCATGGTGTTGAATAGAACAGAAAAAGCAGAGAGATCAGTTGGAGCCTGTTTTGGAAGTCCAAGTCAGAGAGATGGTGGTCTGACTAGGGAAGTAGTGCTGGCAATGGAGGGATATGAATGGATTCTGGATAAGTTTTATAAATAGAACCAGTGGTGGGATTCAAATAATTTAACAACTGGTTCTTTCCCCTAATGACCATTTTAAATATAAAAAAAGATATACTGAAAGGTAGTTTATTATTTCATGCATTTAATACTTAAATAAGAACAATAAAAGAAGTATACAAAATTAGATTATAAGAAAATGTTTTAAAACATTAATGAAAAAATATTAGGCCCTGGCTGGTTGGCTCAGTGGTAGAGTGTCAGCCTGGCGTGTGGGTGTCCCTAGTTTGATTCCCAGTCAGGGCACACAGGAGAAGTGGCTATCTGCTTCTCCACTCCTCTCCCTCTTGCTTCTCCCTCTCTCTCTCATTCTCTCCTTCAGCGATGGCTCAACTGGAGCGAGTTGGTCCTGGGTGCTGAGGATTGCTCCATGACCTCCACCTGAGGCGCTAAGAATAGCTCAGTTGCTGAGCAACTGGCAATGCCCCAGACAGGCAGAGCATCACCCTGTAAGGCAGTGGTCCCCAACCTTTTTTGGGCCATGGACCGGTTTAATGTCAGAAAATATTTTCACGGACCAGCCTTTAGAGTGGGATGGATAAATGCATCACGTGACCAAGACAAGCATCAAGAGTGAGTCTTAGATGGATGTAACAGAGGGAATCTGGTCATTTTTTAAAAATAAAACATTGTTCAGACTTAAATATAAATAAAACAGAAATAATGTAAGTTATTTATTCTTTCTCTGTGGACTGGTACCAAATGGCCCACGGACCGGTACTGGTCTGTGGCCCGGGGGTTGAAGACCACTGCTGTAAGGGGCTTACTGTGGATCCTGGTTGGGGCACATGTGGGAGTTTGTCTCTGACTCCCTCCTCTTACTTAATAACAAGAAAAAATTAGTGAAAAAATGTTAAATAATATATGACAAAAATAATAAAACTGTTACTTAAGATAGAGACAGAGAGAGGGACAGACAGGAAGGGAGAGAGATGAGAAGCATCAGTTCTTCATTGAGGCACCTCAGTTGTTCATTGATTGCTTTCTCATATGTGCCTTGACTGGGAGGGAGAAGCTACAGCAGAGCGAATGTCCCCTTCCTCAAGCCAGTGGCCTTGGGCTCCTGCCAGCGACGTTTGGGCTCAAGCCAGTGATCATGAGGTCATGTCTATGATCCCATGCTCAAGCCAGCGACCCTGCGCTCAAGCCAGATGAGTGCACACTCAAGCTGGAGACCTTCGGTTTAGAACCTGGCTCCTCTGTGACCCAAGCCAAGGCTCTATCTACTGTGACACCACCTGGTCAGGCCCATATTACTTCTTGATTGCTGTCCTTTGCTATTTTTTTCACCTATGGACAGAATGAACATACTATGGACACTTAGAATATGTTGTTGTGCAGATGAATGTTAACGAATAAGGAATGTAAATTTGTGATTTCCACATTGGGTGGCTGCCCAGGTGCCCACCTTTAGAGAGAACCCTGATTACAGGTACCATTTTAACAAATGGTTCACTGAACTCAACAAAAAATTAGGTATCAGTTCTGCTGAACTGGTGCAAACTGGATGAATCTCACCCTTGGATAGAACCAACAGGATTTTCTGCTAGATTGGATGTAGCATATGAGAAAAAGAAAGGAGTTCAAGATTACTCTAAGTTTTTGTGTGTCCCTTTGGGTGCTTGTTTTTTGAGCAACTGGAAAAATAGAATTAGCATTTATTAAGTTGGGGAGAAGCAGTTTGGAGGAAATCAAAAGTCTGGTTTTTGACATGGTACATTTGAGATCTGATTAGACATCCAAGTGGATGTCAAGTATATAACTGATATCAAGAATTTGGAGTTCAGACCTTGGCTGGTTGGATCAGTGGTAGAGCGTCGGCCTGGCGTGCAGGAATCCCAGGTTCGATTCCCGGCCAGGGCACACAGGAGAAGTGCCCATCTGCTTCTCCACACCTCCCCCTCTCCTTCCTCTCTGTCTTTCTCTTCCCCTCCTGCAGCCAAGGCTCCATTGGAGCAAAGTTTGCCCGGGTGCTGAGGATGGCTCTGTAACCTCTACCTCAGGCTCTAGTATGGCTCTGGATGCAACAGAGCGACACCCCAGATGGGCAGAGCATCGCCCCCTGGTGGGTATGCCGGGTGGATCCCGGTCGGGCGCATGCGGGAGTCTGTCTGACTGCCTCCTCGTTTCTAGCTTCGGAAAAATGAAAAAGAAAAAAAAAGAAAAAAGAGTCTGGAGTTCAAAAAGACAGGTTAGGTATAAAATGAGACTCTGGTGGAACCTGAAGACTAAGTTCATTCCCTAGGCCTTACCCCATTCTAAATAAATGCTTTAAAAGTCGTTCCCAGCCTTGGCTGTTTGGCTCAGTAATGGTAGGGTGTCGGCCTGGCATGTGGATGTCCCGGGTTTGATTCTGGCCAGAACACACAGGAGAGGTGCCCATCTGCTTCTCCACCCCTCCCCCTCTCCTTCCTCTCTGTCTCTCTCTTCCCCTCCCTCAGCCAAGGCTCCATTGGAGCAAAGCTGGCCCGGGCACTGAGGATGGCTCCATGGCCTCTGCCTCAGGCACTAGAATGGCTCCGGTTGCAATGGAGTAATGGCCCAGAAAGGCAGAGCATTGCCCCCTAGTGGGCATGCCGGGTGGATCCCTGTCAGGCGCATGTGGGAGTCTGTCTCTCTGCCTCCCCACTTCTCACTTCAGAAAACTGCAAACAAACAAACAATAAGTCTTCCCCAGCCCTAGAATCCACTGAACATCTGAGGCATGTTATGAACCAGAGATTGCCTGGACTGTGGATGGAATAGCTCTAGTCAGTCCTCTGGGTCCAACTAACAATGTATTATTAACTGATGTTTATCAAATGCCAACTCCATGCCAGGCACTGTGCCAAATGTTGGGTATTCAATAGAAACAAGACATGCTCCTTGTCTTTATAGAATGTTAAGTCTTGTAGGGGATTAGGATGAGACAATAGCGTTTTCAGTACAATGCAATGGGAGTGTGGGGGGTGAGCGTAGGGTGCTATTGGACATAAAGGAGAGGCACTTAATCCAGTCCCAGAAGGCAAAGTGCCATCTAAGCTAACTCCTGAAGAATAATTAGGGGTAGCCTGACCAGGCAGTGGTGCAGTGGATGGAGCATTGGCCTGAGACACTGAAGACCCAGGTTTGAAACCCTGAGGCTTTCAGCTTGAACATAGGCTCACCAGCTGGATCCCACTGGCTTGAGCATGGGGTCACTGGCTTGGCTGGAGCCCCCTGTCAAGGCACATATGAGAAAGCACTCAATAAACAACTAAGATGCCACAACTATGAGTTGATACTTCTCATCTCTCTCCCTTCGGGTCTGTCTGTCCTTGTCTGACTCTCTCTAGCTTAAAAAAAAAAAAGTAGTGGTAACCTGGTAAAGAGGTAAGAGAGGAGTGGAGAGTGTTCTAGGGGAGAAAAGAGCATGTATCAAGCAAAGCAGTTTGTGCAGACAAGGGACAAAAGTTCAGTTTAGCATGTCTGGAGTATAGTGAATAGGGTAGAGACAGAGAGGGGCAAGTAGTGACTGGAGAATTAATTAGGAGTCACACCATGAAGGATTTTTTTTTTTCTTCCAGAGACAGTCAGAGAGAGGGATAGACAGGGACAGACAGACAGGAACAGAGAGATGAGAAGCATCAATCATTAGTTTTTCATTGCGCGTTGCAACACCTTAGTTGTTTGTTGATTGCTTTCTCATATGTGCCTTGACAGCGGACCGAGTAACCCCTTACTGGAGCCAGTGACCTTGGGCTCAAGCTGGTGAGCTTTTTGCTCAAACCAGATGAGCCCACGCTTAAGCTGGCGACCTTGGGTTTTCGAACCTGGGTCCTCCGCATCCCAGTCCGATGCTCTATTCACTGTGCCACCGCCTGGTCAGGCACCATGAAGGATCTTAATGAACAATGCTGGGAGTTTGTTATAAAAGTTACAGGAAGGCCCTGGCTGGTTAGTTCAGCCGGTTAGAGTGTTGTTCCAAAACAACAAGGTTGCGGGTTCGATCCCCAGTCAGGGCACACATGGGAAGCAAACAATGAATGCACAACTAAGTAGAACAACAAATGAATGCTTCCCTTCCCCTCCCCTCTCTCTCCCTTCCTCTCTCTGTCTCTCTAAAAATCAATCAATCAATAAAAAATTAAGCCCTGGCTGGAGAGCTTGGTTGGTCGGAGTGTCATCTGGAAATGCAGAGGTTGCCAGTTCGCTCTCTGGTCAGGGTATAGAGGAACAGCTTGATGTTCCTGTCTACCTCTCTCTCTCTCTCTCTCAAAAAAAAAAAAAGTTACAGGAAACATTTGCGTTTTTATTTTTATATAATTATTTATTTTTGGAAGCATTTGAGGTGTTTTTTTTGTTTTTTTTTCTGAAGCGGGAAACGGGGAGAGACAGTCAGACAGACTCCCGCATGCGCCTGACCGGGATCCACCCGGCACGCCCACCAGGGGGCAACGCTCTGCCCACCAGGGGGCGATGCTCTGCCCCTCTGGGGCGTCGCCATGTTGCGACCAGAGCCACTCTAGCGCCTGGGGCAGAGGCCACAGAGCCATCCCCAGCGCCCGGGCCATCTTTGCTCCAATGGAGCCTCGGCTGCGGGAGGGGAAGAGAGAGACAGAGAGGAAGGCGCGGCGGAGGGGTGGAGAAGCAAATGTGCGCTTCTCCTGTGTGCCCTGGCCGGGAATCGAACCCAGGTCCTCCGCACGCTAGGCCGATGCTCTACCGCTGAGCCAACCGGCCAGGGCTGCATTTGAGTTTTAAGTGGAGGAAATGGGCTAATGTAAGGAATGGCTTGGAGGGAGGCAAACCTGGAAGCAGTTACATCGGGGTATTTGAGATAGTGTCAATCTCACACTCATACTGCACCTCTAAATGTGTCCAGGTAACATGAGGCAGGACGTGGGTCTGCTTTGCTTAACCCCAAGCTAATAAGAGATGCTCTCCAAGAAGCTAATTACTTTGACGGAAAAGAGGCACAAGATGTCTACGTTTTAATCGGCAGCCAAGGTGTGGGAGGAAGCAAGGAAGCATAGTTCTAGGATGGGACAGCTTCCAGGAAGGGTAAACACTAGTCATGGGGAGTCAGGAAGCCAAGATTGGAAACCACAAGTTGGAGTCTTTCTAAGTACATCTTGCTTTGTATGATGTGTGTGCTGTGCAGTGTGTGTTTAGGACAGAACCTGGATTCTGTGTGAAGGTGCTGAGAGCTGGGTGTGTGTGTGTGTGTGGAATGGAAGTTTATGGTGGAACATTCTCTCTGAGTCTGTGTTAATGTGCAAAACTCTGGAATGCACACTGTGCAAGTATATACCTGCAGCAAAAAGGGAGATGCATGCAACATATGCTATGAGAGAACATGTGCCTTTTAACGGCCTGCATCACAAGACACCATCTCAAACAGGACAAGCTATGGGTTCTGTTCAGATCTAGAACTCCTTTGGCTCACTTTGCATACAGCAGGCACTCACATGTTTGTCAAGTGAATGGTTGTTTCACTTCTACTAAAATTCAATCGTTTTTGGAAATATGTAGATTTGGTTACAAGTTTGAACTAGGCATTTTAAGAAAAATAAACTCACAGTCAGGCACCAACATCCATTTGCAAAATCTAGCAGTTTAAGTCCTGCAATGAAGTTTATAGGCTAGCTTGAGTCCTAGTTCATGTAAAAATCACTAGTTCATTTTATTCAGCAAACGTTTACTGGAACACCTCAGCCACATTGGTAGTACTGGGCTGTTGCTGCTGGAACTCACTGCCCTCTCCTCTGAGCCGCCTTAAGCTGAGTGCTGCAGTTAAGCTTAATTATATGCTATCTTGTATTGTTCCTTAATTGTTGCATGTGCATTAAGCCATTTCCAACTAGGTTGTATGTTCCTTGGGGGCAGGGACTATATTATAAACTTCAGGATAGGTGAGGGACTTAGCAGAGAATATATTGAAGGGAGTAAACACCCCTTCAAGAGTGGAAAAAGGAAAATGAGAACATAAAGCTATATACGAACTGTAGTGATTAATGTATAAAATAGCTTAAGAAAAAGGGAGCATATATTGTTGTTGATTAACGAAAATATTCCATTAATGATAAAAGAGTAAAATTCAACTCTGTATTTTCATGTTAAGGGAGGGGTTTGTGTAGTGACATAATTGCTGTGACACCCAAATGCCTTCATTCTAGATGTTCTTTTCAGTGCAAAACAAGAATGTTTCCTTGAGGATGAGAGTTAAAAGGTAGAACCAGTCTTTGGTGAATTATTTGATAGCAGATTTATCCTACAGCTGGATTTCTCAACAATGGCACATCGACATTGTAGATGAGGTAATTATTTGGTGTGTGTGTGTGTGCTGTACTGTGCATTGCAGGATGTTAAGTAGCATCGTGAATCTATACTTATTAGATGATAGTAGCACCTTCCCCCCCTTTATGACAATCAAAAATGTCTCCAGACAGGTTTCTCAAAAAATTAAAAATAGAACTGCCTTATGACCCAGTAATTCCACTTTGGGGTATATATCCAAAGAAATTCAAAACACTAATTCAAAAGATATATCTACCCCTATGTTCATTGCAGCATTATTTAAAATCGCCAAGATGTGGAAGCAACCCAAGTGCCCATTTAATAGACAAGTGGATAAAGAAGATTTGGTAGATATAGTATACACAATGGAGTGTAACTCGGCCATTAAAAAGAATAAAATCTTGCCATTTGAGACAACATGAATGGATCTAGAGTATTACGGTAAATGCAGTAAGTCAGACAGAAAGACAAATACCATATGATCTCACTTATGTGTGGAATCTAAAGAATAAAATAAACAAACAAGCAAAAACAGACATAGACTTATAGATTCAGAGTTGCCAGATGGGAGGGGGTTTGGAGACTGTGTGAAAAGGTGGAGAGAGTAAGTACAAATTAGTGGCTACAAAGTAGTGAAGGGGATGTAAAGTACAGCATAGGGAATATAGTCAGTAATAGAATAATAACTATGTATGGTGCTGAGTGGGTACTAGAATATGGGACTCTCACTTCCTAAGTTATGTAATTGTCTGTTATGTTGTACACCCGAAACTAATATAAAAGAATATTGAATGTCAACTGTAATTGAAAAAAAAAATGGATGTATGAGGCAAATTGGATATATACGGATGAAAATATTTCTGAAATAGTGGGGAAAAATGTCTCCAGACATTGCTCCCAGCTGAGGACCAGTGTCCTATAGGAATTTTGGTTCATTTGGATATCTTCCTTATTTAACCAGAGGTGGAAAATAAGGGGAATAATATTTATTGTCTCTTTGTTCTGAGCTAGGAATTAAACCTATGTGAGGTTTGTTTTGTTTTTAAAATTTCACCTTACAGATAAAGAAGCTGAAGTTCAGAGAGATAAAAGAACCTGCTGAAGACCACAAAGCTTGTTCAGCAGTTAAATCAGGATTGCAAGCCAGGCCAGTCTGCCCGCAAAGCCCTTAGTCCCTTCCAGCACACACCCCACTGCCTCTCCGTAAGAAAAACAGCATACCTCACCTTGAAGGCGAGCTGCGCATTCAACAAGTATGCTTGAAAATATTTTAAAACTTTTTGGTGGAGAGGAATTATTACTCTTCTAGCCATTACATTCGTTTAAATAGAATATACAGACAGGCCCACACATACAGACACCGGGGCCCTTCATTACCGTTGTGCCTCTGGTCTTATCTCTGAAAAACACAGAGCAACACAATGCAACAGCTTCAATTCCCCTTGTTACAAATTATACAAAAGCCAGAGCCTAACGGTGCCAAAAGCAACTGGTCTTGTTTACATAAGGGCTGAAAGCTAATAGTTAACTTTCTTCCATTCCAGAAAAAGTAAATAACGCCTCACTTTACAACTACAAACGAGTAAAATCGCGTAATATGTCATGAAATGGAGAAAACATGAAATCAAATGGAAAATGGAGAGGTTGATTCCAGTGCTCCCTCTCTCCCCGGCTTTCGCTAGAGCTCCCGGCCGGTCGGGCTGCGCGGCCTGGGTCCCTATCGCCCCCGCCAAGTTCCCGGCAGTGGCGCCTGGGGCTTTCTGGCTTCCTTTCCCGCCCTGGGGCAGCACGGCCTCTCTCGGAGAAGCCTGTCCCAGAGCTAGGCCTGGAAAAACAACAGCAAGAAACTTTGGCTGGGTTGGCGGTTCAGTAATAAGAGGCACTCAAGTTTGGTTCGGGGCTGCAGCCGCCGGTTCCGATTTTGGGGTGGAAATGGGGAGGGGTGGGTCACAACTCGGTCAGGTTCAAGGGCGCATGTGCACGAGAAGTCGCTCGGTAACTTATTGAGCGCCCACTGTCTACGAGCAGTTGGGGGTGTGCATCCAGGCGCGTGGTGGGTGTGTGGGGAGGGCGCGGGCGCGCGTGGCCGGCGAGAGGCGCGCGGGCCGCGAGCGCGCTCAGAGCCTGGGGCTGGTGCTAGGGTTGGGGGCGGGGAAAAGAGGTTGGGGTTGGGGGTGGGGGTGTGTCCCCGAGTCTCGCTCGTTCACTCGCTGGCTGGCGCGCTCCTCCGCTCCCTTCCCGGGCGGGAATCCGGGCCGGGTTGTGGCCGCGGCCGCGTACGTGAGCGCAGTGTCCCGGAGAAGGGAGGCAGGCCGGCCAGGTGGGCGCGAACGGAGCCTCGGCGGGCGGGCGGCCGGAGCGGAGCTGGGCAGTGGGCCGCGCCGGGTGGGTGGGCAGGGGCGGCGGCAGCTGCAGCCCGGAGCCGAGCCGCGCTGTCCAAACCGGAGCTGCCCAGCCCGCGCTGCTGCTGGTGACGGGCGAGGTGAGCTGCGCTGCGCTGGGACCTCGCGGCGCTGCAGCCGGGGAACGGGGGCGGCCCGGGAACTTCCCACGCTCCGCGCGCCCGCGGGGGCTGGGTGGGCGGCCTGAAGGCCCTGGAGGCCGGCGAGAGGGGGCAGGGGTGGGTCGGAGCGCCGGGGCGCTGCTGCAGTCCCCGCGTTGGCTGGGTGGGGGTGGCCGCCCGCTTTTCCGTGTGCCGCCTTGTTTATCTTGCTCGCAACGGCCTTTCGCCAAGGCACCCCCTCCCCAACTTTGAAAGGTTGTCCAGAGTTGCCTCTCCGACGGAGACTGACCTGTCCCCTCCCTGACCCTTTCCGTCTGGGCCGCCAGCCCAGCACTCCCGGCGCCCCGCGCGTTCCTGCCCACTCTACCGTGCTAGCGATTGCCGGGCTTCGGGACGAGCGGCGCGACACACCCTCCACCTCGGAGGCTGGCCCCCACCCTTTCTGTCCTCTTCTGTCCACCCCCACTTCCTTCCGCGCCGTTTAACCCTGCCTCTCTTCACTGGTGGCCCCTGGCCTTCCTAGGATCTGGCACTGTGGGCATGTGCGGTGCTTTGTGGGGGCCTGGATGGGGAGTTTGTCATGTGCAAACAATTTCAAAGGAAGCATTTTCTTCCCTGTTTTGGAGTTCAGGGTGCAGCGCCTTCACTTGAGGATTGACTCAGAAATCTAAGAAGCCCACCTGCTAGGTGGTTAGTGGGAGCTGCTGCCGCCGTGATTTCAGGCAGCCCTGTCTGGTTCCCGGTGGCTCTGGAGCACTTACACTAGGCAGACACGGTGCCAGGCTGCCAGGGGCAAGGGTTACCTATAGGCCACCACTACCTTCTTTACACTCTTCTTTCCAGAAAATTGTATCTGGTGTAGTTTGCCTGAAAGCAAGCGATCAACATATATTGAAGGCCTTTTTACACCCTCCTCAGGTGTTGTGTAAACAGAGATTTGGGTCTTAAGGAACTTGAAACACAAGAAAACATAGCAATTAAGTACAGCTCCAGGGGTACTTTTGAGGGGCTGCTGTGTTCTCAGCACCATGCCAGACTCTGCATGATGATAAGAGGCACACAAATATAAGGCCTGAGACAGCCTGTTGACCAGGTGGAAGTGATTTCAGAGCTCGAGTTCAAATTAATGTGTTATGGCTGCCCAAATTACTGTAAGTGCTGGGGGCAGAGGGAATATCAAAGGGAAGGTTAGAGTTGGGGAATGGATTTACAGTACTAAATTCTGAAATAAGTTATGCACTGTAGCATAACTCCCTGGCGAAGGCCCAAAGGTAGGAGAAGAAGAAATAACAAGTGTGAGAGGTTGCAAAGGAACCAGAGGAGAAGAGGTTCAAACAGTGATCTCTGCAAGGGAGGGTCTAAAACATACGTAAGATGGTGTCCTCCAAGGTTTATAATCTCATGGAGGAGGCAGGAAGACCTGAGCAGGTGAAGTGAAACTCAAGATAGGGCACAATTAACTTAAAATGCAGCATATAGACTAGGTGCTATTGGAGTTCGGAAAAGGCAACTATGGGCAGGAATCCCGAGGACTGTATTCCTGGAGGATGAGGCCCTTGAGATGGACCATGAGGTGTGAATGAACGTGGCTTTCTTGAGACAAGGAGGTGGTGGCTTTGGCCAGTCCAGGGCACATTTCCTGAACAGGAGGAGATGAAGATGGAAGGAATGGTGGTTGAGATTGTGAAAGTCCTAGAAAGCCCAACTGGGGAATTGCACTGTACCCTGTGTGTATTGGGAAGACATTAAAGTTTTTGAGCCAGGGAGTGACATCATGAAAGGGTATTGGGAAAGGGTTTTGTGTGTGTGTGTGTGTGTGTGTGTGTGTGTGTGTGTGTGTGTTTTACAAAGACATAGAGAGAGTCAGATAGATAGGGACAGACAGTAACGGAGAGAGATGAGAAGCATCAATCATTAGTTTTTCGTTGTGACACCTTAGTTGTTCATTGATTGCTTTCTCATATGTGCCTTGACCATGGGGCTACAGCAGAGCAAGTAACCCCTTGCTCGAGCCAGTGACCTTGGGTCCAAGCTGGTGAGCTCTGCTCAAACCAGATGAGCCCGCGTTCAAGCTGCTGACCTCGGGGTCTCGAACCTGGGTCCTCCGCATCCCAGTCCAATGCTCTATCCACTGTGCCACTGCCTGGTCAGGCTCATATGTGCCTTGACCATGGGGCTACAGCAGACCAAGTAACCCCTTACTCTCTAGCCAGAGACCTTGGGTCCAAGCTGGTGAGCTTTGCTCAAACCAGATGAGCCTGCGCTCAACCTGGCGACCTCGGGGGTCTTGAACCCGGGTCCTCCGCATCTCAGTCCGATGCTCTATCCACTGCGCCACTGCCTGGTCAAGCGAGAAAAGTTTTTTAAAGTAATGTTAGGAGGCAAAGCAGTTAAGGCAGTTAAGTTGTGGCATGCCCAGGGTTTGAACTGGGATAACTAGAAATGGAAAAGAGGGTGAGTTTTTAGAAACATTGCTGTTGAAACAGTCTGTTGACAGGGGCAGGGCAAAGGAAAGAGATGAGTGGAAATTAATTCCTTGTAGAAATTGATTACACGCCAGGGCCTTGGAGTTGCTATAGTTGGTAACTGGAGAAATCTGAAATGTGTGTTTTGAAGAGAAGTAATTGACACGGAGGCTGCAGAGGAGTTTTGTGTTTGCCACGACATTCAAACATAGGTGTCCTGCAATCAGATGTGACTCTGAGATTAGGGGGAAGCCAGGGTGTATAGTGTGGGAAAGGCTGCCAATGCTGGGAGAAGGAAGGCACTCGCGAGATAAACGGGGCATCTTAGTTGTAGGGGAGCAGCAGAGGAAGCTAACGAGGGTCTGAATTGGAAGACGCTGTTCTCGATTGCCATTCAACTGACATCACCTGGACCTGAACCTGAAGTTGGTGAAACAACTCTGGGAAACTGAGGCTCCGAGAAGAATGGGCCACTTATTCTTACCATGAGGGCGATTGAAGGGGAGTAGAATGAAACTTGCTAAAGACATAAAATGTTGGGTTTTGAAATGAGCTGAATTTGCTCTCCACTGAGACCTTTAGGCTAGTCCTGGTGTCCCATTCATGGGTGGGGGTGGGGAGCAGCGGTGATCTAAAGGAGCAAGGAGCAAGTTTTAGGCTTAGGGATACTGCCTTTCTGAGGGCCAGGCCAGTCCCATCCTGGACCATTGCCAGTTCCCAGGAATCCAGGTTTTTCTTGAGCTCAGAATTCTGCTTTCTTGTTGCAAGGGTGACTTAGGTTGATTTGCTGAGCAAATTCCCCAAGCCTCAACTTGCAACATCTCAGGGCTGATGAATCTAAAGTATGATTGCAGAAAGTTGCAGAATGAGTGGAGAGTGTAGTTGAAGTTCCGTGGCCCCTCTGTTTCTCTGAGATGCAGGATCAGTGAACTAGCAGGAGAAGCTGACTTGCATAGGGAGAGGTGTCCATTAGATAATTTTTTCTTTACAGGGAATATATAATGGTCAAAAAAATTGCATGGAGCAGAAGTTGAGCTAACTTACTCTTTGGAGAGCAGTGTTTTCTTCATAGCTTTGACCGTGACCTACATTAAGAAATAAGATTTACATCACGGCTTAGTACACTCAATCATGCATGTAAAAATCTAATTCAAGTTCATGAAGTACTACTTTCCTTGGCTTGGTGCAATCTCCTCTGATACTTTTATTTTCCATTCCATTATTTTTAATTTAAAAATGCCTGTTGCCTCCCACTAAATTGATTTAACCACTCTGTAATGGAACCTAACCCACGGTTTGAAAAATACAGTTGTAGAAAATTTTCACGTCTCATCACTATTTATTAAGCTGCTCATGTGCAGAACTACCCTTACGAGGAAGAAACCGAAAAGTTGACTGGCAAGGCAAAATGATTAAATACCAAAGTGAAAAGTAAGTACACGTAGAGTTCAGAGGAAGGGATGAGCAACCTGTGCTAGAATGGCTTGGAAAAACTGTTTGGAATAGGGAAGGAAGTCTGGGATGAACCTTTTTGGGTGTTTTATGGTGTTGCACAGGTGGGAGGTGTTGCATGGGCAAAGGTTTGGAGTGGGGGCGGGGATGTCCATGGTGTAAGAGTGATGAACAAAGAGTACAGAGATACTAGGTTGGCAAGGTGAGTTAGGATTAAAATGTAGTGTAGGAGTTGTAAATAGGTGGCCCAAGGAATGTGTCCAGCCTTCATACGTGTTAGCATTTGGACTATCCAAAGGTTTGAAAAACTCGGGAGCAATCCAGAAAACCTCTAGATTTGGGATTGTCTTAAGGAATCTGATTGAGCAGGCTTCTAGAGCTGAGTGGTGGCTGCTCCCTGTGAATGGGAGACTGGCCTTGTGGTCCCCAGCTGTCCTAGTCCCGTGCTCTGTGTTTCCTCAGCCCAACTGCTGTTCCATCCCTGCTTAGTCTTGCAGGCTTTGGGTTTGCAACCTGAGTCTTGAAGAGGATTCAGGTAGGAGTCTGACATTATGGAATCTCAGCTATTTGTGTGCAAATGATTCGTTCTGGGCAGGTCAATCACACTTTCTGAGTTGCTCTTGGCTGAGACTTTGCACTATTTTTTGATGGGTTGGAATGGTACTAATTAGAGGGCTTTGAGACATATTGTCTATAGTGAGGCAAATTTCTATGACGGCAAGATCTCTCAAGCCTTCCCATTTCCCACTACTGGCTGCCATGGTTAGATCGTAGCTCCTGGCATGTATCCTCTAAGAGTGATATTGAGGTATTAACTTGGTGAGACGTGAGTCATGGCTGCCAAATGCCGTGTGACATTAGACTCTAAGGAGCTTTGGTGCTGCGAGTCAATAATAAAGGAATGGCAAGGAGAGGAGCTGTGTCATCTGTTATATCCTTACTCCTCAATGGCCCCAGGGGTAGGCCTCCAGGATGCAGAGATTCATAATGAATATGGAATAATCGGTCCAAACCCAGCTGTTAATGTGAATGACACCGGGAAAACTAGGCTGCTTTTAGGGCCAGGTGAAGTGAGTAGGTTCAGGTCTCTGGTCCTGAGACAGTTTGGTTTACCCTGGGAGTCCAAAACCACTTGTTATGCTTCCCTAAGTGAGCTACAGGTGAAAGGGACAGAGGAAAAGCCACCCTGGTTTTTACAGGTTGCACAATCTGACTACTTTATTTATTTATTTTTATAAAAAACTTATTGATTCTAGAGAGAGAGAGAGAGAGACATAAACATGGATCTGTTCCTGTATGTGCCCTGATAGGGAATTGAACCCGTAACCTTTGCATTATCAGGAAGACACTCTAACCAACTGTGCTATCTGGCCAGGGCACAATCTGGCTATTTTAAAACACAGCTTTTGTAACATTAAAAAAAGTTGGAACTGAAGTGCTTTTTGCTTAAAACCATGTGGCCTGAGGATGCAAGAATAACCAGAAGTCTGTGGCATCAGATGAAATGAAAGCTGTTTCCTATTTTATGTGACGGTTTGGTTACTAGATCAGAGAAAAGATGTAGCAGCTTTGGCACACTGTGGCTTTGTAGGAAAGCATTTAACAGTTCCTAAAGATATGATGGTCCATATTAAATAAGTGGTAGAATGTGGGCTGGATGGTGTTATTAATTTAATTTGATGATGTTATTAATAGGCAAAAACTGTTAATTAGTGGCACTGAGTCAGCCTGGAAGGGGGTCTGAAAACGAGTGCCGTAGGATTCTGTTCTCGGCCTTGAGCTGGTCAGCATTTTTCCAGTGTTGTGGATGAAGATACAGGAGGTATGTGTTGTTGATGGCACGGAGGTGGGAGGGATAGCTTGTTTAGCAGATAAATCAAGAGTCAGGATCATCCAGAATAAGGGCCCAAAGTTAAAAAAGAAATTCAGTAAGGGATGCATGTAAGGTCTGTTTTTGTTTTTAAAATTTGAATTGTAATATGTCAAAATGTTCATACATTCTAGTCAGATAATTTCACTTCTAGAGCTATACCTGAGACCATATCCAAAATGTAGATGATGTTTTATTTTCTTTTATTTATTGATTTTAGAGGGAGAGAGGAGGGGAGAGAGAGAAGACAGAAACATTGATCTGCTCCTGCATATGCCCCGATCAGGGATCAAACCCACAAACTTTATGTATTGGGATGATACTCTAACCAACTGAGCCATCTGGCCAGGGCTGTAGATGATGTTTTATGCACAAAGGCTATTATTCCACTACAGTGAAAAATTGGATATAACCTAAATAACCAATGGTACGATTGTACTGGAAGCAATCCATATATGATTGGTATGACTGTTTTTATGATGGAATATTATGGCCATTAAAAATAATGGTTAGGCCTGACCAGGCGGTGGTGCAGTGGATAGAGCATCGGACTGGGATGGAGAAGAACCCAAGGTCACCAGCTTGAGCGCGGGCTCAACTGGTTTGAGCAAAGCTAACCAGCTTGGACCCAAGGTTGCTGGCTCGAGCAAGGGGTTACTCTGTCTGCTGAAGGCCCACAGTCAAGGCACATATGAGAAAACAATCAATGAACAACTAAGGTGTCGCAATGAAAAACTGATGATTGATGTTTCTCATCTCTCTCCATTCCTGTCTGTCTGTCCTTATCTATCCCTCTCTCTGACTCTTTCTCTGTCTCTGTAAAAAAAATAAATAAATAATGGTTAGGAATAATTTTAAAATACCACGGACAAGTGTTTCTGCTAAAAGTTAAGGTGCATCTACAATATGATTTCAAATCTTGAACAAAAGTACATAGAAAGTGGCTGGAAGGAAATGATTACTTTTAATACCAAAATACTTAATACTAGTTGCTTCTGATGGATCGAGCTAAGTGACATTTTTTTTTTACATTTTAAATTGATAATTTGTAGTTTTACAATGTGCGTGTGCAACACAGTGGGAAAAACACTGCGATATATATACATTTAAATATACTTTAGTTTTTAGAGCAGTTTTAGATTTGAAGCCAAATTGAGAGGAAGGTACAGATCCCATAAAACCCCTTGTCACCACACAGGCACAGCCTCCCCCACTCTCAACACCCCATTCTGAGTTTGGACAAATGTCTAATAACACGTATCCACTATTACAGTATCATGTAGAGTGCTCTCACTGCCCTAAAAATCTCTGTGCTCTACCTGTTCATCCCTCCCTCACCCCAGCCCCTGGCAAGCAGTGATCTTTTTACTGTCTTGACGGTTTTGCCTTTTGCATAGTGTTATATGCAGCTTTTCAGATTGGCTTCTTTCATTTAATACTATGCATTTAAGCTTCCTCCACTGCTTTCCATGGCTTGGTAGCCCATTTCTTTTTAGTGCTGAGTAATAGTCCATTGTCTGGGTGTACCACTGTTTATCCTAAATGTACCTACTGAAGGGCATCATGGTTACTACCAAGTTTCTGCAATTATTATAAATAAAGATTCTGTAAACGTCTGTGTGCAGGTTTTTGTGTGGACACAAGTTCTCAATTCCTTTAAGTAAGTGCCAGGAAGTGTGCTATTGCTGGACTGCAAGGTAAGAGTATGTTTATTTTTATAAGAAACTGCTAACCTGTCTTACGAAGTGGCTGTACCATTCTGCATTCCCACCAACAGTGGGTGAGAGTTTCTGTTGTTTCGGTTGCTCCACATCCTCGTCAGCATTTGGTGTTGTCAGTGTTCTGGATTTTGGTCATGCTAATAGGTATGTAGTGGTATCTCATGTCAATTTGCATTTCCTTAATGACATCTTTTCATGTGCTTGCAACCCCCCCATCCTCATCTGTAGGTCTTCTTTGGTGAGGGGTCTGTTGAGGGCTTTGGCCCGTTTTTTAATCAAGTTGTTTTATTGCTATTTTAACAGTTTTCTGTATATTGTGGATAATAGTCCTTCTTTAGCTGTATCTTCTGCACATATTTTCTTTCAGTCTGTGGCTTGTTTCCCCCCCCCCCCTTTTAAACAACTACTATTTTAAAAAACATTTTATTGTTCAAGGACAGGATGCGATAAAGTAGATGGCTCATTCAGTGATGAGTCTTAAGTACCTACCTGCTTTGTGTTACACACTGGCTGAGACACTGAAGTTACAAAATAAGACACAGCCTGTGACCTGAAATTAATGATCCAATTGAAAAGGGCAGGCCTGCGGGTGAACAGACACAGTGAAACCTGGTGTTACTCAGCATGCTGAGGAGGGCTAGATCATGTGGGGGAAAAGTTGTAAGGTCATTCTGTTGTTTGTGAGTTTAATGTGAACCCTGAGTGGGATGAGGCTTTTAAAGATTGAATCCAAAAAAAAAAAAAAAAAAAAAAATTGAATCCAGTTTACAACTGAATCAGGAATTCATCCATCCAATAATAGGATCTAGTCTATTGTTTTATTTTTTGAAAGAGGTAGGGAGAGAGAGACAGACAGGAACAGTATGGACCAAGGATCTAGTGTTTTTTGTTTTTTTAAAAAATTTTTTTAAAAAATTTTATTTATTCATTCTTAGAGAGGAAGAGAGAGAGACAGAGAGGGAGAGGGAGAGAGAGAGAGAGAAGGGGAGAGGAGCTGGAAGCATCAACTCCCATATGTGCCTTGACGAGGCAAGCCCAGGGTTTCAAACTGGCGACCTCAGCATTTCCAGGTCGATGCTTTATCCACTGCGCCACCACAGGTCAGGCCCAAGGATCTAGTTTTAGTGACTTCTGGTCATGTGACATTTAGACCAATGGTGGGAAGGGGGCCATGATTTAAAAGAAGCATGAACAAGCAGGACTGTCTGCTGGAATGTGACTAAGGTGGTGTAGAATCAGGAATGATTGGAGTGACTTGTGGGGTGGGTACACAATAGAACTTTCAAATATTTTCATGGTTATTAAGCATAGGAAAGAGTAGACTTGTTCATTTTTGCTCCTGGTGTTGGAGTATGACCAATGGATGGAATAATCACTTTATCCTCTCTAGCTTCAGATTCCTCATCTGTAAATAATTACACTGAAGTTAATGAGCTTGAAGGCTCCTTTTAACCCTAAAAACAGATTTAAGGTCAATATGAAAAAGGATTTTCCAGTTCTCAGAGAAGCCCAACAATAGAAATGTTTGCCCATGAAATAGTGAGCTTCCCATTGTTGGAAGTATTCAAGTTGGGCTGAATGCTGTTGAGTAGGAATACTGCAGAAGAGGACAGGAATTAGGCTGACCTACAAACTTCTTTCCAATTCTTAGGGTCAGGTTTTTAGGTGACTTGTCACAGCTGAAAAATAATGTATATAGGGGATATACCTCTCATTGCATAGTATTTGAGTCAATAGCATCATGTAAGCTCTTTTAAAAATGTTTCCAGGCCTGACCTATGGTGGTCCAGTGGGATAAAGCGTCGACCTGGAACACTGAGGTCGCTGGTTTGAAACCCTGGGCTTGCCTGGTCAAGGCACATATGGGAGTTGATGCTTCCTGCTCCTCCCCCTTCTCTCTCTCTCTCTCTCTCTCTCTCTCTCTCTCACTCACTCCTCTCTCTCTAAAAATCACTAAAGAAAATATTTAAAAAACCAGACTTTGATCCATATTTAAAAAAAAATGTTTCCAAATGGGTCCCAACATTTTTGAGACCCTTCTAGGGTCATTTTTAGAAAGGATGAAGAGAACTATTCCAAGGTGTGTCAGGACTCAGTTTGTGAGCCACAGGGCTGCTGAAAATTGAATTTGGTCTTTAGGAAAGCGAGAAGATTGGGGCTTGTGTGGAAATGGCAAAAAGTAATAAAATATCAATAGATGGACACATGAAAGACTGTGTGTTTTGACCAGTTCTAGTCAGCATAATGAATGAATCAAGATGGGGCCCTTTAATTGAATGATGGGTCCTCTGCTTGGCTGTGGAGGAACTGGGAAGTACCCTTGACCATCTCCTTCCTATTTCCAACACCGCTGGTTTATATCACCAGGCAGAGCTCTGCAAATGCCATCCTGACACCTGCAAAGAGACTGAGTCTTGTGACTGCTGTGTAAGTTTAGTGACAAAGAGGACAAGGGTTGAAAAAAAAATTTTTATATATTTTATACATATATATTTCGGTATTTTCCCAAAATTAGAAGAAGCGGGGAGGCAGTCAGACTCCTGCATGCGCCCAACTGGAATCTACTGGCATGCCCACCAGGGGGCGATGCTCTGCCCATCTGGGGCTTTGCTCCATTAAGGCTGGAGCCATCTTCAGCACCCGGGTCAACTTTGCTCCAGTGGAGCCTTGGCTGCGGGAGGGGAAGAGAGAGATGAGGGAGAAAGGAGAGGGGGAAGGGTGGAGAAGCAGATGAGCACTTCTCCTGTGTGCCCTGACCAGGAATAGAACCTGGGACTTCAACACACCAGGCTGATGCTCTACTGCTGAGCTAACTGGCCAGGGCTGGGATGGATAAATTTAAAGAAACTTTGTGTGTGTGTGTGTGTGTGTGTGTGTGTGTGTGTGGCAGAGACAGAGTCAGAGAGAGGGACAGATAGGGACAAAGACAGGAAAGGAGAGAGATGAGAAACATCAGTTCTTCGTTGCGGTTCCTTAGTTGTCCATTGATTGATTTCTCATATGTGCCTTGACCAGGGGGCTACAGCAGAGCAAGTGACCCCTTGCTCAAGCCAGCGACCTTGGGCTCAAGCTGGTGAGCCCTGCTCAAACCTGATGAGCCCATGCTCAAGCTGGCGACCCTGGGGTCTCGAACCTGGGTCTTCCGCATCCCAGTCCAACGCTCTATCCACTGCGCCATTGCCTGGTCAGGTGTAAAGAAACTTTTGAGTGGGATTTTTCCAGAATGTGTATATATAGTTTATATCTGACAATAAATTTTTGGTTTGAGTAACAATGTTTCATTTTGCATTTTTTTTATTTTATAGCTTATGTGTAGAAAATTTGATTAGTTTAAATTTGTCTAAAGCTCATTTAAATTTGATTTATTTAGAAACCACCCTGATAGTTTTACATTTTTAGATTTTCTTCCTGATATTTTTGGATTACCTTTCTTTTCTTTCTTTCTTTTTTTTTTTTTTCGCTGTTGGTGCCACTGCCAGGTGCCAGGGCTAAGTCACATAGCAAATGTTTCTTAGAGAACTCTACAAAGAGGAGAATCGACAGAGGTTTACGTCATCTTCAGAGAATATCACAAGATGATGTCTTATCTCCACATGCTCCTGGCACATACTTTGGCTTTGAAAAATCAATGTTTGTCAAGAAAGTGCTCTCTCTTCACATGGAGTAAAGCAATTTTGGGGTGCATGACCCAGGGAATGACAGTTTTAGAAGTTTGAAAATAGAGGCAGAATTTGGTTATTTAGAACTAACATTGGACATCTCTGTGCCTTGGTGATGAAGGGCCCAGCTTTCTTTTATCTCAGCATCCTCTGGGCTGCGCACAGTGTACGGCCCAACAACTCTGCTGGTTGAATTGTTTCCTGGGCCACGTGGAGTGGGGATGGGAAAAACTTACACTATATTATATACTTTTTTTAAAAAGCAAAATACAATCAGAAACAACAGTTCTCAGCCTTTTTTGTCCTTTGAGTATTGGGAAGTCATAAAACACTTTTAGTAAAAACAACCACATTTAGTGGCTGTTTTTCATCGTGCAGGGGGAATGAGATACTCCCTCTCTCTTTCTGTTTTTCTTCTGCTGCTGAAAATGAATTGCTCTTGGTGTGCTGTTCTTAAATTCCTGTGTCCTCTATCCATTTTAATCTTGTTATCTATTTTTATGGTGACTGTCGCCATGGTACTCTGTGCTCTTTACATAGCATAACAGAGATTTCAGATGTCTGATAGGACAGCTCAAAGTTCTGCTGCAGCTGGCTGGGAAACTGTTTGAGTAGTTCTTTTTTTTTTTTTTTTTAATTGAGGTATAATTTGCATACAGTGGAACGCTCAGATCTTAAGTGTGCTGGTTAATCAGTTTTGACAAATGCATTTTAAGACAGAATATTTCCATCACCCCAGAAATGTTCCTCATGACCATTTCCAGATTATCCTCCTCCAACCAGGAGGACGACAGCTCTGATTTCCATCGCCCTAGGTTAGTTTTGCCAACCAAGTTCTTAATAATAGAATTTTGTGTTTCTGAGGACTTTATACATAGTGCTTTAAAGAAGTGGAAGGAGTGTGTGTTTAAAAATCAGTATCCTATAAAGTTTGGTAATCCTGGTGAGTCAGTAATATTTTGGAGCCAGTCTAAGAGTATTCAGATTTTCCTCAGTGTCCACAGGATCCAGATTAATATTTGGAATAAATGTGATTGGGCAAGGGTTGCCATTATTGGCATGTGTGTGTGTGTGTTGTGTTGGAGAGCTGGAATCCTCAGCTAGAAGGACTGGAATGATTCCTAGGACATCCCTTTGGATTACCCAGAAACCCCAAACACATTCTCTTTTTTTCTTGACTCTTCCTTGAACTAGCATATAAATTTAACAATCCACAGAGTTACATAGTCGGGCTTGTAATATTGAAACAAGATCCATGTTGCAAAGCCCAGTGCTTTGCCCTGCTGAGCTCTGGTCTCTTGGGAAGCCTGTCCCCACCCAAGCCCCCATATTACTGAAATGTATTGAACAAGATCAGTTTCTTTATTTTTTAATTAAGTGGTTAAGTGAAATTTTATTACATAGGTAGTACATGAAGGTCTTCCTCACAGGAAGAAAAGGCAAACCTTCCAGAGCAAAGTCTTCTTTGACAAACACTCCCACAAATTTATTGGTATTTTATAAATGCTTTACACCTGATCAGGTGGTGGCGCAGTGGATAGAGCATCGGACTGGGATGCCGAAGACCCAGGTTTGAGACCCCGAGGTCGCCAGCTTGAGCACAAGCTCATCTGGGTTGAGCAAAAAAAAAAAGCTCACCAGCTCGGACCTAAGGTCACTGAGCAAGGGGTCACTCGGTCTGCTGAAGGCCCACGATCAAGGCACATATGAGAAAGCAATCAATGAACAACTAAGGTGTCTCAACGAGAAACTGATGATTGATGCTTCTCATCTCTCTCCGTTCCTGTCTGTCTGTCCCTATCTATCCCTCTCTCTGACTCTCTCTCTGTCCCTGTAAATAAATAAATAAATAAATAAATAAATGCTTTACATGCATGCATTGATACTTACAGAACTTTAAAAACTGAAGTGCATTGCACTGCAAGTATTGTCTCCCCTGTTCTGCCCCACAGGTAAATAGTGCTGCTTGCTCCCTATCCTCTTGTAGGTCTTCTTGATTTTGTTTAATTCCTGAATGGCCTTTTTTAGAATCAGGAGGCTAAACCATGGGTTAGCCTTCCCTTAATTGGTGAACACTTAAAGTTATTTCTAAATCCTCGACTGTTGCAAATGTTACCAAAAACTTGGCTGTACTTGCCTCTTTGTAACACAGGTGAGTGTTTCTCTAGGGTAGATACTGACAAAGGGGAATTGCAGTGTAATAGGGCACTTTAATTTTATATCCTAATGAAGACACGTGACAAGGTCAGTTCCTAGCCTAGACTTAATATAGGCCAGGGCACACTTGAAGCATGCTCAGACACGAAGCAATTGTTTTCTAAGGTTAGGGCAGGATATAGGGTATGCTAGGTTTGCGCCCCCTTCATGAGATAGCACTGGTTGAATAAAAGGGTTGGGCCTCATAGTTAATTCGGTCTGTCCCCCCACACCCGAGAACTTTGGCCTGCGTGTTGGTTGTGTGCAGAATTACAGGATGGATGAGCAAGCACGTTGTGGACTGGCTGATAAATCCAGTTCATTCCCTAAATGGAGTCCTTCAAACACATCTGTGATTGCTCTCTGTGCCTCCTCTAGAGTACAAAGTGCTATCCCCTTAAACACTCAAGCCCAGGGTGAGGTGTGTGGAAGCATTTTAGTGTTCTTAGAAAAAACCTAGAACCCTGGTGATACACTTTTATTAACGGTTTCATTTTAGGTGGAGAATAGCGTGTGTCTCTAGATTTGCACTTCTTGACAATCATCTCTAGATCTCTGGACTTCCGGAAAGCTTGAAAATTCATCGTCCTATGGGGCCAGGCTCATGCCTTTGGGAGCTGATGTAGCAAGGAAGGGCTTGGCTATGTCCCTCTTGAAAGGCACGGGCTGCTCCCACTGGTCACCTAGTTGGCGAGAGGCAGAACCCTTTTGCAGCCTTGTTTCCCTTGTCTTGGCCTTCAGATCCCTTATACAGACAGATGTTAATGAACGTAGTTCTGGATCTGACCCCAGAGGAACCCCACCATTGCATTCAAGCCATTGCCCAAGCCCAGGAATGCACTTACGTTGCCGTCTTTGGGGGTACTGAAGCGTCTCCTCTTGCGGCCTCCCGCCAGTGTTAGCAGGCTCTCCCTCGTCTGTCATTTCAGGATTTGGTGACAGAGTTAGCACCCCCACCTTATCTCTCCCAGTTGCTAGATTCTCCCAGGGCTCCCAGGGCCTTCTCGGCCTTGATCTTGCTGGCCGCGTTGGCCCGCCCTCCCCCTCACACAGCCCCCGCAGGTGACTGTCTTCTGTGTTCACAAGTTATCTTTAGGGTTGGCAGCAGCCAGTGTTCCCAGTGTGGACCATTCTCTAACTTTATAGAGCGTAGGTGGTGGTACGTTTTCTTTTCTGTTTGTTTGGTTTTGTTTTTAGAGCTTTTGCAGCAGTGCCGGACAAAATGATGTTTTTGTTTGTTTTGGCCTCTGTGACCACGGTAGGATGACAGTGTGATCTGGTAGTGACACAAGAGGTCCCTTTCCTGGATTCCAACTGTTGCCACAGAGCTCTTGCATGATTTTGATTTTTTTCCTTAAGTGTACTGCACTGCCCTTGTCAATGTTAAAATTTATTGGCTGTTTTCCCCCCTACTTACACAAAGTCTCCCCTGTAATCATTCCATAAGTTTGGCTCGTCATGACTCAGAGCGAGGAGCCTTTATATGTATGTATGTATACACACACACACACACACACACACACACACACACACACACACACCGTGTTGAGTACTCTGTGCCAGGCACAGTGCTTAAGATTCGAGGTGCATTTCTTCATTCTTTCCCAGGGCCCTCTCTCAGAGGAGTTCAGGTCTCTAGGAAGAGGAACTGGGTGACTCTGAAAAACCAAGCACTGTTAGAAAGAATTGCGTTTCCTCAGGCTATCCTGCGGAGTAGGACCCACCGTCTGTCTCCTTTCAGAGGTGAGGAAACAGGCCAGAAGGGTGAAGGAATTTGCCCATGATCATGTAACTGGGAAACTAGAGCTCCTTTGCAGCCCTGAGTGTTTCACTGTGCATTCTTTTTGGGATATTTGTAGTAAAAGTGGTAAATAAGAATAGTGACTGCCTGGAGCTGTGGGAGCCCCGCTCGGTGCTTTGCCGTTGTAATGTGTAATGCCTGTTTCATTTCCACACCACCAGCACCTCAGTAACCTCTCAGCGACTCACTCATTACTGTCAGGGCAACCTTACGAGGTCATCCGTCTAGCCTCTTACCTGATGCGTAGTTTTCCTGTAGAATATAGAAGAAAGAGCAGAGCTTTTGAGACCTGACAGATTTGATTGAGCTCACATCTTAGTTCTGTCACTTTTTAGCTCGGTGGCCATGGGAGCGTTATTTAACCTCCCTGCGTCTCAGTTGCCTTACACATAAAAATGGAGAAGAAGACGGTGATGTTACTGTGAGGGGTGACACGAGATCAAAGTCTGTGAGGTGCTTCGCCAACGACGGGCACTTAAGTGTTGGATAAATGAGAGGAGGTAGAACATTCAAGACTGAAGGGACATCGGTCTGTGGAAGGCTGCAGGTTGCATCGGTTTCCTCTTTGACTCCTGTCTGTTTATGACAGTTCTAGCGAAGTAGTTAGATGTGATTCTGTCACTTGGGAACATTGCACTGCCTTTTTTCCCTTGGGAGATTTGAGCCTTCTGCTGGCACTGTGCTACAGCCTACCCGCCGGCCGATGTGGGTGAGGTTCCACCTGGTGCTGGTGCCTCGACTGTCCTCGAGGCCGGGCGGGGGCTCCCCCGCGCTGTGCAGACGCGGTCTGGGGCTCTTGGTCGACTCAGTGCGCACCCATTTCGTCCTTCACTTCTCTCAGACCTCAGGCGTGTGGGCCATCTGTTCTCTGTGACTGAGCCACGTCTATTTTGTTGCTTTGGTTTAGAGCAGCCACACCAGTGAGCACGCTGATCAGCGCTGCCACCCTGTCGATTTAAGGAGAAACACCTAAGAGTGGACACCCCAATATCTTGAGCTCATACTGGGATAAGCACACGTTCAATTCCCCCACCCCTCTCCCATGTTTGAACTTATCCTCTTCCTCAGCCCCACAATTATCGGGGCAGGAAGATTCCTTAAATGGCGTACTTCACAGAAGGTGCTTCCTTCGTGGGTTGTGCCTTGGGCAAGCCGCCCTCCCCCACTGGGCTCATTTTTCACTGTGTATTTAAAAGATCTTCCTTAATGGTGTCTGTAGTCTCTTTACTTTGGCTGACTTTGTGTTTTCTGGGGGAAACGTGTCTGTCTATTTCACCTTCCAGTCAGTCACTCAGCAGATTTTTAAAAAAATTCATTACATATTTTATTTCGACTTATTTAATGTATGTCAAACACTTACACTTTTAACGTGCACATTGATCTAACTTTACGAGCTTAGTCCTGAAAACCGTCTTTCTATCAGGCTTCCATGTCAGATTGCTGGCTGTGTTATTTATTTATTTTTTTGCAGTTTCCTGAAAGAAGCAAATTCTGATTCATTTATCTAATTATAAAGCACAAAAGTCTTAAAAGCGCTGGAGCATACTAAGCGCTTTTATGAACAAGTGCTGGATGTGTGATCCAGGTGGGCACTCATTTAGGCCTGACATTCTTTAATTTAAGGCAGGGTCTGAAGCTTAGGTTTCGTAATGATTCTGTTCAGTTGATCAGCAAGAGCCTGGCACGTGTGTTGAGCATCAGCCGATTTTAAAAAATGCTGGTGTTTGTGTTCTGAGGTGCCCCTTTCCTTGGGCTTCTGGTGAGTTGGTGCGAAAGGCTTCCTGTGTGGGTCTGCTCTGGGGCGGCGCGGCCGATCCGGGGCTCGGGGACCGAAGCCTCTGCAGTGAGTGGCACTGGAGGTCGGTCACAGGGCTGGCCAGCCTCTGCCTCCCGGGGGTTTGGCAGTAGTTCTTGACCACCCTGGGCAGGGCACCAAGACTCAGATTTGGGCTTGGGAGAGGAAGGCAGCATTGGGACGTGTCTGCTGAGGGTGAGGTGAGGAGCCAGGTCACGTGGGAGACGGACAGTGGTGGGTCCTCATGGTGGGACTCAGCCGGTTCACACCGGTTCGGCAGAGCCGATACCTACTTTTTTGTTGAGTTTGGTGAACTAGTTGTTCAAATGGCACTTATAATCAGGGTTCTCTCTAAGGTGGGAGCCTGGGCAACTGGCCGATGTAGAAATCACAAATTTACATTCGTTACTCCTTTTTAACGTTCATCTGTGCAACAGCGTATTTGAAGTGCCCGTAGTAATGTTCATTTCATCCATAGGTGAAAAAAACTTGATGAAACTGTGCTTGTAATATTTGTTTACTCATTGCATAAAACTCGTTATACCTATGATGAAATACAACATTTTAATTCCCTCGTGTTTGTTACTTCAATAAACAAACATATAACGTAAAGAGAAAAAGTGCCAAAAAAAACCAGGGGAGTGACAGGCTGTCATTAGAAATATCTTAAATAACAGCTTTATTGCTTTTTGTCAGGCATTATTTAATATTTTTCATTAATATTTTAAAACTCTTATAATCTAGTTTTGTGTACCTCTTATTATTCTTAAGTATTAAATGCATGAAATAATAAACTACCTTTCAGTATGTTGTTTTTTTAATACTTAAAACAGTCATTAGGGCAGAGAACCGGTTGTTAAATTATTTGAATCCCAGCACAGTGGGGCCTGGCTTTGGGCTTCGTGTTGAATGCACTCAGCCTGAACCCTGAGGTTGGTTCACTGTGCCCAGCAGGCCTCTACATGGAATGCATTGGATTTCTTGGTTCCCCTATCATGCTGCCATCAGTTTTGTTATGATTTCAATTAATTAGTGGCTCACCCATGGTCAACATCTTGATTTCCTTTGGAGTCAGTAGTTGTATTCCTGATTCTGGTCAATTGTCCTTTTACAACCTCCCTTCCCAGATGCCAGCCTGAGTGTGGCTACTGAGCAGTCAGAGTGGCCTGTTGTGTTATTTAGCTCTCTGGCTCCCGTCTAAAATAGGAGGGCAGGGGAAGGGAACACATCATGAGTTCCTTCCCGATGCTGGGCACTGTTCTCAAAGGTGGGGCGGGAAATAAAGACTCTGAGATGGTGGCTAACTGCTGCAAGTCACACAGGGGGAGGTGAGCATCTGCAGTGGGCCGTGACAGCCTCTCCCACGCAGATAGGTCTCCATTGTGATGGCTGGGTGTAGCACTTTCGTGGTGTCCAGTCTTTTCTTTCCTCTCAGCCATGGCACTCCTGGGGGTGGGAGTGAGAATAAAGGGGGAAATTGGGTTAAAAGTGAATCCTCAGAAGCTTGGTTACCTCCCTTCAGGCCAAACAGCTCTGTTCCCGTGGGCCCGTTCGCCATCCTTGTCTTGGAACAAGTCCTGGTATCCAGCTCTTATTTCAGAGTTTTAAGTGTTATCAGCCACTAGGATGTTCTGTCATTCCAACAGCACATGTTTCTTGTCTTGTGGCATATCAGTTCCAAGATTACAGCTTATTTACTATCGGCTTACGTTTTGGACGGTGGCTCCCGGGTGAGGCTGGGATTCCTGAGCGGTATTGGGCACCTCGGTCCCTTTCCTTACCAGTTTGTCTTTTTGGCTTGCTGTCGCTGGTGGACTGGTCTTGTCTGCACGAGCGTGGGTTCTCGTTTTTCACTTGGCATTTCACCTTCCCGGCCTGTCTCTCAGACCAGGTGACATCGTTCTTAAGTGCGGTACCTGCAGCTGCTTTGTGTGCTCTGACAATCCGCGGCAGGAGAGGGCCGCTGTCTTTTTATTATATTGATTTCAGCTAGGCAAGTCACCAGGTGGTTCTCACCTTCCCTACAGGCCCCACTGCCTGTTTACTTAGTGCCATGGGGAATGCCATTATTCATTCAAATGACTATTGAGTTTTGAAAGTTTTTCTATTTTAACCATGTAAATGAAAAATGTGTATAAAGTCTAGTCTGCATTTCTCTGCTTTCTTAAAGAAGTGAAAACATACGGAACCCTTTTCCCTGTGTCTCAGGATTGGCACCCTGGGTATCATTGCCACAGTCTTCTCTTTCTGGTGTGTGCACCACTCAGGGCCGTATGCTAATGGGCCCTGGATTGTTAGGTTTTTAAAATTCTCATCTCCCATGTTTTATGTTTTAGGGGTAGTTCTTTTGTTGCCAACTTTTGCTTCTCTTTCCTATAACTATGTTGAGATCCCTTCTTTCTTTCTTTCTTTTTTAAAAAAATTAATCCCTCATTGGGATCCACCGAGCAAGCCCTCTATGGGGTGATGTTCTGCCCATCTGGGGCCATTACTCCGTTGCTTGGCAATGGAGCTGTTTTTAGCACCTGAGGTGAGGCCACGGAGCCATCCTTAGCACCCAGGACCAACTCGCTCAAACCAATCAAGCCATGCCTGTGGGAGGAGATGAGAGAGAGAGAGAGAGAGAGAGAGAGAGAGAGAGAAGTACGAGGGGTGGAGAGGCAGACAGTCACTTCTCTTGTGTGCCCTGACTGGGAATTGAACTCAGGACATCCACATGCTAGGCCAGTGCTCTACCACTGAGCTCTACCACTGAGTCAGGGACCCTTCTTTTCAATGAAACTCACTTTCCTCCTTATAGTGTTTTGAATAAAAAAAAAAAAAAGCAATGTAAAGTCATTAGGGTTGTGAACTCCAGAACCCTCCATTCTGCACAGCCATCCTGAGCCCCCATCTTCCTGTTGGGTCTCCCCTTGTGGGGAAGAGAGAACTGGACTAGGGAGCAGCCAGGAAAGTGACAAATGCCATTGCTTGCTGGCTTGGGCAAATAAGGAACTTTCTTAAGCACATCATTTTTCTGAGCTGTAAAATGATTGTCCCTCCACATTTTCTTGAGTTGCTAGGAGGTTAGGGAGAAAAAAAGGAAGCTCCTAAATGTGTGTATTAAAGTGAGTGTAAACCTAAGAGCTGTGTAAGCATTTATTCATGGGTGGTTGGAGTTAATGCACGGGTCTCTTATATGCTTACTTTGAGAACTGCTTGAGAAAACTGTTAATTCTTTGAGGCTTGTTCTCCCGGAGATACTCGGCCCGGTTCCCTCCTTCCTGCAGGCTCTGGGTAAAACGCCGAGTCAGCAGTCATCCATCTCCACGCCTCCTGCTGGAACTCTCACATAGTTTTTGCACAGTGCAAATCAGGTTTAACCACAGTGCATGCACGTACCCACACGTACACATGCGCATGGGCGCCCCCCCCCATGCATGTACAAAGCAGTGCTGGACACCCTCTCTGCTTCTCACAACACATTGTAAGCATGATTTTGCTTATGCCTGCTTCCTTGTGTAGTATTCTTCAGCTGTTTTGAGCCCTGTCTTCATTTTAAGGCAAACAGCAGGTAATATTCTTCAGGACACATTCCTTTTGAATCTGGGGCTCTCCTCCCTCACAGGAATATCATCTCCTTAAAATCATAATCCTGATGAGACAAGCAAGATATGGCCTCTGCCCTCAAAGGGCGTTTGCAGTCTAAGGAAGATGCCGTCCCACTGGTTCTAGTAGAAATAGAGTTTACTAAGCCCTAACTGTGCACCAAGCACTGTGCTGAGAATTGTCTTATGTAACTCAGAGTAGCGTCTGCACGACAGAGCAAGGGATGAGGTGCAGCGGCAGTTTTGAGGTAGATGGGGAGCTAGGTGTAAAGGAAGAGGAAGTGTGCTTGTTCCTGGGTAGAACTGTGAAAAAAAAACCCCACTTTCTTTCCCTGCCAGTCGTGTAAACGGAGTGTCTCTTTCTCTTGATTGAATGACTGTTATATAGTCGGACCAACAGAAGTACTTGTTGATCAGGGTCATTTATTATTTGCTGGAGAAATTCAGTGTAATAAAATCAGATGACCTATTTCTACAGCCCATCTGCTGGAATATGAAAATAGCACTGCTATTTGGGGCCCTTATTTTTTCCTTCCGTTATTCTGTTACATGTATTAAAGTAATAGGAAGGCTGGATGTTCACTTGCAGGGGCTGCCATGACCAGGATTCCAGCCACTGAATGGGGGATGGGCAACCTTTAAGGTTCCTGTCAATCCTGATAATCCATAATTTTAATTGTATGGGTAGTCTAAACTATCATACATTGAGGCATTGTAATCCAGTTTTATTAAACCTTCAGAAGACGACAATAATTTAAATGCTCGGAAAATCCAAGTGGTCATTCTTTGAACAGCTGATTTAGAAATGTTGGTACTGTATTGAATCAGTCACTGATATGTTCAGTGCTGTTTATCTTAAGTTTGTATTGTGAAAATCTAAAATGCACACCACACATTTTAAAAATGGTATAACTGGGCCTGTTAAATAACTTGAGAGATATAAAGTATTAGCTCAGGCCCTTGGCTACTGTTGGAGGGATTTCTGTCCAGAGCCAGGCTGGCCAAAGAGTCTTCTGGGAAGACAAGGTCAGTATATGCTCAGTGAAGTGAGTATTTTTTTTTTCACTTTTTCTGGAGAAGGCAGTCCAGTTGGTAGGAAAAACAAAAAACAAACAAATGAAAGAATGATTTGAGAACCATCCGGCAGCATTGGGGTGGTGATGGCAGGGCATGACACCTTGAGTCTTTGAGTCTGCCAAGTTCAAGTGGTGACCTGCACTTTAAGAGGACCATAGACATATCTGCACAGGATTGTAACTGTACTGCCACTTGGCATCTGTCAACAGAGATGGTCCTTTGCTAAAAGCTACTGGAAAATAATTGGGAATCCTAGTCTCCATTGAGTTGTGTTACAAGAGAAGAGATGTGGTTTGCTGCATTTTAACCTTTGGATGAGCTTAGAACATCACACTGAAGATAATTTAAGTTAAAACTTTACAGATTTTAAAAAAATTAATTGATTTTTGAGAGAGCAGAAGGGAGAGAGAGAGAGAAATACCAATTTGTTATTCTACTTATATATAGAATTGTTGGTTGCTCTTTGTATGTGCCCTGACCAGGGATTGAACCTGCAACCTCTGCACATCGGGATGATGCTGCAACCAACTGAACTACTTGGTCAGGGCAAAATTTCACAGATTAAGAAAAACAACAACATAAACTGAGCAACTTTCTGATAAAAGGTTAAGGATGATATGCAAGGTATTACTAAAAACTCAAACTGGCATTCTGTGCAGGGGTTGCCCAGTGGAGACTGAAATAGAAAGCTGAAGTTTTTAGTCGAGAACCTGAAACTGTTGGCAGAGGGTTGCTGTCCCTCACCTTGGTCCATAAATTGTTCGTTAGAGAGCTTGTAGCAGGCACCCAAGATGTAGCAAATGGGAATCTTACTCCAAACTTAACTGTTCTTAACCAAAAGAAAAGGAAAGAAAAGAAAAAAAAAAGATGAACCCAAACTATTAGTCATGCAATGAATCATTTTGACTTATGACCTGTGTCCTAGAAGTGCCACTAGGCGATGTCAAGGCTTGCTGCAGTGTCGCTGGGTGGTAGGAGAGAACAGCCATTGTGCACACACACGTACGTGTGCTGAGACATGTGGTTGTCCGGCAACAGTCACATGTCAAATAGCTATTTGCAACTCAGAACCACAGAGAGGGTTTGTTTTCCTCTTCTGTCTGTTCCAGTTATTTAACTGATGGCAGATGTCCTCATTAAGGGCTATTAGCGCATCAGAATATGTTTGCTGAGCCTGGAAAGGGGCTAACCGTTTTTGAACATTGACCAAAATACATATTCTTGGATAGCCAACCCCTCCTACTGGGGACAGCGGAAGGGGTGAGAAGCATAAGAGGGTTCAGGGTCTCCTTAGAACTGTAGTTGAAGGGGAAGTCCTCTAGCTTGAATTTGTTTCAGTCAAGGAATTCCATAGTCAAGAATGTAACATCATAAACAGGGATTTGACTACCTATTGAAACATTGTTATTGTTATCCTGAAAAGGGTGTTTCTTGATTTCTCTTTGCTGTACCAGAATCATGGCAAGTTAGGGGATGGCTGCTTTAGATGGACGGTTGATTGCTCCCAAGAAAGAAGCCAATAGGGGAATGAATAGAAGTATTGATCAGGGAAGAGAGGTTTGAAGATTGGATTGATAGGTATTATCAGTTAGATGGATAGAAGTGTGCTACGAGGGAGGGTAGGACCCTTCATAGGCAAGCCTGAAAAGTCACTCTAAGGTCCAGAGTTAACTGGGCCCCTCTACCCCCTGCACATCCGACCTCTGTAGGTGCTGTAATCCACTTTGGAGTCCCTAAAGGACTCTGTTATCTGTAGAGCCATGTCCATAATGTCATAATGAATGAATGTTCTGATAAATACAGGAGAGGCAATGCCCCCCACCTGGTGATGCTGCCAAGCCTACTTTCATTCTATCAGTCACTAGTATAAACTTGGCTAAAATCTTTTAACTTTTGAGACTGTATTGTCTCTCTGCTCCCTCTCAGAGGCCAATGTGTATATAAAGGTCTTCCCAAACCACTAAATGATTAACAGTGACTTGGACTGTTTAACAAGGTTAGATGAAAGCATTGACCTCTATTTTGTAGGTAAGAAGTCAGTGGAGAAGAGATTTTCAAGGAAAGAAATTGTACAAAGAAAAAGAAGTAGAGACTTGCAGGATCAAGCTGGTTTTTTGTTTGTTTTATTTTCTATCAAGGTTCACTAACAAAGGAGGGGAAAAACACCATGTAGATAATGGAGTGTTTTATTTTGAGAGATCCCTCACCTCCTGGAATAATGGCAGGATTGTGGCCTTTGACACCAGGGAGATGTGAGGTCACTCGGCCTCCAGGGCTGCCGGTTCCTAGCTGTATAGCCTCAGCAACCTAAGCTCTCTGTGGCTCAGTTTCCTCATCCGAGATAAAAGACAAAATGTTAATCTCAGATTGTTTTGAGGATTAAATTAGATGCAGCTTGTGAAAGCTAGTGCCTAGGAGGCACTTAGAGGCAGTTTCCCTTCCTTCTTTCTGTTCTGCTTTTAAAAATTAAGATTTGGCCGTACTATAAATGAATAAAATAAAGCATATTTCAGTGTGGAATTTGGAAGAGGGCCAGAGGCAAGAGCAAACATACACAGGAACAGACCGGAAGTGGGCAGGTTCACCGACTCTGCAAACCCCGCAGGCTTTGGAAGGTGTGGGTTCTCAAACCGAGTAAAATATTTTTTTCTTTAGATTAGAAAAAGAAAGAAACAGAAAGGCTTATAAAAACATCGCCAGAGTCTGTTAGCTGAATATTTCAGGCTCTGTCTGGAGACGGGCAGCCCAGGAATTTTGGAAATACTATTTTTTTTTTCTTCATTTTCAGAGGTAGAAACCTCAAACTTCCTGCTGTGGAAAGTGGGGGTGGCCACCACTTTTTTTGGTCAAGAAAAGGGTTGTCTCTGTGTCTGGGTGGATACTGCCACCTGATGTCTGTAGGTGGCACTGCAGCTTCACCTTGGGCTCTTAATGGAATTACATTGAGCGCTGGAGGTTCTTGGTTCTGGTGTGAGTCTTCGAGTACGAAGGGAGGTGAGGGCTTAAAAAACTGAGTTAGCTTGGATATACCTTTCTTTTGGTAGTGGTCAGGAATTTCCTTCTTACATTTTTCCCCTCCTTTCTATTGTTATTGTGAAGCTTTCCAGAATAGTGTTACTGGATGTGACGTCACCAGACACCTGAACAGGAAGGAGCTCTGTAGGGTGCTGAGGGGCCAACCTTTTCTGACCTTTTCTTTCTTTCTAGGGCATTCTTGGCGGAGATGCCATGCTGTCTGCTGCCAGCCCCTGAAGCTCTGAGTCAAAGACTTGGGAAAACCCTTTTTCCTATCACACTGTATTTATTACAGGTTGTGAAGAGGTTCTGCAGGACCCTTCTCATGCTCTCTCCCAAGGTATCGGCGAGGGGGAGCATTAGTGTTGTGGTTTATTTTTTAAATTTTTCATAAGAATTCATTTAAGCCAAACTGACGACAGTTACTGGGGAGCAAAATCTAGAATGTTCCGGCGTAGTGTTTTTGTAGAGGAGGAGAGGGTCTCTGAGTGGGGACCGAGCAAGCTTGGATCTGCATTCTCCCTGAGGCTCCCTGAGTAGGAGACAATGGTCCTGGGAAGGCTTTCTCAAGAATAAGCTTGTTGACTGATTCAGAGCACGGAGGGACCTGGAAGATCAGCATTTTTGTTTTCTGGAATGGTGGAGGAAGTTGAAGGTCAAGGCGTGGCCCGGAGGACCCCTGGTGCTCATGGAGTGCCATTGTGGTTGGAACCCTGAGGGCATTGATGAAAGCATCACCAGGGACTCTAGTGTTGCTCTTCTCCCGAGCTCTTCTTGTCTGTAAAATGCAGAGAGTGCTATTACCCAATTCCCTGCTTTCTGGCATGTGAGTGATGGGGGTACAGGGATGCCTCAGAGCGTGCAGAAATGACACATACCGATTTCAGAACCGCTTTTGTTCACCGTGGGACGAACCGTGCGGAGGCCCTGGATGTCTTCCCTGGTTCGCGTCAGGGCCCTGGTCCTGGTTTCCATCACCCTGAGTGCGTTACCAGCTGACACCTGCTGTTGGAGGCAGGGTGCTGGCCACTCCAAGGCAGAGAGGGTTCCCGGAGCTGGAGTCAGGAGACCAGATCTGATTCAGGCTCTTTTTCATAGTGAACAAGTCACTTAAACTCTCTGAGTTAGTTTTCTCAAGTGTAAAATGAGGAAAGGACAGTTAGCACAGCTCATTTCTGTGGCTTTTTTGGTTTGAAGCCAACTCAGCTGGAGAATGTGAGTGCCTGACAGACGTCCTCGTGCTTTGACTTAGTGGCAGTCATGTGCCATGTCACAACGGCTAGTTCAGTGACAGACCACATATGTGACAGTGGCCCCATGAGATTTCAATAGAGCTGAAAAATTCCTATCGCCTACTGACATTGTGGCCGTCACCACGTTATAGCACAGTGCATTACTCACGTGTTTGCAGTGCTGGTGTGAACAAACCTGCCCTGTCAGTTGTATTAAAGTCTAGCAGTACAGTTATGTATAGTGCATAACGTGATAATAAATGACTGTTACTGATTTATGTATTTACTATATTACACTTTCTATAATTATTTCAGAGTATACTCTTTCTACTTACAAAAAATGTTTGCTATAAAGCAGTGTGCTGTGTCCTGCCAGCAGCAGCCTCGTACATCAGTGTTTAGCACGCCTCTTGATCACATCATTTTCTCCTGTGCTGCTTTGTACGGTAACATATTATATGGGCTTGTAGTCTAGGAGCAACAGGCGATAACATATAGCCTAGGTGTGTAGTAGGCTATGTCATCTAGGTTTGTTTAAGCACACGCTGATGTTTGCATAACGATGAAGTCACCTAATGACGCATTTCTTAGAACATGTCCTTGTTGTTAAGTGGCATGTGAGTGTATCGTATATCAGAACCTGGCCTGGTGTGTGTGTGCTGAGGTTGAGCTCAGAGGATGCTACCTGTAGGCAGAGCAGTTCAAACAGCATGATACTGGATACAGCCTGCAGGTAGAATAATAAAGGGTTTGTTAAATTAGCAATGATACATCTGTCTAAGAATATACTGTGTGGCTTCTAAAAGGGTTTTTATAGGCTCAGTAGTAGTGTCGGCCCAGTGCGTGGATTCCTGGTCAGGGCACATAGGAGAAGCAATCGTCTGCTTCTCCACCCCTCCCTTTTGTCTTCTCTTTCTCTCTCCCTCCCCCTCCCACAGCCATTGCTTGATTGGCTCCAGTGCATTGGCCCCAGGTGCTGAGGATGGCTTCAAGGAGCCTCCACCTCAGGGGCTAAAAATAGCTTGGTTATGAGCATGGCCCCAGATGAGGGTTGCTGGGTGGATCTGGAGTCTGTCTTCCTATCTCCCTTCTTCTCACTTGGAAAAGAAGAAAAAAAATGGAAAAAAAATAAAAGGGTTTTTATAGAATACCATTTACTGATATAGTAAAACCTACACAAGATCCTAAATGAAAATTCAGTTTATCAAACCATGATCCATTTTTTATAGAAATGAAAGTAAAAAATATGTGTATATAGGAAAGCATGAAATGCTATATAGCAAAGGTGGGTATCTCTGAGAGGCGTCTTGAGTGATTTTTCTTTGTGCTTATCAGTATTTTCTAAGTATCCTCTGGAGAATGGGTATTAACTTTGTAAAAATAGAAAAAATATTGTAATAGTTACTATAAAATGTTTCATCCATTTTAATAGGTGCAGCTCCTTCTGCATGTACTGAAAGCTTCCTGATTCCTCCAGATAACGGCTCAAGGATTCTGTGTCCCCCTTTGCCTCCCCAGGAAAGATAGCAGCATGGCCAGTGTGCTGTCCCGGCGCCTTGGTAAACGGTCCCTGCTGGGAGCCCGGGTGTTGGGGCCATCCGGGGCTGCCCCACCGTCAGAGCCTCCGGCAGAGCTGCTGGAAAGGGCAGCTCCCCAGCCCTTCTTCGCCTCCAAGGACACTTCCTGTCAGCGGCCCAAGGAAGTCCTCAAGGCTCCCGGCACTTCAGGCCTCCAGCAGGTGGCCTTTCAGCCTGGGCAGAAGGTAGGTTGGTCCCTGAGTGGACGGTGCCCAACCTCCCCAGGCTTGGGGCCAGCAGACGAGTGGTGCCCCGAGTGACAGGCTGGATATCCCTGGGCATCAGTTTGCATGCACATAGACCTTTAACTTGCAGCCCGGCGGGCCCTTGGGCAGCAGGCTGCCGAGAGAGTGAGGCAGCAGCGGCAGACCCGGGGCTCCTCCATGATGTTGCTGTCAGGAGGAAAAGTTGGCAAGACCTGACATCTGACATCCTGGGCTTAGGCCCACTCTAAACTTCAGTTCCAAGTATGGCCAGAGCTCAGTTTTTCTTAACTTGCCTTAGTTTGCACCTTTACAAAACGAAGAAAAGAATCTCAGGTTCATGAGAGACAGATAAGGTCAGTGAACTACCTTTAGAAGTTTTCAAGAGAGGAAGGCGTGGCAGGGCCCAGCTATGACCTGTAACTGATATTAGTTTTCCTTTTTTTTTTTACAAGTGAGAGGAGGGGAGGTAGAGAGAGAGACTTTTGCATGCCCTGACTGGGATCCACCCAGCAAACACTGTCTAGGGCCGATGCTCTACCTATCTGGGGCCATGCTCGCAACCAAGCTATTTTTAGCACCTGAGATGGAGGCTCCAACGAGCCTCAGTGCCCAGAGCTCATGCACTTGAATCAATTGAGCCATGGCTGTAAGAGGGGAATAGAGAGATAAGGGGGAAACGGGGTGGAGAAACAGATGGTCACTTCTCCTGTGTGCCCTGACTGGGAATTGAACCTGGAACTTCCACACACCAGGCTGACACTCTACCACTGAGCCAACCGGCCAGGGCAACCTGTACCTGATATTCTCACTGGATCCAGATACATGGGCTTCTCTTTCATTGCCTTCTCAAGGGCCATATATAGACTCTATCTCACTTCCCCAACAGCTAGCAGCCCTAGAGAGAGGTCAACCTACCTCTCCATCCTTACCATCTCGTCTCTAGGGAGACTCAGAAGTCTCTGAGGAACAAAATGCAGCATGAGCAGTGGTGGTCAACCTGGTCCTTACCGCCCACTAGTGGACATTCCAGCTTTCATGGTGGGCGGTAGCGGAGCAACCAAAATATAAATAAAAAGATAGATTTAACTATAGTAAGTTGTTTTATAAAGATTTATTCTGCCAAACAGTAAAAATCTGACATAAAGTACTTGGTAAGTAATTATTATTATATGCTTTAACTTGTGGTAACTCTGCTTTATAAATTTTATAAAGTAAAGTTACTTCCCTACTTTATAAATCACCTTTACTGGGGAACTGGTGGGCGGTTAGAAAATTTTACTACTAACAGAGATACAAAAGTGGGCGGTATGTATAAAAAGGTTGACTACCCCTGAGAATGAGCAATTCAAGGCAGTAGTTGGGAACCAGCAGATATATAGGACTTCAGAGGTAAGGCAGGGCAAGAGAGATCTGGAGGGTGGGCCACAGATTCCAAATTCATTTGATTAGAGAATTTAATTCATTTACATTTAAAGTAATTATTGGCAGGTAAAGACTGACTATTGCTATTTTGTTAATTATTTTGTTCTGTAGTTCTTTTGTTCTTGTCTCCCTCTCTTGTCTTCTGTTGTTGTGATTTGTTGATTTTTTTTTTGTAGTCATATGCTTTGATTCCTTTATCTTTTGAGTATCAACTAGAGGTTTTTTTCTTTGTAGTTACCATGAGGCTTACAGAAAACAAAGTTATAAAAGTCTGTTTTAAGATAACAACTTAGCCTCAATTGCATACAGATTCCAAGTTCAGGAAGAAAAATATCTCAGAAATGGACATGTTCCTTTTCTCCATCTAGAGCAGGGGTCGGGAACCTTTTTGGCTAAGAGAGCCATGAACGCCACATATTTTAAAATGTAATTCCATGAGAGCCATACAATGACCCATGTACGTTATGCATTATTCAATAAAAATTTGGTGTTGTCCTGGAGGACAGCTGTGATTGGCTCCAGCCACCCGCAACCATGAACATGAGCGGTAGGAAATGAATGGATTGTAATACATGAGAATGTTTTATATTTTAACATTATTATTTTTTTATTAAAGATTTGTCTGCGAGCCAGATGCAGCCATCAAAAGAGCCACATCTGGCTCGTGAGCCATAGGTTCCCATCCCCTGATCTAGTTTATAAGGATCTGTTTTGGGAAGAACCAGTCCACTGGGCGCTCAGGTGGGAAGCAGGTCCCTGAGAGCCTCTGCTTGAATTAAAGATGACTCAGAGGACACAGTTTGTGTCAGGTGGATTCTGGCTCCCAGAACTTGGGGAATATGGGATAAGAATGACTAACCTGATCGCTGGTTGTTGTTTTCTCCCCCACCCAGGTTTATGTATGGTACGGAGGTCAAGAGTGCACAGGACTGGTGGAGCAGCATAGTTGGGCTGAGGATAAGGTGACAGTCTGGCTATTGGACCAGAAGTTACAGATCTGCTGCAAAGCGGAGGAGGTGTGGCTGGCTGAGCTGCAGGGCCCCGTTCCCCAGGTGCCACTGATGGAGCAGGGAACCCAGGCACAAGCCTACAGGCCTGTCTCCAGGAACATTGACGTCCCAAAAAGGTTTGTGCGGGAGAACCTGGGCTCTAAAGATCATGTGGATGGTGAGAAATGGAGTCGAGGCGTGTTTTGTGATGAGGGAGGAACGTGGAAGTCCTGGGTGTCTAGTTGTCAAGATGTGGGACAGATGGGGCACAAAGAGCGGAGAGGGCACCCTTTAGAAAAACCCAGAATAGTATCTGTTCTTCCCCATCACTCTGTGATGGGTGTTCTATCATTGATTTGGCTAAAGGCTGTTTTTCCTCTCTTTATGCTTAAACTGAAATTAGTTCTTAGTTTTTCATGATGAGAGGCAGAAAAAAATGGCTTAGCTCAGGAATCAGTAAACTTGTTCTGAACAGACCAGACAGTAAGTAATGTAGTGTAGGCCTCATGGGCGGAGGAGTCTGCTGCTGCAGGGGCTCGGTTTGGCCACAGGCCACGGAGCGTGACAGCAGCCACAGCGGTGGAGAAGTAGATGGCATGGTTGCACTCCGGGAAAGCTTTACTATGGACACTCAGATTTCAATTTTGTATCATTTTCATGTGTCACATGTCAAGAAGTAAGTCTTCTTTTGAAAAAATTTTTAAAAAAATTTAGTGAGAGGAGGGCAGGCAGACAGAGACTCCCGCCCTGACCAGGATCCACCCGGCATGCCCACTAGGGGATGATGCTCCGCCCATCTCGGGCGTTGCCCTGTTGCAACTGGAGCCATTATTTTAGCACCTGAGGCGGAGGCCATGGAGCCATCCTCAGCACCTGGACCAACTTACTCTAATCGAGCCATGGCTGCAAGAGGGGAGGAGGAGGAGAGAGAGAGGTATGAGGGGGTATGGGGGAGAAACAGATGGGCACTTCTCCTGTATGCCCTGACTGGGAAATCAAATCCAGGACATCCAGACACCAGGTCAACGCTCTACCACTGAGCCAACCGGCCAAGGCATTCTTTTGATTTTTGAAAAAAATATGAAACCCTTCTTAGCTTGGGAGCCATCCAGAAGCCAGCAGCAGGCCATGTTTGGTCCACAGGCTCTGAATCGCTGACCCCTGGCTTAGATATTTAAAATCATTGATGATTTCTTTTTAAATTTTATTTTTCAATTACAGTTTACATTCAATATTATTTTGTATTAGTTTCAGGTGTATGGCATAGTTCAAAGCCATTCATGTAGATCTTGCTTTAAAATTTTATGATACAATTTTCCCCTGACAAGAAAAATATACAATATATCTTCTGATTTCTATGTTACGTACTCTATGTACATTGGTCTTTTAAGATTAACAAAGAAAGTCTGCCAACAGATACAGGGTGTGCAAGTGGTCAAGCTCATTCTACCTCTTCCTGTTTGTCTGTGGGGACCACTGTCACTGACAGTCCACCCAGGACACTGAGACCACAGCAACCATATTTGTCATTTTGAATTCAGGGGAATGTTGGCAAAGGACTTGCTTTTCTATTCGACAGGAATAAAAATACAAAGATCCTGTTAAAAAAAAAAAAGGATGCTAATATGTTTAATAAATTTCTGGTCTTAGGTTAGCTTCAAACCCAGTGATGTATTATTTTGGTGGATCTAAATTATAAAGACGGGATTAATACAGTCCTTTGAAATAGATGAGCCGCCTAAAAATATATTTCAGGCTAACTTTTCATATGTTAGCATTACTGACAGCTCTAAATTGACTTCCACATAATAATGTAACTCTACATGGTTGTTTTTTTTTTGTTTGTTTGTTTTTTTACAGAGGCAGAGATAGACAGGGACAGACAGTCAGGAATGGAGAGAGATGAGAAGCATCAATCATCAGTTTCTCGTTGCGCGTTGCGACTTCTTAGTTGTTCATTGATTGCTTTCTCACATGTGCCTTGACCGTGGGCCTTCAGCAGACCGAGTACCCTGCTGGAGCCAGCGACCTTGGGTCTAAGCTGGTGAGCTCTTTGCTCAAGCCAGATGAGCCCGCGCTCAAGCTGGCAACCTCGGGGTCTTGAACCTGGGTCCTTCCGCATCCCAGTTCGACGCTCCATCCACTGCGCCACCACCTGGTCAGGCTACATGGGTTTTTAAAACAAATATTGCATGTAAAATTCTATAGACCTCTGCTGTGTTAAGCGTTGAGACTTATTTTAGTGTTTCTGGTTTACTTGCTTGTTGGCTTATGGACTAGGTTCTGTTGACATTCAGAAACTAACAGAATATCTCGTAATTTTTCTTGGGGGAGGGGAAAGGAATTGGTTAGTGTAATTCTTCCCTCTTAAATATAAGACAGGGAAAGAAAGGTAATTTTAGTGCTTTCAAATTCCAGTGGGCATCTTTTTTGTCTATGTTTTTTTCTTCATTGCTTTGACTCGCACTCCCCCCCCCCCCCATACAATTCTCTATTTTAAGCTGCAGAGTTAGTTAGGAAGTGAATTCAGGGGAGAGAATGGAGTCACCTCCGGGTGTCAGCAGTGGGGTGGGGGCCGACCTGCTCATATTGGGGTTTAGTGATATAGTAAATGTAATTTGGAATGAGTATTTTTCATGAAGAATGAGGAGAGACCTTCAGGTTTTATTTAACATATACTACTGATTGTAGTGGGCACATGGAGGGGACAGGCCAGAAGTGTAACACGATGATGTGACCAGCAGTCTCAGAAAGTAACCTTTGCCCTTACCTGCTTGAATCCAGGAAGTCCGATGCAGTGGAAATGGATGAGATGATGGCGGCCATGGTGCTGACATCCCTGTCCTGCAGCCCGGTCGTGCAGAGTCCTCCAGGGGCCGAGGCCAACTTCACTGGTGAGGAAGGGGGTCCACATGGGTTCTGAGTGCAGCAGAGGCTCACAGCTGACTTCCTTCGCTTTGAGCAGTGAATTGTCAAAGCACTGGCCTGGCAGTAGGATTTTGGAGTCCCTTCTTACTTGCATCCCAGACTGGCTGAGTGACACTGAGTTAGATGCTTCCATTCTTTTTCCTCAGTTTCCTCCTCTGGGGAGAAGCTTCCTGGTGCATTGTGAAGATGATTGAGCACGGGGCTGACCCACACTGGCCACTGGAGTAAGTTCTTCTATGGGAGTAAGTGAGTGAGGCCCTTTGGTGGGGCCCTGAACAAGGCCAGTAGAGGAATACTTAGTTCCCGAAGGTAGAAACTTACTAAATGGTCCCCTAGTGGCCTCAGAAGATTCATGACCCTGTTCCAAGTACCTGATTCAGTCTTGTAAATTAGTGTGGGCCTACAGGCCAAGGACCTGAAATAAACAGGCTGAAGTCTATTATAAATCTAATTGCTTAATACAAACCGAGAGTATGACTTCACAGCGTATTTACATATTAAATGAAAATTCATTTGGTGCAACCCCCATAGTACATTATGAGTAATATGGGAGGAAAAAGGGTTGCTGGATATTAGTTTGACCAGACTGGTAGTGAACTTAAAGTCTCTTTTTGTTTTGTTTTTAAATTCGTTACTTACTGGCCTAACTTACTCCCAGGGAATAACTTTTTCATTGGTGAGATCTACGTGAATTGCAGGCTACTTACAGCTTATTGGAAAATATGGAGTCAGAAGAAAAGTGGCCTTTACGAGTATCCCTCATGAGTAATCTTTCTAGACAGAAGATTTAAAGGAGTGATGAGGCAGATTTACTTACGGCACCCAAAGCCCGTCATCTGTGACGTGTCTGCTAGAGTTGGTTGTTGTGTGTAACTGTTCCTTGTGGTGAAGCGTGGCATTGCACGCCTACTATTTTAGTACTGGGAGCTATGCAGCAAGACGGGGAGGTAAGGAGTAATTCTGCGTTTTCAGGAGCTCTGATGAGTTTAGGAGATCCAGGAGGTTGGTCAACAGGAGAAAGATCCAGAAAAGTGTCAGAAAGGAAAAGAAAATCGTTGACTCCAATTCCCATCAGGTTTTGTGTGTACACAACCCCTTGTAAACACCTACACATGCCAACACCAGATATATATATTTAACTGATAATATGCCATGATCCCAATATCTGAAGTCCCTTTGGACAATTTTAATTGTTTATTAGAGATATTTTTTCCATTTTATTTCTGATCATGTGGTTGAAATCAGTGGAAAAACAAGGCTTCCTTGGCAACTAATGTTGTTGAAGTATTCTGCCAGGTGAGGTCTATGCAATAACCAAAACCTTGCTCTAATCACAGACACTATTTGCACGGAAACCACTATTCTGTTTGGTGTCTATATTGTTAGGATGGTCCTGTGCATGCATGTGTGTAGAGACCAGAGGAAATGACAAATATTTATATTTCCTAGAGGTTCAGTGTAAGCTCTCATTGCTGTGTATCTATAGAGGAGCACTTAGCTTTCATGGTAGAGAATATCTGTTACCCTGCCCTAGAAAATCATATGATCTAATTTATGTTCATTGTATAACTTATAGATGAATTGATGATGTTAACTTTTTCCTTTTTAAAATATTTTTCTTTCTTTGTGTGCCACTCTGCCAGTTGCAGCATTTGAGCCATTTGAGTGGTTCCTTGTGGAAGGTTGCTGTGTTGGGGGGTTTCCCTGTGTTTGACCTGCCCCTTTTCTCCAGAGTCCTGATCCAGGGGTCCCCAAACTTTTTACACAGGGGGCCAGTTCACTGTCCCTCAGACCGTTGGAGGGCCGCCACATACAGTGCTCCTCTCACTGACCACCAATGAAAGAGGTGCCCCTTCTGGAAGTGCGGCGGGGGGCCGGATAAATGGCCTCAGGGGGCCATAGTTTGGGGACGACTGTGAGACGTTCTACTTCCTTGCCCTTCTCTCCCTGAGTCTGCGTCCTTGACCTATTGGGCTGTTGTTGGCTCCTGAGTTCTTTCCTGAAGGGCTACCCGATTGACTAATTGATTGATTTCAAGAGATAGAGGAAGGAAGAGAAAGAGAGGGAAACACAGGAACATTGATCCGTTTCTGTATGTGCCCTGACTGGGGATCGAGTTGGCAACCCTGTGCTGCCAGATGACGCTCAACCAATGGAGCTGTTCGGCCAGGACCCGGGCCGTCCTGTTTTGTAAGCCCCGTGTGTGGGTGTCATAAGCTTGTGGTTTCTAGGAAGTCATAGCTTTGAGACTTGACAGTGATAACTTAGAGAGGAAACGGTTTCTTTAACCCATTCTGTTTGGGTGGGCTTCTCCTAGCATGTGAGATTTAATTAGTCTATCTCAGAATCCAGGTTACTAAGGAGGCTCCGTGGAACACCCACCCATGTTGGGAGTTGGGGTAGGTGGGGACATGGCCACCATACCTGCACATGTCACGCACACCCCCATCCCCTATCTCCTGCTATTGTTTTATATAAGAATTTCAGGTTCTCCTACACTGTGAATGAATTAGGCTTTGTAGCCTAGGCAGGGAAGAATCTGGGTTAGGCCTAAAACAGGCAATTTAAGAACCGAAAATTTCACATCTCACTGCGGTTTGCCTCCTGTTCAGATGCACTGCGGGGAGGGAGCAGGGCCCCAGGCTCAGGGCCATGTAGGCCCTAAGTGCTCCCATCATTGATGATTGGTCTGAGCTGCTCTCAGAAGGAAACTTTCCTCCTGTGTTCCTTGTGGGGAACCAGGAGCCACCTGGCTTGCAGCACCTCTGGTGCCTGTTACACATTCCACGAGCTGCCAGAGTTGGCCACGTGATTTCTTCTCACCCGATGATTTTGATGGACCTGCACTGGTTCAAATGATCAAAAGGCATTCTTCAAGAAAGCCCGGTCAACAAGCTCTTAACTTGACCTTTCCGCCCTAACTCTACTGCGGGGAAGATTGCCCACGTGGTCCTGGCATGCGTGTCTGTGCACCTTCTTATCCACCCTTTTAGACCTAGAGATGGGGTAGGCTTTCCCCTGCCTCCTCCCTACACACCCCCAGCTTTTTACTTACTTACTTACTTACTTATTTATTTATTTTTCTGAAGTTGGAAACGGGAGGCAGTCAGACAGACTCCTGCATGCGCCCAACCGGGATCCACCCGGCATGCCCACCAGGGGGTGATGCTCTGCCCATCTGGGGCGTGGCTCTGTTGCATCCAGAGCCATTCTAGTGCCTGAGGCAGAGGCCACAGAGCCATCCTCAGCGCCTGGGCCAACTTTGCTCCAATGGAGCCTTGGCTGTGGGAGGGTAAGAGAGAGACAGAGAGGAAGGAGAGGGGGAGGGGTGGAGAAGCAGATGGGCGCTTCTCCTGTGTGCCCTGGCTGGGAATTGAACCTGGGACTCCTGCACGCCAGGCTGACGCTCTACCGCTGAGCCAACCGGCCAGGGCCTTTTATTTATTTTTAACATTTAAAGTGAGGAACACATCTTCATTAGGTTTTGTTTCTGTTAACAATATACAAAACAAAGCTTCAGTGTGTGTCTGTCGATCAGCGGTCATCAGCATGGCTGCGGCAGGAAGTGGCCACTGGGCTAGCAGACCAGGGCTACCCAGAGAAGCTGCCACGATGAACTGCCTCACCCTGCTTCTCATTCTGACCGAAGCTCAGAAAGGGGCGGTTTGGGTTTTCTCGCCCTGACGTGGCACAGCCAGGCTGAGGCAGAACCAGGACTTGGATTCAGGAACCCAGACTCGAAAGGAGAACATCATGGTCCCCGACCTGGGTTGTCCCATGCGGAATCCAGTGTAGACAGGGCCACACCAGAAGCTCTGTCTGGGGACAGGCCCATGAGCATCCTCTGTCTTCTCTCCGGCTAGCTTCCCGCGCGCCCTGTGACCCGTGGAAGGAGAGTGGCGACGTGTCCGACAGTGGCAGCAGCACCACCAGCGGGCACTGGAGCGCGAGCAGTGGTGTTTCCACCCCCTCGCCCCCACACCCCCAGGCCAGCCCCAAGTATCTGGGTGACGCCTTTGGATCTCCCCAAACGGATAATGGATTTGAAACTGATCCCGACGCTTTCCTGTTGGATGAACCAGCGCCACGTAAAAGAAAGGTACGTTGTGATGTGGGCGTGAGCTCAGGCTGGGGGGGGGGCTGATGTCCACGTGGGCCTCCCAGGTCCTAGGCGTTCTCAGGCTTCATCTCATTTTAGGTTTCCTTTGCTGCTTCTGTTCCCTCATGATATTCCCAGGAGCTCTCTTGAATGCCAGTCTCTTGTCACCTCTGATTCAATCCCTGCCTTCTTTGCTGCACTCCTGAGGCTGGTACGTGCCAGGCCTTCAGCGGGGTCTGACCACAGCACCAAACACTGCTGCTGGCAGTTCTCTGCCCCTGCTGGTCAGTTTCTTTGGCTCCAGCAAGCCGTTTGTTAGGATTTTGAAGGCAGCTGAAGTCCCCATGAGGTGAGGAGGTGAGGGGGATGAAGGAGAGAAGCATATCTCAATGATACTGTCCCTCATTCCCCTAGAACTCTGTGAAGGTGATGTACAAGTGCCTGTGGCCAAACTGTGGCAAAGTTCTGCGCTCAATTGTGGGCATCAAGCGACACGTGAAAGCCCTCCACCTCGGGTAGGTATAGAACCCAGGGCCTGTCTGCCTAGGGGCCTAGGGTGTCATTCAGGTCTCCTTTTTATTGATTGGTTTTAAAGAGAGAGGGGAAGAGAGAGAAACATTGGTTTGTTATTTCACTTATTAATGCATTCATTGGTTGATTCTTGTATGTGGTCTGACTGGGGATTGAACCCACAATATTATTCCTGGTGGCCCAGAATGCTTACAAGAAAATGACTTGCTGAGAGTACCACCTAGTGCCCATCCCTGGCCCCTGTGCCCAGCACAATCGCCTGTTGGAGAGAGCTCTTGGCTGGGAAGAAGGGATTCTCCTATCGTGGTGAATGTTGATGCTGTTCATGGGAAGGGAGCACCATCCGTCTTGTAGATGTATCATCTTTTCCTCACTTTGGGATGTAAGATGTTTTAGTTCTGAGTGGAAATAGAGAATTTGGTGAGACCCTGTTGTGAGGCCCGTACCTGCTTTCCAGAAGGATCTGGGGCTCCGTTCACACTGTGGCCCTGGAGCCAGCGCTGCTCTTGGAAGAGGAACTGCCTCACGCCCTTTCCCTCGTGGAGAGAACGTGACTGCGAGTAGGCGGGGCCCAGTCAGGGCCCCTGGCAGAACTCCGAATCAAATGACTCCTACGGGAAGAGAGGTTCCTGCCCACTCTGTGAGAGGAGGAGCCTTCAGTGCCAGGAGAAACAGCCTCGTGGGTGTGCAGGCACGCCCTGCCCTGTGACACACCTTCAGCAACAGCCTCCTGGGCGTTCTGGGCTCCTTCCCTGACTCACTGAGCGGCCCTGAGCAAGCACTCCCTTTTACGCCTGTCCCCCTTGTGTTTGAACTGAAGCAGCTTGTCCCTGATCACCACGTGTCTCCCTCCCACACAGGGACACTGTGGACTCCGACCAGTTCAAGCGGGAGGAGGATTTCTATTACACGGAGGTGCAGATGAAGGAGGAAGCTGCTGCTGCCGCTGGCACCCCCACTGCCGACTCAGCCCCCACCCCCAGTGTGACCAGCTCGCCCCTTGCCATTCTTCCCCCACCTCCTCCCAAAGCCCAGACCTCAGGCCCCGAACACCCTGGCCTGGAACCGTACCTGCCCTCTGGTGCTCTCAGCAAGTCAGCTCCTGGCTCCTTCTGGCACATTCAGGCTGACCATGCGTACCAGGTATGCGGCTGGGGCATGTGGAGCTCAGGCCTGTGGCCGTGAGGCCGTTCAGTGTCTGACCTGTCACCCGCTGGTGATCACCCTGATTGAAGGCCCCAGCCCTTCAGCCACATAGCTCATCTCTAACTTCTGTAAAGAAGGAAAGGAAAATAAACTGCCCTCAATAAATTCCCGAGTTCTTCACTGGTGGCTGTCAGGAGGGATTACTAAAAATCTGGTTGAATCCTTGAGTAACCAGGTTGATGGATTTGGAATGGGGAATTGTTATATCGTCTCTGGCTATTAAAGGGGATGGAATGGTGTAGTGGGCTTCTCAGAACAAACCCCTAGTTTCTAGAATTGTGTTACATTTAACATACAACTCAGCACCCATATTTTGTAATCCTACTATGTGTCAAGCAGTGGGCTAAGCTTTTCAGATCAAATAAGACATTGTCCCCGACCTTGTGACATGCATGGCTTAGCTGGAGAGAGAAATGCGTATGTAACTGTGATTGGTTATAATCATCAGTACATGCCTTACTAGAGGCACAAGACATTGTGGGTACAGGAAGGACCAAGCTATTATGCTCATGTGGTTGGGAAAGTTGTCATGGACGGGGTGGCACTTAGATGGTCTTCACTGCACATAGTAGGTATTCAGGAAATGCACAGCTTACTACATGCCAGTTTTTCTTAAAATGCTTTTTTCTTTTTTCCTTTTTTTTTCCCCCCACAGCTTGGTTTTATCGGACTCTAGGCTGATTTTCAAGTTAGTCATTAAACAGCAGTGCTTTCCATCAGAAAACCTTTACAAAATGCGCCAACTCGCCTCCTTAGAATGAGTGGTCACTTAGCTATTGCATGATTGGCCAACTTCAGGTGGCCCTGCAGGCAGCTGGCTGCCCCTGGAGAGTGTGGCTGGTGTTTTTTATAAACAAACCGGCCCCTAGACATCCAGGAGCGTGTGGCTTGTCCCAGGCAGTTGATGGGGATGCTTCGCCCTGGTGCGTCATGTCCATCCGTGCTCAGAAGGCTTCGGAAGGTCTCTGAGGAACTGCCCAGAGCATGTCCTTGGTCGGTGAGCCAGCCAAGTTCATCCGCTGTGATGATGACGTCACGAGGCTGGCAGGCACACCAGTTCTGGGAGGGGCTCCTGAAAAAGATTGGCACCTGGGACTAAGGAGACAGCTTCAGAGCCTTGGGGCCCCTGGTGTTTCTTTTGGAAGGAGCAACCTGGGGTTCCCCAGCATTTCCCAGCCAGAGACTTTCTGCTGTGCTTCGTGGAGTTACAGGGGGATGGGGGGCCTCTGAAAGTGGGGCCAAGGCTGACGCTGTCGTGTCCCCGCAGGCCCTGCCGTCCTTTCAGATCCCTGTCTCGCCTCACATCTACACCAGTATTAGCTGGGCTGCCGCCCCCTCTACGGCCTCCTCCCTCTCTCCGGTGAGTGTGCCCGTCTCCGGGTCTCTGAGCCCGACAGCACTTTGGGGCCCTGGAACAAGGCGAGGGCCCTTCCACACGGCCCCAGTGCTGGAGGCCGTCTCCCCGCACTTGTCTCCAGCCCTCCAACCTTTTGAAGATCTCCGTGTATTTGGCCCCTCACCTGGCAGTCTCCAGCTGGTCACAGCCCCTCTCGGAAGGGTGCTTGCAGAGGAGTATTCAGATCGTGCAAGTTCCTTGCCAAGAAAATCAGAGGCGAAGCCAGGGTCCGTGCCCTGTTTAGCTCTGAGTGTCTGTGCATGCTTGTTAAGAAGGGAGAGAATGTGGGAAACCTGGAGAGGAAGAGGGTGGGCAAGAAAGAAGGTAGGAGCTTGTGGGGGGCTGGGTAGGGCGGATCAGAAATCCTGAAGCCACTGTGTCTTTGAACTAACACAAATGGGATTCAGGTCATTTGAATCATACAAAGTGGGTTCTGGTCTTGAATCTCTCAGGTGGGAAAGTATCACACATTGTAAAGCCCAAGTGCCTGAAGGTGCCGTTGCGGCAGTGCAGTCCCTTTTTTTGCATGTGTCACATGTGGTGACTGCATCTAAAGCTGTAGGGAGCAGTCCCTACAGTGGCCAGGTCAAGTGACTCCCCTGCCTGTGGCCCCTTCTCTATCCTGAGCGTGAATTAAAGGCTTCCTCCTCGTTCTCCAACCTCCCCTCTCTACCTGGCCCCTGTTCACCTGTGCCTAGAATATTCTTCTAGAAAAGGCCCCCTGGCCCCCTGACACACGGAGGGGCTCCGCGGGTGTGGCCGCGTGCCCTGTGGGGTGGTTCTCGCCCCTGTGCTCACGGCCCCTCTCTCTGCGCCCAGGTCCGGAGCCGGTCGCTAAGCTTCAGTGAGCCCCAGCAGCCACCGCCTGCCATGAAATCTCACCTGATTGTCACTTCTCCACCCCGGGCCCAGAGCAGCGCCAGGTAAGACTGTCTGCTGCTGTGTCCTCTCTCCGGCTCCCATCCCCGTTCTCTCCATGGTGAGTTTGGACTCCGAGTCCAGCTGACCCTGGTCGCCAGGGTTAATCCTGGGAGCTCAGCTGAAGGACACACTGGATGCTGGGGAGACGATCTACCTGCCCTCTGGCCCCCTTGGCTCCCACCCCCACTCCTTCCAGCCTCTGGCTGTTTGCTCAGCCTCACACCTGGCCACTCTGCAGGTCTAACCACCAGCACGTGTCTGTATCTGCATTCCTCTCTCTTGGCAGGAAGGCCCGCGGGGAGGCCAAGAAGTGCCGCAAGGTGTACGGCATCGAGCACCGGGACCAGTGGTGCACAGCCTGCCGCTGGAAGAAGGCCTGCCAACGCTTCCTGGACTGAACCCGTCCAGCCGGCTCCTCCTCTTTGCTCCTGGCCCTAATGGCAGCCAGGTGACAAAAGGCAGACCTGTGAGCCCTCAACAGACACCCACACATAGAGAGCAGACACTGGGAGTTTGGGCTCTATTGGCTAAGGTTTAATACTTAAAACCTTTTTCCCTCCCTTCTGGGAACATTTTGTTTTATTATTTTTTTAAAGAAACAAACATATTTCCCCCCTTAAATAGGAGAGAGCCAAAAATGACCAAGGGTATTCTGCAGCGAACCAGAGACCAAAGAATTACTCTCCCTTTCCTACACCCCCTTTCTGCAGAGGGTTTAGTTGGTAAACGTCAAAAGACAGAACAACTCATTCTGTTTCCTGCCCAGCTGGTGAATTCTTTGCTTTCTCAACTCATCCAGAAGGGACTGTGAGCAAGATGAATTTACCTTTTTTTTTTTTTTAAAGAAAATAAATTTCTGGCTGATGATTCGGAGAGTAGGACCTGCCCGTGGCAGGGTGGGAAGAGTGCTTTTTTTTTTTTTTTTGCAGCTGGTCCCTCCCTACCTGGAGAATGGAGAGAGCATGTTCTCACCAAGCCACACCCATGGAAATGGAAGGGAAACCCTTCCCTGGTGACAACTGTTTGAAGCTGGGTCCCCTCAGACGTTGGGTGGCAGCCCAACGCATGTTGGATAGCTTCCTCTCAAAGCCCAGACTAACAGGTTTTTAAAGACTGTCCCCAAATAGCTGAGCCAAAAGGCTGACATGAGTTCCCTTTTGGAAATGCAGCAGTGAAACACTACCTTGCTCTTCCTTCCTGTTTCCTGAGGAAAGGCGAAAGGGTTTTAGTGTCTCTGTGCGCTCTCCACCGTTAGCCGTGCGATGGAAGGGACACCTCAGAAACGCTTTGTTTTCTTGCGTGGTATATTCAGAAGCCTTTCTCTGATTCCAGTCCCCTTTTACTGGGATGGCAGGTTCCTCCTTGTCTCTGGTTACACCAGGGATTTTCCCATTTCCCTCCCAAGGCTGCAGGCAGGGCTGGCAGGGGAGGGGAGAGAAGAGCAGAGACAGATAGGGAGGTGGCAGCTCGCCCCCACCAACGAGGCGTTGACAGGCCTCTCATTGTGCGACGGCCTCACCTGCCCCTTTGCCCCTTTGAGAGTAATCTGATCTTTTTCCTTAGGTGACAAGTAGGACCGGACTCTTCAGTCAAGGCAGGAGGCTTCTGGGTTTTTTGCTGTTGTTGTTTTTTTTTTTTAAACCAGTATTGGTCCAATCTGGGTGACGAGGAGGGTCACTTTGATGCAGTGTAACTTCCCAGATACCTTCTGGGCACTTTGTTGCCTGAAGACAGGATGGAGGAGGTTAGAGAGTGTTGTGGAAATAGGGCAAGGAGGGCCTGGGGTTGGGTCCACCACTACTGGCACTGCAGCCCGAGGGGTTTCTGGAAGCCTGAGGACTGGAGGGGAGCCTGGACTGCCCTGCTCAGCAGGCTAGTGAGCAAAGCTGGCCTTGTGGGGAAGAAGAGAGAGAGGGGCAGTTAGTGCCGTGCCAACCAGTGGTTGATTAGGATGGGGCGGGGCCTTGCCTTTCTTCCCAGAAAGTAACTGTGGAGGTCCCTTGGGGCCTGCTTGACTGGGACCACTGGTGCCCAGCTGCCCTGGACCTATGTCCTTGATGTCAGGGGCTCAGGGAACCCCACCGAGCCACCTCTCTGGGGATTGAGCAGCAGCATCCACCCCTTGGCTCTCACTGAAGTTGTCCTCTTGGTCCCAGGTAGAAATACCTGGTTGTTTGAAGCTGCTCTGGCCGCTTCCCGTGGGAAACGTGCTTAAGCCTATCAATCTGAGACAGGCAGAGTGTTAGAACGCCTGCCAACGTAAGAGCAGGGGCGTGACTTTGTGAAGGGTGATGGGGACCTGGGTTTGGTGACAGAATAGAAAGACAGTTAGGCACAGGGTCTTTGGTGGTGATGGGATATATTTTTATAACTTAGTGAAAAAAAGTATGTGGAATATGTTCCTTGGTAAAGCTCGAAACCAGGCCAGCAAGTGGTGGCCCAGGGCTCTTTTCCTGTCCCTGCAGCCTCCCTGAGACTTATAAGCCAATAGTAGGATATTGCTTGTTGTGACTCTACTCACTGCCCGTGCTGTCCATTTTCAGGTCTCTGGGGGAGGGGAGGGAGTGTTCGAGACGCTGGACGCTGCCCAGGGTACCTTCCCTTCTCAGTCAGAGGGCCTGCCGACTCTCATCTTTAGAAAAGCTGTTATCATTTCCCCCGTCAGTTTGGATTGTGTAGACACAACTGGATATAAAGATTTTCTTTAAGGGAGGCAGGCTTGTCATGTCGTTGGTGCCCAGGGCAGAGAAGAAGAAGAAATTGACAAAACAATTGAAAAACAAGTGGTTTTACCTTTAATTTTTATTTTCGTGTTTTGTTTTGGTGCAGCTTACCCCGTCTGGGTTTGCTCCTCTTACTTTTATTGGTGGTGGTGGGCTCCTTCAGCTCCCCCTCCCCGCGCCTCCATCTTGTGGCTGTTGTGTTGGTTCTTGACATGTGGTCTGTCCTCGGGGTTACCCCATTTGTTTCTTCTCGGAGGGCGGGGGTGGTTTGTGATCTGATCCAGCGATCATGCCTGTTTTGTTTCATCTCTGTCTCTCCCTCCTTCCCAGCCCACCTGGGCCACAGAATCTGACAGAAGGTAAGATGCCATAGGTGTGCATTCAGAACTAACAGGGCGGATTGTCTAAAGCAGTTATCTTGGGAAACTTCATTCCAGCGACATCCCCCTTATTCAGAGTATTCCTTGGAATGGCCTTGGGAGTCTGCGGCGCCTGCTCAGACCAGCCTTCACGATAGTAAATGGACAGTCAGGCCGGCTCAGGGCAGAGAAAGCCCACAAGTGTCTGTGCCCAAGTGAGGCCACAGGTGCGGAGCGCCAGGACTGACTGGCGAGTGAAATAGCTGGCACCTACGTGTGTGATGTTAAACTGGCTGGGCAGGCAATTCTTTCATTCCAGAGAGCGTTTTGAGCAATGTCCACATTGTGATAGTAAGCCTGTAGTTTGACTCCTTGGAGGATGTTATTAATTTGGATGTGGGAACTCTGATTTGTTTGAAGAATTCCGTCCTGTTACTTTCTGGTCCTTCTAGGTTCTGACTTTACCAGGGGCAAAAAAAAAAAAAAAAAAAAAAAAAAAAAAAAGAAAAAAAAAAAAAGAGAGAGAGATAAATCCCATCTGTGAATTTGTCTTATTGGCGTCTTTTTTCCCCAGCTGTCTTCCAAGTATTATTTTTACTGTTAAAAAGTTTTTTTTAAAAAAATGTGAAATGTAATGTTTTTACAGCAACAATATGAAATATATTTTATAAGGAACAAAATGATACGTTGTCTGATTTAATGTGTGTGTGTTCCTCTGCCCCCTCCCCCTGCAAAGGAGAAGATTGTCATTGTGCTCGGTGTTAAACCAATGATAGCATGTCACCCTGTGGGCACAGCACGCACAGTCATTTGCTTATAATGACAATAGGTAACCTGCTCAGGGACCAGGTCAAGTGCTTACATGGATTAATAAAACCCCATGAAGGAGGCACCATGATTAGCCCCATCTTCAGATGAAGAGAGTGAGGCACAGAGGTTAACTAGCTCTCCCAAGATCGTGCCCTGGGAAGTAGTGATTGTCAATGCTTATACAGTATTGACAATTGGAAGCATGTTCTTGGCCATGTTTCTGAGTCTCTTGGGGAATTGGCAAGTGACTTAGGAGAAAAATGAGTCACCCTCTTCTTAGGGAATGAGTTCTGACCCTGGATGGCAACATGGACCACTCCCTGAATTCATTGATTCCATGTCCTGTGATGGCCTAAATGGCCAGGAAGGGTGGCAAAGGTGTGGGGAGCAGAAAGCAACATCCCCCCCTTGTAGCAATTTTAAAGGACCCTGAACAGGGCCTGATATCGGGTGAGGCTGGTGACGCTCTGAGAAGACCTGGGAACTTGACCCTGGCTGGTCAAGCCCAGAGCCTATGAAGCTGGTGCAGGAAGCTGTCCTTCAGCCTTTTCCTTTACTTCCTTTTCCCCCCTTCCCCTGAACCTGCCAATCCCATCTCTCTAAGAAAGTCCCAAATAGAATTTACTGCTTGAATGTTGTTTGCCCAGGCCCCCCCAATTCACTTCACTGCCTTTGAAGTGACATTCTTTATTTGCAGCCCTGGGCCCTCCCAAGCTTACCATGATGGCTGCATCTGAGGACCCCCTAACTTTTTGGCTTCCAATTTTTGGACCAACAGGAAACAATAGGCCGGAGTTTGAGGGGCGCTGAAGGAGAGAAGAGTTGGGGTGTTGCCTCTCCTGGCCCTGTACTGTGTGTGACTGGCCGTCCGTCCAGCTCAGGGGGTCCCAGTAACTCCCCCTGACCCGAGCTCTCCACCTCCTCAGCAGAGCTCCTGACCTTCCCTTTCATGGCAGATGTTTGGCTCTCCTCAGTTACTCTGGGTGCACCCGATGTTTCTTGGCTGGACCCTGATAGTTACACACCTTGACATGTATCATGTTAAATTGGAGATGAAAAATGACACGAGCCGATTTGTCAAATCTCTGCCCCTTGCCTCACATCCCAATCTGGTGGTCCCAAACTGGCAGGGTCTGCATCTCTCGGAACTTTTTGCAAATTTTTATTGAGTCAGAAATGGAAGCTGGGACCCAATAACTTGCCTGTTGGGAAAGTTTACATGCAAAGGAGTTTCTGAGAACCGTGGCCCTTCTGTCCCACCCATCCATCCACCCATTTGCATCTGGGGACACAGCGCAGTTGGGTGTTTCTGCTCACGTATCTTGCCTGTCATACTTGATGTAAAGCAGAGCCATGTGCTTTTTGTTCTTGTCTCCCAAGAGAGGCAGCTCTGATGGTATGTTTGGGTTCTGTACTTCTCAGTGACTTCGCTTAAAAACAACCAACCAATTTATTAACCATTTGCTCAGTAGAAGTTTAATGGAGAAATATCTGTTCAAAACAATCAGTCCAAAAGAACAGCTCTTTTACAAACAAGTTATGGCAGTGACAAGTCAACACCCCAGGCTTGATGTCCTGTTCCTTTAACCCACCCCTAGAAGAGGGGAGAGGTGGGTGAGGAGGAAGGGGGCCATTTCAATGGTAGCTGGAGGAATTACAAAAATACACTCTGATGTAGCAACTGGGCTGTCATGAAACATGCCATGGTGGGGGGAGTGGAGGGGAAGAAGGAAGACAACCAGACAGGGAGGTTCTGCACCCTGGGGGTGGAGACCCGGAGGCAGAGCCTGGCTCAGTGCCGTGGGAAGGAAGGAATCCGGATGCCCAGGCGGCAGGTCTGGGGCTGGACACATGCTGTTTTGGGGATCACCCGGACACCTAGGGAGACAGAAATGATTATAAAATGGCAGACTCGACAGTTTTACTAACTCTTCAACCCTATTTGTCCTAGGGACTGAGCGATGGACAGGAGGCAAAGAAAAGCTACCAACTGAATAAACAGCCCCTAAAGCAGCGAGAGAGAGCGTTGTCTAATTCCCTGTACACACCTTCTTTCCCTGGCCCTAATATATGCCTATTATATAGTAGACTGTTATACAGGGGTGGGTGAAAGAAGGTTTATGTTGTGAGTGCCTAAAACATGGAGTCTGTTCTTGTATTATTACTTATTCTTGTATTATATATTTTTCCATATGAACAACCGTAAACCTACTTTTGCCCACCCCTGTGTAGTCTACTGGCATAACTAACAGAATAGAGAGGGAGGCCTGTGGACTGGACTCGAAAGGTACAGAACAGGCTCCCTGCCCAGAAACAGCTCTCTTATCCCCGGTATTTGGAATCCATGTGTACTGATTTATTTCTAGAGGCTGCTATATCCTCATTTACAGTTCTCTTAAGGAGCAAGTGTTTCTTAAGCCTGATTGCGCTAATTCCTCACTATGAATGAATATGCTCACCACTGTCTAAAAGGGTCCAAGCCTGGGCGAGCAAAGAGGAGACAGTAGAAGGACAGGAAAGAGGAGGGTAGATACCCAGACCAGTTGTATCCTCCTCATCCTTCTGTCTAGGACTGGTCCTGCACCCCAATGTCCCTCCTTCCTAACATATCATGACACTTTCTGATTAGGGTTCTTTAGCCTGTTCCCGTGTTAAACAGCTCCGTTTCCTCCAGCTTCATCCATGTAGATTGGTACTGGCTCCTGGAGTCCCCCAAGATGGAGAAATCTCAAGCATGTGTAGGGCTGGTTGGGGTGTGTGCAAGTGAATCAAGACAAGGTTTCAGCTGCCTGTTATGGACTCATAAATACTTGTCAATCTTGTAACTCCGCAACCTTGACTGTGTGGGGAAAAGAGAGATGGTTGCGGAAGGAGGGGGAGCAATCAATAAAACCCAAACGAGCTGGTTAATGTTTCCAGTGTGTCCATCAAGGCGTCTACATGTGAGCAAAGCAGCAGACAGAAGCTAGTTGCCCGTTTTGTTTCAGTGCTTCTCAGGCGGAAGCTTAATAGAAAATGAGAAAAACCAATTGCCTGAACAGGAGCTCAAATAGTTCTTTTTTTTTTTAAATAATAAATGGATTCCTACTAATGTGACTGATTTTAAACTGTCTTTAGGTAGAGAAAATGGTTGTACTTGAGAATTAGACATGAGCTCAGTGTCCCTTAAGAGCCACTTTATAGAAGAATGTCTTGAAGATTTGAAAAAATTCAATCTGTGCTACTTCTGAAAGATTTATTGTTAGGGACTGTGCACATATGGCTTAACAAGAAAGAGAATGCTTGTTAAAGACCCAAGAGTATGACTTCAAAAACTGCAGGTTAATCCAGGGCCTTCAGAGATTAGTCATTCTGCTGAAATAAACACAGCAACCTTCTCAACCTAATACATGTGTCCGTATTTGGCAATGGGTGTCTTGCAAACAAGCCGGCCCACCTGCACATTGCTACATGGGCTGCCTCCCTTCCTAGGTGTGAGTGCGAATGATTAACACATGTATTAATATACTTGAAGAAAGATTATTAATGATCTGGCTATCTTTGATTTATGGGATGCAAAATAAAACAGCTCATGAGGGCATTTTCTTGGATGTCTCTGAGCCTGGGAAAAGCCCCACTTGGGTAATGTTCTGGAAATGTTTTTGACCAACTGATTAGTTCTTTCTGTTAGGGCAAGTTTCTAGACCAGTTAAGAAGAGGTCCGAGATGCTACAGATAATTTTATGCCCACATGTGAATTAAGGCACATAGCCTCGATGGATATTCTTAGATCTTTCAGAAAATTCCACTCTGCTAATTCCCTGTGCCACTCAACGTTATGTATAGGTTGATGGGATGAGGACAGTTGAATTTGTAATGACTGGGTGATAAATTAGGGTCTTTGATGTTTATTATCTGATATGTATTATAAGTATCTGTATTAGCATGGCTGTGGGGATAAGATCAGACCAGAAGGGGGAGATGAATAAGGGCAAGCACGCAAACAAACAAAAACAAACTGGCCTGGCCCCTGGTGGTGCAGTGGATAAAGCATCAACCTGAATGCTGAGGTCGCTGGTTCAAAACCCTGGGCTTGACTGATTAAGGCACAGATGGGATTAATGCTTCCTGCTCTTCCCCCCTTCTCTCGCTCCCTTCTCTCTCTCTCTCTCTCTCTCCTCTCTAAAACAAATAAATAAAACCTTTTTTTAAAAAAAAGAACAGTTGTGCATTTTAAATTAAAAACAAAACAAAATGGGAAACAAAACAAAAATGACCCTGGAAAGAAGTGAAAAGTGAGGAAAGATCCCTTAGAATCTATAAGGGATAGGGCTTTTAGACCTTATTCTAAAAGCTACTGGGTCATCAGAGCTCAGTGATACTGCCTGAGCAGTATCAAGCACAGGGAATCCGCCCACTGGGCAGGGCAGTGGGATGGTCACATGGGAGGAAGAAGAGCGGAAAGTGTAGGTCCTGGTCCTTGGCTGGGGGTGGGGTGGGCAAGTTTCATGGTTCCCATGGAATCTAGTCATTTTGAGATATGGCGTGGGGGGAAGAGATGGGGGATAGCTAAGCTGGTTTTGAAGGTTAAATACCAATATCATAGCCACAGAAATCAGACTCTTTCCTAATAACTAAGGGTAGGTCCAGCGATTGGTTCTTAGAGATCAAGTCTCTGAGGAAAGGTGAGCTGAATGGTTGCCATGGCAACTGGATAGGAGGATTGGTCCACTTTACTGTCCCCATAGTAACTAATCTCCTGGAGAGTTATGGAGGAATTAGTTATCTTACCCTACTACTATTATCCCCATGGTAACCAGTCTCGAAATGGCAGTGGTCAGCCTTAAGGAGCAATCCTAAAAAAAGAAATCTTTGCTCCTTAGGAAAAGGGTGGGCAGGTGGCAGGGCGGTGAATTTATCTCCTAGGCCTCCCAGGAGCTTAATGTGTGTGTCTAATGTGCTAAGACAGGTATAGGAGGTTTCTTTTCGCCCCCAGCTCATTCCTGCCCAACTCACTCATGGGTTGAAGTGGACGGTGCAGCTGGGAGGGGCTCTCCTTCCGGCTACACATTACCATTCTGGTGCAGGGTGCGCCGGCGCTGGCTGGACTGCATGCTCAGGACCAGGTACTGCCTCATAAACTCACTGAACCGCTTCTGGTTGGCCAATTTCCGGGCTGACTTCCGGGCCCCGGTGAAGCCCCCAAACCTCTTCTGCAGCTGCTTCTGCTCCTTATCTCCAGCCTCATCCAAGCCGGGCCCGGTCTCTTTCTGCGCTGGGAACAGGCTCCTGACACGGGGCATCCGCCTCAGGTGCGTCTCAGAGGCTCTTGGCCAGTGGAGAGCAGCCGCCAAGTGCTCTGGATCGGCAGGGCTGAGCTGCCAGGAGCCCCTGGCCATGACCTCGGTGCACGGGGCCCAGAGAGGGCTGGACAAGACCTTTCCCTCACATTCGAGGATGCACACCTGCAAAGACAGGTGGGAGGAAGGGAGGAAGACCAGGGGGACATCTATTAATCCAAGGGGATGAGGAGATCAAATCCCTCTGGCGCCTGTATCTGTACCAGTACTAGTGCTTCTGCATTATCTCTTTGTGAAGTACTGCACAGCCATTTTACATGTTATTACTAGGTTCATAGAATTTCAAAGTTGGAAAGCAACAGAAAACCATCTGGCCTAGCTCCATCACTTCTCAGATGAAGAAACTTGGGGCTCAGAGATGTGAGGTGAACTTACTCCAGGTGGCGCAACAAGTTAACACAGAATGCATGCACTAGAACTGTACCCTGCTATAGATAGCCCTTAGCTGGGTGTTTGGAGCCACTCTCTCCCACTTTGCAAGCCAACCACAGGAATAAAGCTAAGGAATTTTTTTACACTCATTTTTTGGTTATTTTTTTTCTGTTACTACAGTACAGTGTACAGTACAATATATTTATGTCCTTTTCCTTTTTATGTGGTTTAGTTGTATTTTTAGGTTCTAGATTATGATTTTACAACTGTGTTTAAGATAGGTAAGTCATCCATATGAGAGTCATCCATAAAGAAGAATTTTATTTCGTTCTTTAATCAGGCTTAAGGGAGGTCAGATTGGCTTAAGAAATTGGGGATGCCAAAGTATATACAGGGAGTCCTTGGGATATGACAGTCTCAACATATGACATTTTGCGTTTACGATGCTCACTCCCATAAAAACTTTAAAAAATTTAAACGTGAGTATTTAGGCTTACACTGTTAGTGTCGTACTTATGGACTATGTGGGTGAACTAGTTCCAGACCAGCCTGGAACAATTCTTTAAGAATGTAGAGAGGCCTGCAACAGATCCTGTACCCTCGATATCAGCTGCTTCTTGAGATGAAACACCTGTGTACAGGTAGAATCATCTCCCTCGTCTCCTGCATGTTCCTCAGGCAATCCTGATTCACCTGACCCAGTATTACCAGCACCTTCTGCAGGTTCTGCTGCCTCTCCAGCTTCCTCCTCCCAATAGGTCACTCTCTCCCACTTTGCAAGCCAACCACAGGAATAAAGCTAAGGAATTTTTTTACACTCATTTTTTGGTTATTTTTTTCTGTTACTACAGTACAGTGTACAGTACAATATATTTATGTCCTTTTCCTTTTTATGTGGTTTAGTTGTATTTTTAGGTTCTAGATTATGATTTTACAACTGTGTTTAAGATAGGTAAGTGACTTAGCCTAGGGTGTGTTTCAACTTACACCAAAATTCGGGTTATGTTACTGTTGTAGGAACAAAACTGTGTCATAACCTAAGGACCCCCGTAGTTAAATCTGCATAGTTATTTTAAGGTCCCCAGGTAAAGCTCTGTCCTGGTATTAATTTTCCACCCCCCCCCCCACAATATACTTGTCATCACTATCTGTTCATCATTCATAGAAAATGAAGGTCAAGGCCCTCTGGGATGTGGGCAGGTTGGGCAATCCGGTTCCACATGGGCAATAGTGACCATCAGATACAATGCAGTAGACCCACCAGGCTCCTGGAAACCTCTGCTACTGCTCTCCCTCTCCAGGGTCTCCCACTTCTCCTCCTGACTGGTCCTGGCCTTGGCCTCACTCTTCCACATTCCTGTCTCTGGTTGGGTCTCTTGAAAGCCTCTGCCTTCAACTTTTCTTATTTGCTGTTTTGGCTTCACCCCAAATTCTCCTCTTTGTGTTTCTGGCATTAGCCAGATGAAATCCCACTTCACCCTGGCCTTGCCGTCATGGTCAGCAGAAAGTTGCAGAGTCTTTCATCGAACCTGGGAGCTCTTGCCTGGCTTACAGAGCACAAACAGTTACTGTTCTGTCTGAGCAGCGGCAGGTCATCTGAATACTGGTGTATGTGCCCTGTAGTCTCTGCCTGGGGAGCAAAAATGCTCACCCAGGTGTTCAGAGTGGCGCAGATGCCTCTGTGGGTAAGGTTTCCTACCAGGTTTCTAACCAAGGAATGAGACATGCAGGCACACACCCCACAGGCTAGTCCACAAAACCCTAAAAACTGTCTTCAATTCTACTTGTGTACGTTTTTGCCACCCTTGACCTTCAGCTCCTTTGGTCACTGCTTGGTCACTTCGTCTGTTTGTGCCTCTCTGAATGACACCTTATTCCTTAGTTGATTTAAGTTTAGAACCTGGGTATATCTTCAGCGTCTCCCTTCTCAGAAACCCCGCCCCCCCATCCCGTCAGTATATAAGTCTGCCCTCCTTCCCATCCCTGATTCCTGAGGACCTCTTAGGGGGCAGTGGATTCTTAGTTGAGCTCCTCATCTCCAATCTTACTGCTCTGACCCATTTTCTATCCCTGGCAGAATAGTCTTCCTGGAGAATACATCAAATTACATCATTACTTGCCCATAATTACCCCATATTTTGTCTGCAATGGAAGTCGCCCAGTGGCCACACTGGGAAGTGGCCGTAACTGTCTTTGTATGTCAGCAAAGCATGGCATAGATGGTCCCCAGGAGAGACCTTCAGCAGTACCTTGTCCAGGGGGTCCCACACCTGGGTGTGAACCCAAATCATCTACAGAATCTTAAAAAACATGGAATTTCAAAATCCAGTTAAACTCCTGAATAATAGAACCAGGGTTTGAATAGAATTTTACAAAACTCAGGTAATTCTGAAATTTGCCCAGGTTTGGAACCACTGGTGTTGTCCACGTTCACATGTTACAATAAGATTCAGTAATGGGTCCAAAACTACACTGCCAGATAACAGTATAACCTGAGCAAGAACACAAATGTCTCGAGCTGCATCGCAGGACATTTCCTACTCAATGACTTCACGTGTGCTTACAATACTATGGACTGATGGAAATGAATGGGAGGATAGAATCCTATGAGACCAAATGGTAAAGCTCTGGTGGGAAAACTGCTCATTTTCACGTTGCTGGACCAGAGTGGAGAAAGAGACAGAATCCAATGACAATACCACTCCTCTTCACAGGAGCACCCTTACCCAAGCCCACATGCAAGCCAGAGGTGCTGATGTTGGCACCTACTGATCCCCCAGCTGTGTTTTTTTTGAGCATGTCCTTTCCATTAGCTTCTTTTTTTTTTCAGAGAATCTGGCAGAAGTAATATGTGGTCAGTGCCAACCCAGCAGAGCTACCTAGAGAAACCTCTTTTTCACATCCACAATGTCACTGGGTATGTAAAAAGGACAGGCAACTTCCAGAGAGAGGGAGGGTGAATGTTAGGACAATGGTAGCTGCAAACTTGAGTATTCTGTAGGAATTGCTACTAGAGTTTGTTAGAATGCAAATTCTTAGCCTATGCCTGGAGATTCTATTCAGTGAGCCAAGACTATGTCCCAGGGATTTGCATTATTTGCAAGCATTCCAGGTGATTCTGAGGCTGGACTATGAGAAATCCTGCCTTGGAACTGGCTCTGAGGAGGATGAAGCTGTCAGGGAACATGGTGGTCGGAGAGTCCATCAAAGATAGGTTCACATGGGTCTGTACTTAGCCTGCTCCTGAAACACTTTGAAGAAAACTGGGTAGAACCAATTTGTAGTATGTGCTTTCGGATCATGATCCTCTTGGGTTATTACTCTAGCAGTGGGTCTCAGCTGGGGGAGATTTCTGCCTTCCCCCTACCCAGGAACATTTGGAAATATCTGGAGATATTCTTGGTTGTCACACAGGGGATGGGGAAGGGGGTTGCTATTGCTCTCTGTGGGTAGAGCCCAGGGATGCTGCCAAACATCCTACAATGCACAGGACAGCCTCCTCCCTCCCTCCAACAAATAATTACCCAGCATCCCTGGGCTTTACCCACAGAGAGCAATAGCAACTCCCCTCCCCATCTCCCCATCCCCTGAGTGACAACCAAGAATATCTCCAGAGATTGTCAAATGTTCCTGGGGTGGGGGAAGGCAAAAATCTCCCCCAGTTGAGACCCATTGCTGGAGTAATAACCCAAGAGGATTATGATCACCTCTGTGGTGAGTCTGAGAAACTGTATTCTATAGAGTCAAGGAGAAAGCATGGGTAGCACTTGGAAAGCCAGTAGGAGTTCAGAATCTTAGCATTGAAATGGACCTTTGGGCACACCTAGTTCAATCCTGCAGCATAGTAGCCCCAAAATGTTTGTTGAATTGTTCCATACCATCCATTTACAGGAACAGGTGGGAGTTGTTAAACCTAAAGGCTATTAGACCTTCTGCGAGTCTCTGGGGTTTCTAAGCCCAGATGGTAATTGGATTGTGTGTCAATCAGAGAAAATGAAATTCTACGATCAAACCAGATGCGTAGCCTGTACCAAGACTCATCATACTGTTGGCTGAATTAGGTACTAACACAATCATCTCGACTCATGATGTAGGAGAAGGTTTTGGGCAAATAGGAGGAATCCAAATTCTCAACAGCATTTGTAGCACCAGATGGGCATCAGAGCTTAATGCTGAACCGTCTGGTCTGAGGGACCCACCAGCCTCTTTTCAGAGGTGGGTTAATAGCCTATTAAGTGAGCCGGACACATTTGCACAGCCCACACTGATGGCATTACTATATTAAGCCAGAGTGTGGATGAGCATCTGGGAAGTCTCAAATGGATGCCAAATTGATCTGTAAAGCTGGGCTTGTGGGGAAACTGAGCAAAGGGCCATTTGGCTGTCTGGAACCACAGACTAGGGAGCAGGCACATGAGCCCAATGGAAGGAAAAGAAGAAGCTCATTCATGTTGTCAGGTTTCTGTCACTAGAGGATCAAACCACTTCTGACCCAGAGAAATTTGCTGGCTATTTGCTTTAGTAGGTTCTGCCAGAATATCTGCAGGCCAGCCGATGAATAGTGCAGAAGAAAAACATATCAGAAACTCCTACTACAAAGCAACTACCAAGGGTTTTCATGTCATGAAGACAGGAGGCACTCCCTGACCAGGTGGTGGCGCAGTGGATAGAGCATCGGACTGGGATGCAGAGTACCCAGGTTTGAGACCCCGAGGTCACCAGCTTGAGCGCGGGCTCATCTGGTTTGAGCAAAAAGCCCACCAGCTTGAACCCAAGGTCGCTGGCTCAAGCAAGGGGTTACTCGGTCTGCTGAAGGCCCATGGTCAAGGCACATATGAGAAAGCAATCAATGAACAACTAAGGTGTTGCCACGAAAAACTGATGATTGATGCTTCTCATCTCTCTCTGTTCCTGTCTGTCCCTTTCTATCCCTCTCTCTGACTCTCTGTCTCTGTAAAAAATAAAAATAAAAATCATCTTTAAAAAAAAAAAGACAGGAAGCACTAACAACAGACAATTTCTTTTACTATTAGAGTTTTAGGAAGCTTTAAATCCATATCCCAGACCTCTCTTGAGAGCTACCTTCTTCTTTGTCTCTAAAACATGTAGTTTTTCCTATTTGAGCTGATATAGTAAAGCACCATTCACAATCAGGTGAAAGCCCAGGACACTGCAGTGGGCTTTGCATGTGAGTCATTTACTGACCAAAATTATAGCCTAAGAAAAAGCCAGCCTTACTTGGACTATGGACTTGGAGTGAGAAACAAAGGAATTCTTGATGAAGCCAGGGGTCCAAAAGGTCCTAGGAATAGCTCAGGATTGTATAATTTGGTGGAGGGGGTTGGGAAAGTGACCCTGGCTGAAATATCTGAACTCCATCCCCCATTATTCACAGAGTTGACACTCGAGAGTTGCCAAGATTTAGAAATGAGATGTGGCTGTCTACATTCTAGACATTTCATAAATTAAAAAAAATATATGTTAAAAGTAAAAACAAACTAGAAAGGAAATAATCAGGCACCTTGTTCCTCTGGGGTCAGCAGGCACTGTGAAGGTTTCTCTCTTCACTTTAAGTGTTCATCAATTGCTGTCATATGTGCCTTGACTGGCAAGCCCAGGGCTTCGAACCAGTGACCTCAGCATTCCAGGTTGACACTCTACCCACTGTGCCACCATAGGCCAGGTGCTCCAAATTCTTTCCCGGCATCGAAAGACATCAGTGTGAAAACTTGGCAGTGTCCATAATAAATGTACCTAGTAGGAGGCTACAGGTCTTATAATTTTACAATTTCCATGGACATGTTTACTGAGTAATGCTCTGTGCTCACTGAGCTATGGGTGGGGGTCCCCAGAACCACTAGCAAAGGAAGCTCACACCTTATGGTGAGAAAAAGAACAGCAAATAACTGTCAGAGAACAGAGGAGGAGGGGCTGGTCCTACTGAGGGCGGGTGGAGGGTCAGCAAGGTGTTCTAACAGGTGAAACTTAACTAGGGTTTTGAAGTACAAGCAGAGGAGGGAGAGGCATGTACAAGATGGGAGGGCAAGTTACTGGAGTTGCAAGAAGGCTAGGAAAGGAAGGCGGGACTTCCGGTAAGTGTGGAAACTGAATGGAGCTCAGCAGAGACCAGGGGTGGAGCGTCCCTGTGGGAATTACCTGCGGCCAGGAGGAGAGCTGAAGGCCTGGATAGGGGGTGGCATTTCCGAGGGGGAGGTAAGAAGCAAGGCATCTTGGGGCTCATTAGGTTTAGAGGGTGGGGAGAGGAACAGGAGCCCCATAGGAGGCAGAAAACCAAGAGTCAGAGCAGAGAAGTGCACCTGGCAAGTTTACAAAGAAAGAGGACAAGGAGTGGGAAGCCTGCCAGTCAGCCTGGGGCTTCGGTGCTTAGGAGCTGCCGGTGACCCAGGGAGAGCAGCTGAGAGTGGGGCAGCGGCTAGGGGGTCAAGGTCATAATCTTTCAGAAAGAATGACAACAAAGGGAAGGAAAGAGCAGGTGGGACAGGAGAGAAAAGCAGGAGAATGCCCGGCAGGGAAATCAGTGCTACAGCGGAAGGGGGAGAGAAGGGGCCGGAGCACAGATGGGCAGCAGCTGGGGAGAATGGAGACAGACCCTGAGACGGCGGTAAAGGAGACTGGAGAGAATTCATACTTGCTCGCTGCTGCCTCCTTGTCCAGGGCAACCCAAGGCCAAGGTCACGGTGTCCAAGGGGGTGGAAGGCACATTAGTGTTTCACCGTCAGGTGTGATGTTTGTTATAAGGAGATCCTGTGACGTATGAGTGATTTGCCTTGTGAAAAATACATTAGAGCAGACTCAGGGAGGGTTATTCTTATAGTTAAGTCCTAATGCTTTCTTTTATTGTAAAATACACATTACAACAAATTTACCATTTTGAGCATTTTAGCTGTACATTCAGTGTCCCCACTATCTATATCCAGGACTTTTCTATCTTCCCAATCTAAAACTCTGTACCCGTCCATCGCTGACAACCACCATTCCACTTTTCTCTCTATGAATTAGACCATGGTAAGTAGACTCACACAGTATTTGTTCTTTTTTTTTTTTGTATTTTTCTGAAGCTGGAAACGGGGAGGCAGTCAGACAGACTCCCGCATGTGCCCAACCGGGATCCACCCGGCATGCCCACCAGGGGGCGATGCTCTGCCCCTCTGGGCTGTTGCTCTGTTGCAACCAGAGCCACTCTAGCGCCTGGGGCAGAGGCCAAGGAGCCATCCCCAGCGCCCGGGCCATCTTTGCTCCAATGGAGCCTCGGCTGCGGGAGGGGAAGAGAGAGACAGAGAGGAAGGAGAGGGGGAGGGGTGGAGAAGCAGATGGGCGCTTTTCCTGTGTGTCCTGGCCAGGAATCGAACCCGGGACTTCTGCACGCCACGCCGACGCTCTACCACTGAGCCAACCGGCCAGGGCAGTATTTGTTCTTTTGTGTTTGGCTCTTTTCACTTAGCATAATGTCTCCAAGTTTCATCCATTTGTTACACATGCCAGAATGTTCCTTTTTAAGGCTGAGTAATATTCCATTGTCTGTACATACACATTCTGTTTATCCATTGGGTTGTTTCCACCTTCTGGAGATTGTGAATAATGCTGCTATGGACATAGGTGTACAAATATCTTTTGAGTCCTACTGCTTTTCTGAGTGGGAGATGAAGGGTTGCCATTAAAGCTAGTGACCCAGGAATTGTGCCTAACTTTCAATCGGTCTAGGCTGCAGCCTGCCAACCTTAACAGCACGGCAATTATGAAATTATTACTTCATCAACTCCTTCATGGGTGTACACACAAACTAGTTGTCTACTCCGTTTACTAAGACCAAGGGAAAGTGTTTTGTGGGTGAACTTTTAAACCTCTCTGGGTCGCACAGAAAAGGCATGAGGGCCTTCTGTGCTCTATCCAAACTCAGCTTTTCTCAGTTCCTTATGTGGCATTTGCATACCCCCACCCCCCGCCCCCATGCCTCCCTTTACTGTCTGGGGCCCACTGTCTGCCTCTTCACTCCCACTCATCTTTGGTCTCCTGAGAGACTTCAGTTTCTCTAAGGCCCCTCTGCCCCTCCAGACTAGGTTGGGGTCCACTGCTCTGTGTTTCCGCAGCACCTACTATTTGCTCTCTTGTGGAGGGATTGTGGATTTTGCTCTCCCATTGGTTGCAAAGTTCATCCATCTGCTCACCTCTGGGTCCCTTGTCCTAGTCAGAAAACCCATGATGGATGAATGAGAGGGACGGGTAAACTCTGAATGGGTTCTCTGGGAATGCTTTTCGCGATGGGCTTGCAAACCACTGAGCGGGGTGGGAAGAGCTTGGCAGCTGGGCCTGTTGGGGCTGTGTTTGTTCATCTCTCGGGCCTCAGCCCTCCAGGAATGCTTGGGTTCTGTATTTGTATACTTGCCTTAAGGAACTGTAGTGACTTTTGGCTGGGTTTTTTTTTTTTTTTTTTTTTGTATTTTTCTGAAGCTAGAAACCGGGAGAGACAGTCAGACAGACTCCCGCATGCGCCCGACCGGGATCCACCCGGCATGCCCACCAGGGGGCGACGCTCAGCCCACCAGGGGGCGATGCTCTGCCCTTCCGGAACGTCGCTCTGTTGCGACCAGAGCCACTCCAGCGCCTGGGGCAGAGGCCAAGAGCCATCCCCAGCGCCCGGGCCATCCCTGCTCCAATGGAGCCTCGCTGCGGGAGGGGAAGAGAGAGACAGAGATGAAGGAGAGGGGGAGGGGCGGAGAAGCAGATGGGCACTTCTCCTGTGTGCCCTGGCTGGGAATCGAACCCGGGATCTCTGCACACCAGGCCGACGCTCTACCACTGAGCCAACCGGCCAGGGCCACTTTTGGCTGTTTTTTTTTTTTTTCACTTTTGGTTGTTTTTATAGGTTGAGGAGTTTGAAACATGGCATCTTTTGAAAGGAGTTTATTTAACTACAGGAAAAAATAGTGGCATTACATTGGATTTACTAGGAGAGTAGTAACTCGACTGAAATAAAAGCAGTGGGAAAAGCAGCTTATTTAATAAAAGGAATTGTAATGTTGGATTTACACTTCCAATTTAGAATTTAAATAGAAGAGAGCATTTTAGGTGTTTATTGTAGACTTATCTGGACTATTAAAAATGGAGGGCAGCATGCCTATTCAACTAGAGGGGGGATTGGTTAAACAAATTACACTGTACTCACAAAGAGAAATAACTCAATGTTTCATAACATGGCGAAATTATTCTGGTATAATATAGCAAGTGAAAACACTAGGAATTCTTTCTCTGACTTGTGGGATTTAATGTGATTTTAATTTTTTTTTTTAAACTTGTCTAATTTGCAGGCCTTTGTTTGAACTTGAGAAAGTGGAAAGATGGCAGGTTCCCTTCAGAAGATGCTTAAGTCTTTTTCTGTTCCCCACTGACTACATGACACGGAGCAAGTCACATGAGCTCTGGGCGGGCCTCAGTTTACCATTCTGCCCCAGAGGAGCCAGAGAGGCAGAGACGGCAATGCGCCTACCTACCTCAAGGTTGAAGCTGTCCAGAGCTGGGCGGAGCTTCTCTCTGCAGGTCAGACAGTCCTCCCGACAGCTGCCCCACGCGCTGGAGAAGAGGCTGAGCAGCAGGAGGTCACAAAGCAGGGTTTTCATGGTGAGGGAGCGGCAGGCAAGATACTGAAACACAAGGGGGGGGGGGTGGCAGTGACAACAGTCATTTGGTGGGGGCCAGAGCGGCTGGAGACCTTCACACAGGGGACGCAGGAAAGACGCTCCAGAGGGGACAATGCCAGGGACTGAGACTCACCTCCCAGGAGGGAATGAATTGTCAAGGGCACAGGGGGTCCACTCCTGTCAGCCAGGCCTGATGTTCATGCAGGGGCTGGTGTCAGGGCTCCTGGAGAATGGCGCCCCGTGATTCCTGCCGCCTCAACATGCACGATGAGCATGTTCAGGGAGCTAACTGCGTCACTTTGCAACTTAGAGGTGTGTGACCTTAAGACAGGCGTGGCCAACAGTTTTTGCCCCGGGCCAGATTAGAAAGAAAACTTTTTTCACAGGCCAGACGAAATATTAAAATTAAAAAGTGTTAAATACAAAAATGATTCGTTTAAGTAAACAAAGTTTTATTATGTAATTTGTTTATGAATAAATGAGTGAAAAAATTTTAATATACAATATTATTTTAATAAAAATATTTTTTAATAAAAATATAATTATATACCAAATAAATATCCAAACTGTATCACAATCGAAACAATATTTAATTAATAGAATGAGCTTGAAGGGGTTATATTGCAAATAAAACAATTATTTCATTTTACAAATAGCCTGGACATGTTTTCAGTTATCAACTGCAGCTATTGTCTATGTGCTACAATGTCACTTGATTCAGCACACTTGACCACAAAAATAACGAATTGTTTGACCTTGGGTGTGCACTGGCGAACTCCGCCTAAAAGAATGTGGGTTTCATATCGCCGCTAAACGTCAAACAGTTCATATCGAGTACAGACGAGTACAAAAGTTGTAAATCTTTATAATGGAATTTTTTAAAAAAATAAAGAAGTATTGTGAATCCTATCGACCAATTATTGGAAGTTAACCCTAGATTAGTCACATACGGAATTCTTTTCCGCATGTTACTGTCTTCTTAAATATCTTGATTTCCAATAATCAAAGATGCTTCCATTTCTGAGTAGCTGAGATTTTAAAGTAGCGGAGAATATTAAAAATTTAATGGCAGGCCACATAAACTCATTATGTGGGCCGGATCCAGACCATGGGCTATATGTTGGCCATGCCTGCCTTAAGACAACCTCTCTAAGCCTCCACTGTCATAGCTATAAAATGGGAATATAGGCCCTGGCCGGCTGGCTCAGTGGTAGAGGGTCAGCCTGGCGTGTGGAAGTCCCGGGTTCAATTTCCAGTGAGGGCACACAGGAGAAGAGCCCATCTGCTTCTCCACCCCTCCCTCTCTCCTTTCTCTCTATTTCTCTCTTTGCCTCTTGCAGCCAAGGCCCATTAGAGCAAAGTTGGCCTGGGCGCTGAGGATAGCTCCATGTCCTCCACTTCAGGCACTAGAATGGCTCTGGGTGCAATGGAGCAACACCCCAGATGGGCAAGGCATCGCCCCCTAGTAGGCTTGCCAGGTGGGTTCTGGTTGGGTGCATGCAGGAGTCTGTCTCTTTGCCTCCCTGCTTCTCACTTCAGAAAAATTAAAAAAAAAAAGTGGGAGAATGTAGTCATGTGCCGCATAATGACATTTCAAACAACAGCGGACCACATGTGTGACAGTGGTCCTATGCGATTGTAACAGCTGAAAATTTTCTATCACCTAGTGACATGGGGGCCATCACAGTGTTGTAGCATAACACATTTCTGCCTTGCTTGTGATAGTGCTGGCGTAAATGTTTAATCATCATTTTAGAGTGCTCTTTTTCTACTTATAAAAAATGTTTGATGTAAAGACAGCGTGCTGTGTTACGCCAGGAGCAGCCGCGTATCTATCTCATGGTGACTGCATCTCTTGGTTGCATCATTTTCTCTTGTGCTTGATTTAATCTGGTGTTGTTTTGTGCAGTGACATGTTATAGTATTGGAGCAACAGGCTATCCCATAGATGGTCTAGCCTAGGCATGTAGTAGGCTAGACCATCTAGGTTTGTGTAGGTGCACTCTGTGGTATCCACACAACCATGACGTCACCAAACGATACATTTCTCACAAGGTATCGCTGTCATTAAGTGGTGCATGACAAGAGTGGTACCTGCCCTGTCACAGGGCTGTTGCAAAGATAAGAACCATAAGGGAAGTTTTGCAGAGTGCCATGCAAGAGCGAGATGTGTAAGATATGCGATTTATGGGTGACTCACACTCCTCCCCTCCTGCTCCCAAGCCTTCATGCCTCAGCCAGGAATGCCCCCCACAGCCCCAGATTTTGTTCTTTCAGGAGGCTGCTGCCAGGTTCCCTGTTCTGTTTGCTCTGCTAAATGCAAGCTAACTGCCAGAGCACGGGACCAACATGTTTATTTACCTTGCTACTCCGTGCAAAGCACAGGACCAGGCATGTGGAGTCATTTATTAAGAAATTAACAAAGACACTATTCTAAGGTATTGCTTCAAACAATTATTAGATCAGAAGTTTGTATTCTTAATTTTTAAAACCTTATTGATTTTAGAAAGAGAAGAAGGGACAGAAAGAGAGACAGCAACCGGAACATCTGTTCCTGTATGTGCTCTGACCAGGGATTGAACTGGCAACCTCTGTGCTTTGGCACACAGAGCCATCTGGTCAGGGCCAGAAGTCTATAAATATTCTTTATGGAGAATTGCCTGAAAGATGTTTAGTTTTCTCTTTTCCTCTTTAAATTTATCCAGTGATAAAGCCTCTTGAATCAAAAAGCTATTTCCTTGGACTGAATGATACCGGCCCCTACAGAACAGTCTTTATTTGGAGGAGTGAATGGAAAGGGGAACACAGGGACTTTCTGGAAATGTTGTGAATGTTCTTGATTGAGGTGTAGGTCACAGGCGTGTATACATTTGCCATAACTCATTGAAACTAAATTGAATTCAGTGCATTTCACTGTACAAATATTTTACCTTAAGAAAGAGTTCGGTGTAGAAAAAAAAATCACCTTTATTGCTTTTTCATCAGATTATACTGAGAAGACACACAGGACTTGCTACTCAAACACAGTCTGTGGACCGACAGTAGCAATGTTGCCTGGGATCTAACAGAAATGCAAAATTTCTGCCCCCACCCCAGAACCACTGAGTCTGGACCTGCATTTTTAGCAAGAGTCTCAAGGGATTCCTACAAACACTGAAGTGTGAGGAGCTCTGGCAGAAGATAGATGGATGTGGTATGGAGTAAGCGAACAGGAGGAGGAGCCTGCAGTCATCCCGTGGTCACGCTGGGGGACCGTCCCAGCTCTTCCTGCGCATCGTTCAAGCATTTCATACCAGGATGTCGACTAAAAGATGCTCAACCTTTAACTCAAAGATGTGACATTTGAGGTGGGTTTTGAATGATAAGTAAGTTTTCCAAGAGGACAAAGAAGAGGGCATTTGAGAGACACAGGAAACAGTCACTGAGGAGTAAGGAGCACAGCCTGTGAGGGGACGGGGACTGGTACACAGGGGCCACCTGCCCACACTCCTTGGGGAAGCACCTGCTAAGAGAGAAGCTCTGTCCCAATGGAGCAGAGTCTTGTTTATTATCCTAAAGGGTTTGAGCTTTACCCTGTAGCTGATGGGATGTCCCGGGCTAATGAATGACGAGCACAGACATCTATACACAGGAATGTATCTCAGATGCATCTTCCTTCTGCACCACTAAGGCAAGTGCCTTAGTTGAGACTTATTGCCTTGGTTATTGCGATCATGTCTAATTTGTCTGATAGATGAGCTGGCCTCCTACCAAACCATCTTCAAGTCTGATGACGTTCTTTATGCTTAAGACCATTATCTAACTCCTACGAGGACTTAAGACCGCTGTCACCCTTGCGTCTTCTTTATAGTCCCAGTGAGTAGTGAGTCACCTTTGGTTCCCGACTCCACCAGGTACTTCATGGCTCTGTGTCTTGGTGCTTTCTCTTCCTCCTACCCAGAACACGCGTCTCCAGCTCATACTTCACACGCACCTTAAAAATCATCCCCCCTGGGAAGCTGTCTCCATCCCCTGCTCTGAGTCACCTGCACCTCCCCTGCGGCTGTGGCATCCCCAAGCAGCACATCAGGGTGGGAAGCGAGTGGGCCTCAGGGGCCTGTCACACAGGCGCAATGGACCCATGTTGCAGAGTTGTTGTGACTGGCATTTTCCCGTCAACTCATCACTGTAGACTGCCTGGCTTCAGGTCGCAGGTCTGCGACTCCACTTCTCATCTGTAAAAATGGTCTCCATCTCCTTAATGTTTATAAGCAGCGAAAAGAGCACCTGTCATATAACAAAGTGCTATATAAAAGCTTAGAAAATAAAGAGCCCAGCACATAGCTTCCCCTCAGCAATGCTCTCACTGTGTCCCGCGGGGCCCTGGCCACACTGGACTGCAGGCTTGGGCACCTGTGTGTATTTTTCCCTCTGCCCTGTGACGTCCTGAAGGGCAGGGATCACGTCCCATGAGTTTCTATCTCCAGCACTCAGATAGGACCAGGGACGTAGGAGGTGCTCAAAAAAGTTTGGTAAATGATGGGAGCCCTCTTCCTTCTCCTTAGCAAAGTAGGGTGGGTGAGTGTCTAGGAATCTGCCTCACTGAGGGCCCTGGGTACTCCTGGCCCAGGGGCCACGTCAGCACCTGTGTCCCTGACAAGTGTCTGTTAGCTCCTTGTTCAGTTTGAGGGTGGGAATTAGTTTTGTTCCAGAGCCTGCCGCCCACACACGTTGTGGTAGAAGACTGGTTACAAATGGCAGTGAGACAGGGTCGGAACAGTGTTACATATAAATAGAAATTTCTTTTGAAGAGAAAGTGTATCTTGAGTTCTAAACAGCTACCATAAAAGCAAAGGTCTTAACTCAAAGACCGCTTGAACATGCCTTCGTTTAATTTGAGAGTTGTCTTTACATTCCTTATTCTACTAAATTTCCATCTTTCTAGTCCGGAGATGTTTTTGAGGCATTTGTCTAAGAATGGCATGGCTGTGCGCTCTATGGCCACAGGGTGGCAGCACATGTACGTCACAGAAGAAAGGAGGCATGGAGAAAAGGGATTGCTTCCTTTCCTTCTTCATACAAAATTGCAATATATAATATCTGCAAAGGCTGAGCTGAGAAGTTGTGACAGATGTTAATAAAATGCTCCCTGCTGAGGGTTTTCATGAACTGTCTTAACTGGAACGTGTAGTGGATTGGCTGATCCTTGTTATCTCAAGTTCTGGGTAAATGGGTTTGTCAGGTGTGCTGCAGAAAGAGGATCAGCTCCTGGGACAGGTGGCATGCATAGGCATCCTTCTTGCATGTACAGTGGGGGTCTGCTGTGGTTTGGCACTGGAGTTACCTTACTAAATCTACTGAGTGTTAGCCTGGCCCTCCCTGTTGGTCCTCCTCTCCTTCAGTCTCCAACCTTATAACCTCTGTGTCCGGTGCCTGGTTTTTCTTAGGGGATTTCACCTGTTATTAAAAAATCATCTATCCTCAGTGCTATGCATTCTCTTCTAAAATTCAAAGAAGCCTTAAAATGGGAATGACCACACAGTCCTTTCTCACAGGTGGTTTGTAATATTTAATAGGTTGATATACATGAAAACGCAAAATATATGTAATTACCTGTAGAAAATGAACAACGTTTTGCTCTTGTTGGTACTTCTTACCACACCTAGTAGCATGAGTGTGTCCAGGGTTCAGTTAGATTTTGAACTTTATTGAAACTGCAATAGACATTTTTCATTCTCAAGAAGGCTTGACAACAAGAATGTGCCTTTTTTAAAAAAATAGCTCTTATATCAGTTAATGCCAACTAAATAAAGGCAAGTAATAAGCTAATTTATGAGTTATATCTATGTTTAATCTTTACACTTTGTGATTTTGGGCAAGTTACTCCTGCAACGAGAGCTTCCGTCTTCTCGACTGCCAAGTGGGGGTAACAACAGGTTTTCATTTGTGTTGTTTCTGTTATACAATAGTAACCATCAGTAAAAAAATAAAATAAAATTACCTAAGTGCGTTTGAATTCTGTGTGGCTTGTGTTTCCTTTGGTAAACCTAGCTCAGCTAATACTTCTGTGTGGTTATTATTATATTTAGAGATCTGGACATCTTGTATTGAATAAAGAAATGCTTAAATACCTTTTAGTTCAGTAATGACACCTCATAAATTTAATTGGGCTCCAATGTTTATAAAGATAAAATACCACCGTGATTTAGACTTAATCTATTTGCATGTGATCTTGCTTCCAAGGACAATATAATCAGTTGCTTATCTGTTTGGAGTATTACGTTTGAAGCTTTAGCCTAAGACACAAGTTAATTATGTTTTGTCTTATGACCTGTGAGAAAGGCTGTAGCTTGGGTGTTTGTAGAGGAAAAGTAAAGAGGGGCATTCTTTCTGGTAGAGGCATATATGTCTCCATCCTCCTTACTGCTTTTTACGGCTTATGAAAGATTTTTATATTCCTATACAACCCTATAATCTATTCTAGGGTAAACATCATCCCTATTTTTGAGATGAGCAGAAGTTTATAGAGGTTAAGTAACTTGCCCAAGAGCATCTAGCTTATAAAAAGCAGACCCAGCACTTAAACTCAGGTGTTTTCACACTAAATGGTGTGTTCTGGGAAACCACAGACTCCACACCCTGGTTCTGTTTGGAAAGATTGGCAAATCCTGGTGGAATCTTGTTGAGATGGTTTCTATTTATATGTAATAGTAATCACGTTACTATTATATTCAGATTCCTTATGTGCCAGACACTGTGCTAATTGCTTTATAAGCATCCACCCTCTGGGGTAAGGGCTATTGTCCCCATTGCACAGTTGGGAAGACTGAGACATAACTTGGAAAGGCAGAGAGCTGTGACTCAGACCCTTCTGATTCCCACGCTTGTGCCCTCACCAGAGTGCTCAAAGATCTCTGCAGTTGTCTGCCTGCCTTCGTGCAGCTGAATTCATTCTGAGGACCTCTTTTTTGTCCCGACCTCTGGGCTCCCTTCTGTTTTCTTGCTTCTGCCCATTCGTAGAGGAATCTCTCATGGCCCGACAGCACAGGGGTTTGTCTGCCACGCGCCCTTTGTCTTTGACCCACTGCAGACAGGACGCCTACACTTTGCTTGTTCACCAGCTATTTCTGAGGGAGGCCTCTCTGGTTTCTTTTCTTCCTCTGACTAATATGCTTACATTCAAAAAAGGTAACCTTCTCTGCTCTAAAATTCCACTTGGGAAGAGGAAACGGGCAGGGAGGAGGTGGAGAGCAAAGCAATTACCCACCCCCAAACAGACCAAATGTGCCCAGTGCTGGTGCGCAATGAGTGAGCAGAAGCCCTGCGTGTGGAAACCAGAGTCCCGGGTTCGAGCTGTGGCTCTGTCGATGTTTGTCGGATCTTGAGCAAGGCCCTTTCTCTGGGCCTCTGTTTCCCCTTCTCCAAAAAGAGGCAGTTGTGTTAGATGGTTGATAGTTTTGATTTTCTAAGTAGCCAGAGAGTTGTGCTCTCCCTGTAAGGGGAGGCAGAAGAGGGGGGCCAGAGGGAGAGAAGAAAGGGGCTCTGTGAGGAAGCAGCTTCTGGGCAGCCCAGCCTGGGGCTCAGCAGAGGGTCTGAGAGGTCACCAGATGTGTTTTCTGTCAGGGCTGCTACCACACTGAAAAGGAATCATCCTGAACTTTGATATTCCTGATTCCTGCCCTATAGCTCCCCATACACTGTCATAATAATTAAAATAAAAATTTTAAAGCATTTTATTTTTATACTGAAATACACTTAATGTTCTTTTCAAATAGATTAGAAAATACAGATAAGCAGCAATGGCTCTGTACCAATAATCTTCAAACTTCTTTAAATTGATGCCACTAGCGATCAGTTTCTGAGCATTCATTCCCAATTTACTTATTTATATACGGTATACAACCTACTGAAGTGCGCATTAAGAAAGATAACAATATCATAAAAATAAATCTTCAATGTCCTGAAGCCCAGTGGATTGTCAGGAGCCCACACCCCCTGGAGACCACTGGTGGACATCTAGTGACATTGACGGTGAGTTCTCAAAGCTGAGGACATTCATCAGACAGGTCTGTTCTCTGGGCATTGCGAGGCTCCCATCCGGAGCGCCACACACATTTCTTGGCTGATGAATGAGGAGCAGGGGTGAGGGAAGAACACAGGACTGTGTGAGAGGAGGGGAGGTTGGCTCTGAGCCGTGATGGGGAGGCAGAGCCCTGGCTGGCTGGTGATTCACTGACATTTTCACCAAGATCCAGGACTCCTGGGAGGCAAGCTCTACACTCCCCCCCCCCCCCCAGGCCAGGCCCTTCAGAGCTGGTGACACTGTTTCTGCCAGACTGAGGCAGTGGCCAGTGTTTGAAAAACCACAGGGTCACAGAAAGTCCAGACTGATGGTGGTCATAGCCTGTTTAGGGAGATGTCTAGAAAATTCGCTTGGCCCCCAAGTTGGTGTGCCCAGATCTCACAGTGAGTTTGTGGTGAGAAGGAAACCTTCATGTTAGGTCATGGAAGTGCCTATAGGCATTTACAGAAAAGAAAATCCAGTTTGCCTCATGAGTTAGTCCCTAGCAATTTAAACCACTGCAGCTGCTATTATGATGATTCCTGTTGTGGGAGAGGAGTCCATCCCCTCCCTAGGATATCCTAGACCCAGAACTGGTAGATTTCACAGCTTCCTATTTCTGCTTTGGGAGCCGGGGGGCGGGGGAACATTCACTGAACCATGTTGATAAAAGTGTAGGACACCCCCCTAAACCTCACATCCCTGCCATGTGGGTGTGTCCGTGTGTGTCTCAGCATGAAGTAAGCATGTAGACAAGTTTAGATCGCTGCCTGGCGTGTAGTAGGTTTCAGTATGCATTAGTTCCTTTGCCCTTCTTTTGTGCCTTTGTTCTGGTTGCCCCCTTTCTCTCCAGATCCCCTGGCCCCCGCGCGTCCTTCCCTGCCTCGCTCCAATCCCTGCAGTCGCTGGGGCAATTGCTCCTTCCTTCCTGGGAATCCCTCCAGCACGTGCTGTCTGGACCATGCGATTTAGGACTTAATTACAGCCAGCCTGGCATTGTCCCCCCATCGTTTCACTGTGTCTGTGTGCCCCCACCCCCAGCCCCGTTTGTTTGTAAGCACCCCTTGCCCACAGTGGAAGGTGCGCTGGACTCAGCAAGGCTGGACTCAGCTCTCTGTCTGCCCTTCTTGAACAAATTGTTTAACATCTCAGCTTCAGTTTTCAACTGCAACGTGGAGATAATGACACCACCTCAGAGGGCTGTTGCCAGGGATAATGGGTGTGAAAGCGTTGTCCAAGATGTAAATCATTGTACAAATGTAAAGGGCTGTTATTATCACCTCCTCCGAATCCAGCCGCCCCCCCCCCCCCCCGTGCACCTCCCCTGCCTGGTTGAGTGGAGAAGATAAATACCTGATTGATTGAGTAGGGAATAGCTTTGTGACAGCTTCTGTTACAAGCTCCAGGGAGCACGGGTTTGAGCCTAATCTTGCAATTACCCCTTCATTGACAATGCAAAATTTCCAGCAATCTCTAGAGACTGGAGTGCCCTCAGCCTTCCGCTGATAAAGCCGTGGCTGCTGCCCCGTGGAGAACAGAACTACGTCTCCACCACGACCCCAGGCTGCGCCCCTGCCCTCGAAGGACAGCACTGGGACGGTGTGGGCTGCTTTTACTAAGGCGGTGGTGGGGGACCGGCATTCCAAGGACCCAGCCCTGCGGAAGACCCATCCAGCACAGGATCACGAATCCTTTTTTGTTAAAGGTGTCATAGCATCCGTGGAAGCGTACAGAATATCTCCCTGCCACACTTCATAAATGTGAGGATGGAGCGTGCGCGCGGCAGCCTCCCACAGGCAGCAAGAAAGAGCAGTGATTTCTTCGGGAGGTTTTGATAAGAAGCCAGACATTTACTTTTCCCCTCTGTGTGGAAAACTCTGGTTTAGGCTGGCTGCCGAATGCCATGCAAAAGCTCATCTTTTGTTAGTCTCCCGAACAATGTTATTGGTTATAATTGGGGCAATTATGGGCTGCTTGAGGAAGCGAAACACAGATGTTTAAGCCCAGGATCACGGTATTCAAGTCCAAGGCAGCTTGCTTTAAATAGTCCATTTACCGAATCATCCTGCCTCACTTGAAATCCCCCCAGAACCTGCCCGTGTTCAGAGTGAGGTGGGGGAGGAGAGGATAGGGAATGGAGGGAGGGAGGAGTGAGACACGGAGGGTGCAAGACACACAAAGAGAGGAGAAAGAAAAGGAGGCGGAGAAAGAGCGAGAGAGAGTTTCGATGACTTCTGCATGTATATTCCACAGGACCCCAGCGGAGACCTTCAGGTGGGAGCAATGGGCAGGAGGAGAAAGAGGCAAAAAAAAAAAAAAAAAAAGAGAGAGAGACTGCAAAATGACTCGGGGTCTGGGAGACCAAGGTCATCCCTGCAGAAACTGATGTGGCATTCACACACAGCGACCACAATCAGCCACGTCCTACCGGTCCAGCACAATGCCCCGGGTCCGACTTCCCCCACACCATTACTTATAATTCCTATTCAGTGCAGAAGGGAGAAGGGTCCCCTCAGGACTGAAAACCCAGACCCCACTTAACCAGCCGGAACACACTTCAAGGGAAGGAAAGAAAGGAAGTCAGCCGCACAGAGACATTGCTCACGAGGGTGCCAGGGGTCTTCCTAGGGCTGCCCTGAAAGGCAACCCCCACCCCAAGCCTGTCCCTTCTGTAACTCACTCCTCCAGCCACCTTTGCTCAACAGACAGGAATGACCAAGTCAGGGCCACATCTGGGAAATCAAAACTTTTCCTCATCTCTAAGTTCGGCTCTCTCTTCTTCTGCATCTTGTCTTCAGGATAAAAACCTCAAGCCTCCCCCACCACCCTCCATCCAAGCTTTGTAAAGAAAATGAATGAGGACAGCTGCATCCACACTGGACAAAGAAGGGAGGCTGAGAGGGAGCCCCCGCTGCCCTGCTTTCTCCCGGGGCTCCCAGCAGTTTGTCTCGGGCTGGGGTTCACATGCTTTGCCTACCTGAGTGCTGTCAGTAGCCCGGCTCCCTCGGATGTGAGGCTCGGTTCTGCCGTCTCAACCACACCAGCATATATATGCTCCCCCCACAGGCACAGCCCTCCCCTTCCCTGCCCACCTCGATGACACATACACATGCTGACCCCCTTAAGCAAGTGAACAGCAGAACCTACAATCCTCCCTGGCTGTTCCCCGCCCCTCTGGCTCTGTGCTCAGACCTGTGACATCCCAACCTCACCATCAGTTCATTCATTCTCAAGCCTGCTTTACCTGGACTCTGTTCAGCCAGGCTCCCATTGCTGCCTTCCCCTTGCTTCCAGAGGCACTGTGAGGACTCACAGTCTTTCCTGGCAAGTAAGTCAGAAAAAAAGACTCCCAGTGACAGTGACGAGTCAGACCCCAGTCCTCAAGTCTCCTTGAGCAACCTTTTTGCCTGAAGAGTGAAGCAGAGGAAGCAGCCAGAGGGAGGGGATGCTCATGCCAAGCTCCCACTGGCTCGAAGAAGCCCAGGGCTGAGCTGAGCCCCCTCCTACTGTCACTGCCCCTCAGGCAGCAGCAGCTGTGCCGCTCTAGGGAGTGGCTCCACCTGCCATGGGCCAGGATGGGAGGCATTCACAGGTGCCCACAGCATGGCACAATGTATAATGCTGAGCCGTTAGACTTAGACCGGTGTCTGAAGTTCTGGTTCTATTATCAGAACAAGTTACTTTTCTTTGCAAACCCTCAGGCCTTTCTTCTGTAAAATGGGTATAACATCTTCAAGGACGGTGGTGAGTAGAAAAACGGGATTCTCTTTGTATTCGGAAACCACGAGACCTCTAATAACTGTGAGTTCTGCATCCCCTCCATCCTTTTCACATTAAATAATGCCAACTGGATCTCAAAAAGAGAGCCCCTGTCAGGACTTAGTGTCGCAACAGAGTGCTGCTATTCAAGCCGCGGCTGTACTTCACTCAGGGTGTCACCCCGGGTGTCTTGGGGTATGGGAAGCTGTTAAAGATGCTCCTGCCACTCAGGGCGGGGCCTCCTCGCCTTCTCTGCAGGAAGGTCGCTCACAGCAGCCCAAGCAGGCCGTCTTTAGATTCTGCAGCGTCCTCATGGAGACTTCCTTTCCTGGCCCTCTGCGAATTGCACCATGACCTCCTCCTTGGCTTTCCCAAGAAGATCTGAAAATATTCCTGAATCCCAGTGTTTGAACCTGTGTCGTCCAAGGAGCTCAGGCACCTTCTCATGTGACAAGTCTGGCTCTCCCGTCAACCTGAGAGTGGGTGGAGAAGGATTTTAAAAACTGTGTGTTCTGACTGCTGATAGGTATGGGGTTTCTTTCTGAGATGGTGGAAATGTTCTGGAATTAGATAGTGCTGATCATGGCACATCCTAGTGAGGATACTGAAAACCACTGAGTTGTAGCTTTAAAATAGTGAATATTATGTTACACGAATTATATCTCAATAAAATATAGAAAGCAAGAAAGCACCTGCCCTAGGTAAAGAACAACACATTCTAACAATCCAAGTTCCTTCCCATTAATATTCATAGCAAAAGGGTCCAGGAGGCCAGCATACTCATGATTTGCTTCTTAGATCTCTATTGCCGGAAACTTACACTTGTTATTATAGGCCAAAGCCACAACTATGTACTCTGAGAAATCAGCATGACATGTGGTCAGTTTTGTATCCTGGCATATGTATATTGGGTTCCAGGCCTGGAGCTTGATTGGACACATGCTGTGGCAGATGCTGCTGGTTGCCTACCCAATACCCATACCCCTGTTCTTCCTTTTCTTCCTTACTAAACAGAACCCTGGGTTTTATGCTAGGTGGCAATCTGGTCTGCTAAAAGGCTACATTTTCCGGCCTTCCTTACAACTAAAGATAGCCAGTGAGAATCAAGCTGCTAGTCATTGGGTGGGACTTCCAGGTACGTTGTTTAAAGGAGGCCAATTCAGCTAGAAGAGGCCTCTTTCCTTCCTTCCTGGAGCACAGGTGTGATGGCTGGAGCTCTAGCAGCTATCTTGGAACATGAGACAACTTTGAGGATGAAAGCCATGGACTAAAGATTATGGAGCATAAAGGGAGAAGGATTCTGGGTCTCTGATGACTATGAAGCTGACATACCAATCATGAATTTCCAACCTCCAACTATTAAAAACATTATTTTTTATTTCTTTATTTTTAAAAAAGTTTGTATATCTTTTTTTAAAAAAAGATTTTATTTATTGATTTTACAGAGAGAGGAGGGCAGTAGAGCAAGAAGTAACAACTCATAGTTGTGTCACTTTGGTTGTTCATTGATTGCTTGTTGTATTGATCTATTCTTTGACTGGGCAACCCAAGGTCTGGAACCAGCAACCTCACATTCCCAGTTGACGCTTTATTCACTGCACCAGCACAGACCAGGCCAATTTTTTTTAAAGGAGAAAAACTCCTCAAATGTTTATTTCAAAGATAAGTCAGAGTTCAGTTAGCTATTGCTACATAACAAGCCACACCAAAGTCAGAGGTTTAAACAACAAGCCATTGATTTGGTTGGTGATACTGCAAGTTGGCAGTTTAGGCTGGGGTCAGCAGGGTGTTCTCCTGCAGTCACCTTCAGGTTGGCTTCAAGAGGTTGGCTGGCTGTCAGCTGGGGGCACTGGTGTGTCTTATCCTTCACGTGTCTCTCATATCCTTTCAGGAGGCTGGCCTGGCATGACCTCATAGCAAGGCGGAGGTACAAGTACAGTAAGCAAGGAAACAAGCAGAAGCATGTGGAACCCTTTGGGCCTAAGCTCGGAGCTGGCACTCCATTGTTTTTGCTGCGTTTATTAGCTATAGGCAGTCATAAGGCCAATCTAGAGCTGGATAGGGTGGAGACTACAAAGTCATAGGAAAAAAGGGGTGACTAGACAGAGGAGACTGTTCACTGGAGCCTTGGATTGATAACTTCAATCTATTATGTTCCCTCTCCTTTTTTTTTTTTTTTTGTATTTTTCTGAAGTGAGAAGCAGGGAGGCAAAGAGACAGACTCCCACAAATGCCCAACCGGGATCCACCTGGCACGCCCACTAGGGGGTGATGCTCTGCCCATCTGGGGCGTTGCTCCATTGCAACTGGAGCCATTCTAGCACCTGAGGTGGGGGCCATGGAGCCATCCTCAGTGCCCGGGCCAACTTTGCTCCAATGGAGCCTTGGCTGCAGGAGGGGAAGAGAGAGATAGAGAGGAAGGAGAGGGGGCGAGTGGAGAAGCAGATGGGCGCTTCTCCTGTGTGCCCTGGCCGGGAATCAAACCCGGAACTCCTGCACGCCGGGCCGATGCTCTACCACTAATCCAACAAGCCAGGGCCATGATATACCTTTCTATGAGCTCTAGTCATTTCCAGGGTGGTCGGTACCCTAGTACTGGTCTTTTTTTGCAATTGAAGGAAAGAAAAAGCAAGACTGAAAACCACTTCTCTGAACTTTTCTTCCATCATTTATCAAATCAGAGTGTTGAACCCAATGACCTGGGAGTTCTCACTGGGTTGGGTGAGGCTGCATATTGTGGTAGGCTGTTTCATACGATGCGTGGCGGGGAAGGGCGGGACAGATCCCAGAGAGGGAGTTTACAAACCTTGCCTCTTGGGAAAGCAAAAGATGACTAGAAAACGTACAAATTGTGTGGTGCTCACAATCACTTAAAGGCTTTTTCCTTGGGGCTTTGCCGCTCAATCATGGTGTCATGAGGCCTGTGGGCCTCCCACAGGTGCAGTAACTGGTCACCGAGCAGCAAGCTGCCCTGTTCTTCTGACTGACAGGTAACTCACTGGAGAGGAAAGGCCACATGGCCTTATTTCTAGTGATTACAAGGCAGCAGAAATTCACTTCCCACATCAGCTTGCTGTTCTCTTGCAAATAGAGGGACCTCCAATCAGAGTGGCTGCAAGAATTAGACTTCATTCAGTTCTGACAGGTAAATTTTAGAAGCTCTTAAAACAATCACTGGACAATTTCAGTAGCGAGAGTACAAGGGGAGGAAGGCTGCCATAGCTGGGCTCTCACGCTGGGCTCCTGGAGCCTCCACCCACCCAGCAATTTCCCCTCTGAAAGGGGAGAGCCCCTCACCACCAGGTACTCGGCTGTTCAGAATTTACTGATTAATTAAGGCACCTACAGCTGCTTGGTCTCCTTAGTAACCATACTAGCAGGGTCCCAGCTGGAAAGGCTGCTTCTTATTTTCAAAGAAGGCAAACCCTCTTCACATTTTAAAACACCTTAAATCAGAACACAGATGGATTTTTTTAAAACAGAGAGACACCCCTTGACTTCTCCACCATGTGACTTCTAAAATCCAAGTAGGCTTTTTGGGCTACAGAGGGAAAGTTGAATTTATTAATCAGTAAGAGCTAGGTTTTAAATGAAGAGTTGTTAGGCAAATACCATTTCAAGGCAAAGAGCTAATGACAGCCCTTGCAGATGCGGGCTTCCAGCCAAGCGTTGCTCGATGACGTGAGAACGAGATGGAGCTGGACTTCAGTATCCTTGCCCTCAAGAAGGAGCCTGGGGGGCCAAGACGTACACTAAGGAGTGGTGGCCAGGACAACACAGACTGTAGTGGCTTAGAGCAGTGGTCCCCAACCTTTTTTGGGCCACAGACCGGTTTAATGTCAGAAAATATTTTCATGGACCGGCCTTTAGGGTGGGATGGATAAAGAATCACGTGACCGAGGCAAGCGTCAAGAGTGAGTCTTAGACAGATGTAACAGAGGGAATCTGGTCATTTTTTAAAAATAAAACATCGTTCAGACTTAAATATAAATAAAACGGAAATAATGTAAGTTATTTATTCTTTCTCTGCGGACCGGTACCAAATGGCCCACGAACCAGTACCGGTCCGCGGCCCGGGGGTTGGGGACCACTGGCTTAGATAATTGGAGAATTAGAAAGCACATAATAAGGTGCTAATTGAAGATCAGACTGAAAGTGGAAGAGAAGTTTGAATCAGAGGGAGAGATGATGTTTATCTTACTTTTTGAAAAAATGTTAAGATGCTGAGGATCAATTGCAGGTTCTGAGTGGGTGGAGAAGCAACATCCTCAGTGCAAGGAAGTGTAAGGATGGGGGGGGGGTATGGCTCATCTGCCAGGGGCAACGTGCCACAGATTGGGGGGAGGGGGCTTCAACAACAAACCCCTTCTTTCTCACAATTCTGGAGGATGCTAGTCTGAGATGAGGTGTCTGCAGGATCAGGCCCTCCTGAGGCCTCCCTTCTTAGCTTGAAGATGGCAGTCTTCTCCCTGGGTCTTCACATGGTCTTCCCTCTGTACATGTCTGTTTCCTAATCTTTTTTCTATAAAGACCCAGTTATATTGGATTAAGGCCCACCCTAGTGACTTTATATAACCTTAATCACCTCAGTAAAAGCCTATCTCCAAATACAGTCACATTCCGTATTGAGGGTTAGGACTTCAACATACAAAATAAATTCTTTTGGTGGGGAGGGGCGGGAAAACATTATTCAGCCTATAACAGAGGAAGGTGATACTGTGCCCATCACCTAATAGGGATAAAACTCCAAAAAGAGTGCTAAAGGTCACTGTGGTGCACAGCGGTTCCTTCCACCCTCTGGAGCCCAGACCCAGGTGCTGGTTTCCCCAGACACCAAGCTGACAGTGCACGTCCTGCTGTCCCACCAGAGTGTCCATGCAACAACACCCATGTCGCTTACAGAGGCGTGTCTTAAGAGGCCATCACCACTGGAGGCGCACCCTGAAACTTGGATTGTGAAGGATACAGACGCTTATGAAAGGCCATGCTCAGAACAAGAAGGCATCCAGCCGCTTCAGACACTTCAGATGGTGAAACTCTGAGATGTTTTGTAGGATGGTGCAGTTTTTCTCTCTGGGGTCAACATCTAAGTGCCAGGTTTTAGTGCCAATATCCTTATGTTCTACAATTTCTCATGAATAAGTGTGTATTTCATGTTGTGGATGTAAACCCCTATTCAGTGTGTTCCTCTGTTAGATTAGGCACAAGTTTGTATGTGAGCTCATTTCCTTTCACAACTCCATACTTTTGGGGGGATTCTTAGGTCCCTCTCAAGCCCCAATCTCCCCTTGGACTTCTGGTACCATATTTCCAGGGTTCTCACTCAGATGTCCTGTTGATGCCCACAGGATGTTGTCATATCCCCTTTAACTAACACCTGTCCAGTTTCCAATGTCAGCAATAGCATTCTCATAGCCACTCAGCTTTATAACCTGAGTCATCTTCCCTCTCACCCTTCTCCTATCCTTTGCATTCAGGATGTTATCAAGGGTAATCATATTCATTCTTTTTTTGTGTGTATTTTTTTATATTTTTTTGAAGTTAGAAGCAGGGAGGCAGAGAGACAGATTCCCACATGTGCCTGACCAGGATCCACCCGGCATGCCCACGAGGGGGCGATGCTCTTCCCATCTGGGGCATTGCTCCGTTGCAACTGGAGCCAATCTAGCACCTGAGGTGGAGGCCATGGAACCATCCTCAGTGCCCAGGCCAACTGTGCTCCAATGGAGCCTTGATTGCAAGAGGGGAAGAGAGACATAGAGAGAAAGGAGAGGGGAAAGGGTGAAGAAACAGATGGATACTTCTCCTATGTTTCCTGGGCAGGAATCGAACCCGGGACTTCCACACACTAGGCCAATGCTTTACCACTGAGCCTACTGGCCAGGGCCCATATTCATTCTTATTGCCATCTGTCCGCCCCCCCCCCCCTCCCCGACTATCCTATACACAGCAGCTTGCTTAGTAGCTTAGTATTCTTCAATGCCTTTACATTTAGTTTCATTACATCACTCCAAAATTTTAATTTAAAGGCAAAGAATGATAGAGTTGGAAGGTACTACGGGTGCACTGCATAGCCCATTGGACTTGAACTCTAAAGACCTGGATTTCAGTCCCTGACCTGCTATGTGACTTGGGCCAAATCACTACTGCTTCCAAAACCTGTATACCCTCACTCCTCTAGATGGGCATGCCAATACCAAGCAATGGTGGTGTGAAATTTATTCAGTTAATGTCAATGAAGGGGCTTTGAAATATCTAAAGTACCACACAGATACAAAATATAATGATTATCCCTCTAGGTCATCCCAAGTACAACTACCTCTTATAACTAATTTAAAATTAGCCTTTTCTTTTCCTGAACTTGTATTGCATATTTCTGGACAATTGCCTGTATTCAGATTTGCAGTTTGCATTGCATAGTGTGCCCCCCGCTGGTCTCTGCCAGTTTCACACCTTGCCTGTCCAGGAGAACTGTAAAGCACCTGTGGAAAGCAACTTACAGTCTCTCCCCTCTCTCCAACGGGTCCCAGTGGCAAGCACACTAAAGTCAACCAATTCCATACACACTGACTGAGCACCAAATATATGTTGATATATAGAAGGCACATATTAGTAGGCAAGAGATTCAGTGAAATATAATAATCCCCACACTCCAAGATTTCACAGTCTAGCTTGGAAGGGTTGCAAGAACTAAGATGTATAAGGCAGTTAGTGTGTTAGCAAAGGATACATGAACATTTAAAGGCGAGGGGTACCCTCCACGATGGGGTGGTGGGAAGGATTGGCGGACAGGGAAGATCTGAGCTGTGTCATGAAGAATGGGTGAGATCTGAATAGGTGGAGACACGGGGTGGGGGGAGCCGGAGATGGGGCGGGGAGAGTGAAGAGGCCGGGTGAGTTGGTGCAGAGGAGGCTTTGCAGAAGGGAGCAGCAGGAGAAGGGGCTGGATGTGCAGGCTGGGTGAGACAGAAGAAAGCCCTGAATGGTGACCTTAATAATTTGTACTCTACCTGGGCAACTGGAAGCCATTGAAAGTTTTGGCAGACTGCGTGATATGCTCAAGGCAGTCTTTTGGAAGTGTGAAACTGGGATTGACACTAACTTCTTACTGATTGGAGAAAGCAGCGCAGAGTCTTGTAGGTGTGCATCTGTCCCTACGCCAGTTCTGTACGGATGACTGCAGCCTCAAAATCCTGCCAGAGACAGAAGTACAAGTGGTCTAGCAACTGCAGGAAAGCTTTCTCTTTTTCTTTCAGCAAATAGAGTCACATGAAAATCTCCTAATCTCTTGACATTTCCTGTGTCTACATCAGCTCCCCTCTCTCCTTCACCACCACCATCAGAGGCCTGACGCGGGACACAGGCCGACCTGCCTAGTGGGGAAGGGCGCCCTTTTCCTCCCTCTCCCCGCACGGCTGCTGGCGTAAGGCTCCTAGGATGCCATTTCTTGTAACTGGGCTGTTCACATAAGATGACTATCTTCCTAAAACTACTTCGTGATTCTGGAAGAGAAAACAACAAAATGTTTTTTGGGGGTTTTTTTGAGAAAAAAATAGTTTTCATTCTTTGCAAAAAAAAAAAAAAAAAAGGCCAAGTTCAGTTTTTCTGCATCAATTTAAAGACATTTTCCAAGAACCTTGTCATGACCTTCTGCCTCCCACACACCCTTGCTCTACTCTGGGCCTCTGCTGGCCACACACGCGCAGCTGGTACTGCCAGCTCTGTCTACCATCATTACAATCAGAGCACTTTTACCAAGCACCCACATGAGCTGGCGCTGCTGCTATTAGAATTACTTGCAAAATGTATCTTGTTGAATCACAGGAGCACAGTGCCTAAAAAAAATCCCAAACCACATGGTTGGTTCAGATAATGGAATTGTTTCTCGGAGGGAAAGGTAGGCGATGAACCTCTTGGGTCAGATATAACAAAACTGAGCACAGGCCTTCAAGAGAGGAATGTTTTCTGAGATGGCTGGTACTTGCCCAAACTATTCTCCACTTTCTTCTGTCACTTTGTCCTCCTAGGTGGAAGAGTTCCCCGGGCCTGGCCCCGGGAGGTCAGGCTGGCATCCTAACGACAGATGAGACTAAATGGAATAGGATTCCCTCCTGAGGCGGCACATCTGTATTTCAGGCTGCCACACGGCCTCTGTGGGGCTGCAGCCAGGACCTGAATGTTTGATTGAACCATTAATAGTAAATTTTCTGCTTGGATTCCCTGCGACTCGGAGACAAAAGACACCAGAGGGCTCTGAGTCAGGGCTCAAGGTTGGGGTGGAAACATTATAATTTGCATTTCATAGCTTCCTGCATGTGGAGAACACACACAGACCATCCCCACCCCCACCAACAGATGTGTACATATTCTTGTTCATTCATTCAACAAACCTGGACTGAGGGCATTCTGGGTACAAAATGCTCTGCCAGGGTCTGGGCACACAGACAAGATGAGAGAAAGATCTCATCTGTAACCCACCGTAGTCCTTGAAGCTTGAAAAATGCATTTAGAATTAACACAAAACAGTATATGCCCCAAATATGGATTCCAGAGGGTTTAGAATGAATGAACAATAGATTTAGAAAGAGAACTAAAAGGTCAGATGATTACAATTGGGTGAAATGAGATGGGCACTGATTGGTGAGAAACAAGTAAAAAAGAAAGTGACATGGTGATTTTTCCCTCTTTTCAAATTTTTAGTTCATGTTGTTATAATAATATTTATATAGTAAAGTAGGGAGGAAAAATTTTAAGCTCAGATAAGAGGACCTTCAAGATAGATCTAAAGTCTTTGCAAGCAAAGTAATATTCTCCCATATAGAAGTATTTGCTAAATAAATAAATGTTTCATTACACAGCAATTATCCCAATAATTCTCAGGGATGAAAGACCACTTATGGAACAGAAAATATTATTTTCCCTTGAAATAAAATAGATTTTTTTTTTACTGTACAAGCAGAGCTACTCATCATAACAAAAAATTATAAAAATGAAAGCAAAAAATTATCGGGAGACCCACATAGATATACAGCCACTGATCTTTGACAAAGGAGCAAAGGCAACACAATGGAGCAAAGATAATATTTTCAACAATCTTTTTCTGGATGTCCACATCCAAAAAAAGTGAATATAGACACAGACCTTAGGCCCTTTACAAAAATGAACTCAGAATTCACCAAAAACCTAAGTGTAAAACACAAAACTATAAAACTCCAAGAAGATAACAGGAGAAAACTTAGATATCCTTGAGACGATGTTTTAGATACAACACCAAAGGAATGAGTCATGAAGGAAAGAATAGATAAGCTGAGTTTCATTAAAATTAAAAACCTATTTTCTGCAAAAGACAATGTCAAGAGAATGAGAAGACAAGCCATAGACTGGAAGTAAATATGTACAAAGACACTGTGGATAAAGGACTATTATCCATAATATATAAAGAACTCTTCAAACTCAATAATAAGAAAACCAACAACCTGGTTAAAAAATGGCCAAAGAGGCCCTGGCCGGTTGGCTCAGCAGTAGAGTGTCGGCCTGGCGTGCGGGGGACCCAGGTTCGATTCCCCGCCAGGGCACATAGGAGAAGCGCCCATTTGCTTCTCCACCCCCAAGCCCCTCCTTCCTCTCTGTCTCTCTCTTCCCCTCCCGCAGCCAAGGCTCCATTGGAGCAAAGATGGCCCGGGCGCTGGGGATGGCTCCTTGGCCTCTGCCCCAGGCGCTAGAGTGGCTCTGGTCGCGGCAGAGCGACGCCCCAGAGGGGCAGAGCATCACCCCCTGGTGGGCAGAGCGCCGCCCCTGGTGGGCGTGCCGGGTGGATCCAGGTCGGGCGCAGGCGGGAGTCTGTCTGACTGTCTCTCCCCGTTTCCAGCTTCAGAAATAAAAAAGAAAAAAAAAATGGCCAAAGACTTTAATAGACACCTCTCCAAAGAAGATATACAGATGGGAATAAAGTAAGTTAAAAGATGCTTTACTTTATATATCATTAAGGAAATGCATATTAAACAACAATGAGATACTACTACCCACCTATTCGAATGGCCACAATGTGGAACACTGACAACACCAAATGCTGACAAGGACTTGCCGATCAGGAATTCCCACTCATTGCTGGTGGGAATACAAAACAGTTCAGCCACTTTGGAAAACAGTTTGTCAGTTTCTTACAAAACTTAGCATACTCTTAGCATGTGATTCAGCGATCATCCTTCTTGGTATTTACCCAAAGAAACAGAAAACTTATGTCTACATAAAAATCTGCCTACAGATATTTATAGCAGCTTTTATTCATAATTGGCCAAACCTGAAGCAACCAAGATGACCTTCAGTAGATGAAAGGATAAACAAGCAAGAGTACATCCAGACAATGAGATATTATTTAGCAATAAAAAGAAATGAGCTATGAAGCCAAGAAAACACATGGAGAAAACTTAAATGCCTATTACTTAAGTGAAAGAAGCCAATCTGAAAAGGCTACTTACTATATGAGTCCAACTATATGACATTCTGCAAAAGGCTAAACTAAAGAGGCAGTAAAAAGATCAGTGGTTGCCAGGGGGTAGAGAGGAGGAGGGATGACGAGGCAGAGCACAGCAGAGACTTTAGGGCAGTGAAGGCACTCTGTATGATACCCTAATGACGGGTACACGTCACTATACATTTGTCCAAACCCACAGCATGTGAAAGACCAAGAGTTAACCTTAATGTCATCTATGGACTTTGAGTAATGATGATGTGTTAATGTGGGGTCATCAATGGTAACAAATGTACCACTCTGGGGGGGATGCTGACACCGTCGGAGGCTGTGCATGTGTGTGTATGGGGGTGTATGTGTGTAATAGGAAGTATACAGGAAATCTTTGTACCTTCCTCTCAATTTTGCTATGAACCTAAAATTGCTATAAAAAAATCAAATCCTTAAAAAATATATCTCTAATTCTATCTCAAAGATAAAGTATTTGCATTTGGTTGTATAGACCATCAAACTTTTCCTTATGCATATATCTTTAAAACTCTGCCACCATGTTCATAGCAGCATTATTCACAATAGGCAAAAGGTAGAACCAACTCAAGTGTCCATAAATAATGAAAAAAGAAACAGAATGTATATACATACAGGGCAATATTAGCCAGCCTTAGAAAGGAAGGAGATTCTGACACATTACAACACGGATGAGACTTGAAGGCATTATAACTAAGAAAATAAGTCAGTCACAGAAGGACAAAAACAGTAGGATTCTATTCCTATGGGATGATTAGACGGTCAAATTCAGAGACAGGAAGTAGAATGGGGGCTGCCAGCATCTGGGGGGAGGGGAGAATGTGGAGTTGTTTAATGGACAGAGTTTCGATTGGAAAAGATGAAGAAGTTCTGAGGATGGGTGGAGGTGATGGCTGCACGACAAGGTGAATGTGCTGAATGCCACTGAACTATACACTGGAAAATGGTTAAAATGGTCAGATTTATGTTATATATATTTTGCCACAATAAAAATTGTTTAATTGAAATAAAATTCTACCACCTCCACCCCATCACACACACACACACACACACACACACACACACACACACACACACACACACACACTTGTGCACACCTTGCTTAAAAGTATAAACAAAACTCACTCAAATCTGTTTCAGCAAAAAAAGGAGAACTTGAGACATAGGAACATCTGGAGTACTCTTGCAGGCATGCTGCTAGGTTTTAGGTGACTGGCACCGAGAGTCAAAGCTTCAGAGCCAAGGAGCCCCTCGCTCTCACTCTCTGTCTTGTCTGTCTTTAGACTTGCATGGTTTCTCTTTCATCCATCATTTTGGGCATCTGTTTCTTCCATCTCTCAATCTGGCTGATTTCAGTCTGCTTTCCAAGTGTGTGGTAGAAGGTGGCTGCCCTTAGCTTTCAGGTTTACTTGTCCTTTTATAAGTTTTTCTTAAAAAAAACACAAAAACAACAAAAACAAAAAATTAAAGCTCAATTTTTAGGTTTGAGTGCCCAAACAAGAATGGTTTAACATTTCTAAATCCCAGTTGTAAATGCCCAGGAGAGAGTTTATCTTGAAAAATTTCAAGCCCATAGAAAAATTGAAAGAATAGAACGATAGACCTTATATCAGATTTATTCATTGTTAGTATTTTGATTGATTTATGGGCTTTTTCTCTCTCCCTACCACACACACCCTGGTTTTCAGCTGAACTATTTCAGTGTAAGTTGTAGATATCATGATACCCTTTCCCCTGAATTCTTCAGGATGACCTTCTGACATAAAAACGTCCTGAATCACTGTGCCCTTATCACACCTAAGAAAATGAACCACAATTCAACAATATTATTTAATTTCCAGAATATATTCAAAATTTCACAAGTGTCCCAAATTTTCATATTTTCATATTTAAATCTGGTCATTTAAAAATCTAGAACAGTTACCCTGCCTTCTTTAGAGGTTTTTCTTTTCACTTTCTTTTTTTAATGTGGCTTTAAAAAAATTGAATGTATTGGGGTAACACTGGTTAACATAATGATACTTTCAGGTTTCAAGCGCACAATTCTACTACACATCATCTGTACACTGTGTTGTACATTCAGCCTCCCAAAGTCAAGTCTTTGTCCATCACCATTTATCCTCCATACCCTCTTCCTCCTCTGCCTACCTTGATGTGTGACTGCCGAGGAAAGACCATGACAAGGCAGAGAGAGAAGCCTCAGGAAAATCCTACCCTGTCATCACCTTGATCTTGGACTTCCAGCTTTCCTAATGGGAGAAAAATGAATTCCTGGTTTTTTGTTTGTTTTTGTTTTGTTTTTAAGTGAGAAGAGGAAAGATAATGAGACATACTCCTGCATGCGCCTCAACTGGGATCCACCCAACAACCCCCATCAGGGGCCAATGCTCAAACCAACCCAGCTATCCTCAGCACCTGGGGCCAACGCTCAAACTAATCAAGCTACTGGCTACGGGAAGGGAAGAGAGAGAGGAGGAGGAGAGGGAAGGGGAGAGAAGCACTTTTCCTGTGTGCCCTGACCAGGGATTGAATTTGGGATATCCGCATGCCATGCTCTCTCCACTGAACTAACCGGCCAGGGCCACATTTCTGTTTTTTAAGCCACCCAGCTTGTGGTATTTTGTTAAGGCAGCCCTCGCACACTAATCCACGGCTGTTCCAGAAGAAAAACTAGACCTCCACTTCTCAGATAAAGAGAACAAGGTTTAGAGAAGTGATGAAAGCTTTCCAAGTCTTGCAGAGATGAAGTGATGATTGCAGGATTTGAATCCAGATTGGTCTCACACCAAGGCCAGGACTTTTTCACCACACTCGCCTTTTTACCAAGTTCTGGCACTGCCGCAGCAGAAATAAGCGGCATAGAGGCAAAGGTGATGTTTCATTTACCTACTGCTGTATCCGTATGTCCTGCCCCAGAACCAGGCACAGCGTTCAAAGGGTTTTTGACTGAATGCCATTGTCCTAAAGAGCTTTGTGATTTGGTTTAGATAAGAAATTAAGCAAATATATAAACCACGTCAAACAATTGTTATGGTGGGGGTTTTTGCAACAGTAATTCTGGCAAGGGAAAGTTCAAGGGAACTTGAAACAGAGGGAAGGTTCCAGAAGGTAGACAGGACTCCAGCTGGACCTGAACTCTCAGGCAACAGGAAAAACAGTCACCATCAGTGTCAAATGGTTTACTTATTTATCTTTCAGAAAGATAAATTCCTTGAAGTCATTCTAGGAATATTACAGACATGAACATAGAGGGACAGTGAAAAACAACTCTATCGGAAATTTTGACAACAATTCAAACATAACAAACCTCTTTGTGTTGAATAAACTTTGAGGCACAAACATCATCAACAATGAAACAATGCTATCACATGTCCTCTTAACAACACGGGATGGTTCTCATTTTTGTCACAAAACACTCTGTGTGGAAGTGTATTTTCTTTGCCTGACTACGTAGGCAAACGTACTTACTGTGTTCCGTTTTTGTCCTTAAAAATACATTGTTCAGCCTGACTAGGCGGTGGCGCAGTAGATAGAGCGTCGGGCTGGGATGCAGAGGACCCAGGTTCGAGACCCCGAGGTCGCCAGCTTGAGCGCGGGCTCATCTGGTTGGAGCAAAAGCTCATCAGCTTGGACCCAAGGTCGCTGGCTCAAGCAAGGGGTTGCTCGGTCTTCTGAAGGTCTATGGTCAAGGCACATATGAGAAAGCAATCAATGAACAACTAAGGTGTCACAACGAAAAACTGATGATTGATGCTTCTCATCTCTCTCCGTTCCTGTCTGTCTCTCCCTATCTATCCCTCTCTCTGACTCTCTCTGTTCCTGTAAAAAAAAAAAAAAAAAAAAAAAAAAAAAAGATACATTGTTCACAAAATGATTTTTAAATTTGAGAATAATCATTGGATACTGTCACCCAAGGACTTGCAGTCTTAGATTTCGCTTACAGGATCAATTTACTGTCATTATTAACATCTAGAGTGCGACTGCCTTTCTCATTTCATTTTATCTTCTGGTTTGTCTGATAATTGGAAATACCCTCCATGGTCCATCTTCTTTTCTTTGCCTTTAAGGGTAGAAAGTAAAAAAATATGATTTCTCATTTGTGCTCAATGAATGCCAAAAGCAAGCTAGAAAGATGATGTTTACTGCCTTCTTTTATACTTCCTTGAAAGATAATGTATTCCTTTGGCAATAAGAAAACTGAAGGGCAATGGTTTCTTCACCACTACATCATCTTTCTTGTATCATTCTTCCATTTTAAAAGTCACATGTTTTAAGATAGAGGAAAAATAAGATCATTAAGATCCCATATTGTTTCTTAGACACATCGCCCTTAGATAAAAGGGTCCACAGGGTAATTGCAAGGGAGAATACATTTTATGTAATTAAAACTATGTAAATTCTCTTTTTGTTCTTTGGAAGACCTCTTAGAAAGAAGAAAGTCAGAGAGTCGCAGTCCTTATGAATAATTGGAGCTCAAAGAAGAAACACGAAAGGGGGCTTTGTAAGTGGGTGAGGATGGACAGGCATTCGGCTGTGTAGGGAGGGTCCGGAACAGATAGACATCGGGAGTCAATATACACTGTGTGTATGGGAGCCAGCGAGTAGATCAGATGGATCACAGCTGATGTGTTGTTGGAATGCGGGGGCATCGGGCGGAGGTCTGGTGATGGCTACCACCAATTTGAGCAATGTTTCCAGCAAGGCAAGGCTCTGAAAGGTCATGAATATGGGTGATCATGAAACGCACAAACATTTCCTGGCTGTCTTCTGCTATGATTGCAAAAATTTATTCCCAAGGGAAAAATTTAACTTTTGATGTGTAATAAAAATCCTACATAAGAATCTTACCATTTAGTTCAGAGCATTGCGCATTCATTTTTAAGTACTTCAATATGTATTACATTCTTTTACACAAATTAAAAACCCACATGCTGTCTTCAGAGTCAATTAAAACCAGGCACATATTAACAAATAAACTACTTAGTTAAACCCCATTTCATTGGGAACTTGCAGCGACTCCACAGGCCAGGAATGCTTCAGGCGCCACACTGGTTTGCCAGTAGGGAACATGATAGAAAACACTAGACGTCTCCTCCGTCTGCAAAGGTGAAGCTGAAGAGAGTGCGGTTTGAACTTCTGAAACGGTAAGTGCTGTAGGTAAATTGAACAAGCATTTGTTTTTCAAATTCTGGAAGAGTTTCACAGGGAAAAAGCTTATGGAACCATTATCCCAAGAGGTGGTAGTGCCTGAAAAAGCAATTTCAAAGATTAAGATAGATGTGAAGATGACAGTCATAATTGCCTATTAAAGAAAACTAAGTGCTTTGGGTGGCCTTCCCACAAAGGCTATTATGAGGGCCATACATTTCCAGCTGCTTAGGCAGTCACACTTCTGCCATCTTCAGGAAGCCATCTGTTCCAAGAAGAGCATCTTGTTTTAAGAAAACAGCCCAGTGACTTCTTTCTATTGAGGTATATTGACATATATAACAATGTATTAGTTTCAGGTGTACGATATAGTGACTCGGGATTTGTATACACTGTGATTTTTTTTTAATATAAGACAATCAAAGCAATCATTTATTTTTGACTGGGCTTAGGAGGTGGTTCTCACTTGGGGTCCCTCCTGAGATTGCCCTCAGATAGTGACTGGGGCTGGAGTGGTCCCACAGGCTGTCTGTTGCTGCTGTCTGTCTGTTTAGGACGCTGATTGGGGCTGGCTTAAGACTGGAAACCCTATACTTGGCCTCTCTGTTGTCTCCTGGGCTTCCTCATATCATGGCAGCTGGGATCGAAGAGCAAGCAGCCCCAAAGAGGATGAGCCAGGCTAAAGCATCTTTGATAACCTAGCCTTGGAAGTCCCGGAGTGTTACTTTTGCTGCGTTCTTTTAATTAAAAGTGAATCCCTAAATCCAGCCCAAGTCAAAGATTGGGCAATTAGACTTTACCTCTTGATGAGAGGTCCACTGACTTTAAAAAAATTATTATTGCCATATATCAATATTAATTGCATCTAACATCTCTCCCTTGTCCTTCAACCAATCAACCAAACAACAAATATTTATTGTTAGGCACTGGTTTCATACTTGACATCTGAATAGGGCTTTATAGTTCCAAAGCACCTTCATATCCATTATTTTACTTGATATTCTCACCCATCATGTATAAAAGTCTGAGTATATATTATTACTTCCTTTTTTTTTTTTTTTTCAAATAAAGCAAGAAGAGACTAAGGAACTCCTTCAAAGTTCTTGAGCTTGTGCCTGGTCTAAAGGTGGTTCAAACTCCAGTCTGTCTTGGGACCATGTTCTTTTCTTTTCTTTTTTTTTTTGATGGTAATAAATACATAGCTACTATTTATTAAGCACTTAAATAGCAGACACTATAATGTGTGATTTACATAGATTACCACATATCATCTTTATTAAGACAGTCTGAAATAGTTATTGTAATCACCCCATTTCCGCAAGCCTCGACAGATATAAAACCTTCCCAAAGTCACCAGGCTATTAAGTAGCAGGACCAAAATTACATGCAGATGTGGTTGCTTTTAAAACCTAGACTAATAATTCACTGGTATAACTTCATCAGGAATTCAATGGAATTCATATATGCGTTGAATACCTATTATAGTTTAGTTAGTCCCTATTGCTTTGCAAGAAATAAAAAGATACCCTGGCCGGTTGGCTCAGCGGTAGAGCGTCGGCCTAGCGTGCGGAGGACCAGGGTTCGATTCCCGGCCAGGGCACACAGGAGAAGCGCCCATTTGCTTCTCCACCCCTCCGCCGCGCTTTCCTCTCTGTCTCTCTCTTCCCCTCCCGCAGCCAAGGCTCCATTGGAGCAAAAATGGCCCGGGCGCTGGGGATGGCTCTGTGGCCTCTGCCTCAGGCGCTAGAGTGGCTCTGGTCGCAACATGGCGACGCCCAGGATGGGCAGAGCATCGCCCCCTGGTGGGCAGAGCTTCGCCCCTGGTGGGCGTGCCGGGTGGATCCCGGTCGGGCGCATGCGGGAGTCTGTCTGACTGTCTCTCCCCGTTTCCAGCTTCAGAAAAATGAAAAAAAAAAAAAAAAAAAAAAAGAAATAAAAAGATAAGACACAATTTCTTTTTTAAAGGTCTTTCTATTCTGTCTCATCTAAAGGATAATCAATAGCTAATAGTTTCTATTTTCCTTTGTGGTTTTTACCTTTTTTATTTTTCTTGGGGGAGGTGCAATATTAAGATTTTAATGAGCTTAAACATACTTTTATATGTTTTTCTAATGATGAGATTTGATAAGCATTTTAAAAATGAGATATAATTCACATACATTAAAATTCATCTTTTATTCAATATATATAAATGAGTGACTTTTACTATATTACAAAGTTGTGTAACCACCTTATTCAATAATTTTAGAACACTTTTCTTACTCCACTAGTTTCTAATGTTAGTTTGATTTTGAATTTCATTATTTCTCAATTTTTAAGGCAGTGACACCATTTTTAAAAATACTTTTTATACAGGTTGTCTGACAAGGTGGTGGCTCAGTGGATGGAGCATTGGCCTGGGATGCTGAGGACCCAGGTTTGGAAACCCCGAGGTTGCCGGCTTGAGTGCGGGCTCACCTGGTTTGAGCCTGGGGTCGCTGGCTTGAGTGTGGGATCGTAGACATGACCCCACGCTTGCTGGCTTGAGCCCAAGGCCTCTGGCTTGATCAAAAGGCCCTTCCTCAGCTGCAGCCTCCTGGTCAAGGCACATATGAGAAAGCAATCAATGAACAACTAAGGTGCTGCAACTATGAATTGATGCTGCTCATCTCTCTCCCTTCCTGCCTGTCTGTCTCTGTCTGTCTGTCTTTCTTGCTCAAAAAAAATTCTTACACTGGAATTCAGGAGGGGAAAAAAGAAAAAAGTCATATTAAAGCAGAGTTCCCATATTGTGTAGATGAATGGGGATTGACCACCCCCAACTACTCTCTCATTCTCTCCCCTCTACAGCTTAGCATTTAGTTTTTAAAATAATGGTTTAACTGAATTCTTTTTAAAAAAATATTACAAATGTTTTTATTATGCATTTATCATATTATAGAGTATTGTTGCAGTGAATAAAATGTTTCTTTTATTTACGATATTGTTTTCTTCTTAATTTATTAATTTTAGTAACTGAATTTTAGTAACTAAGTTTTCTCAGGTCAGAAAACTTGTAGTCATCCTCTGCTATTTTCCTTCCCTCCATATTCAGTCACCAAATCCTACGGATTTTTCTTCAGAAAGACCTGATTCTGTTGTTCCTTGTCATCGCCACTTTCTCATTTTAGGCCCATTATATATTTTTCTGGGTTGTTTGTTGAAACATCCCTTATGCTATTGGTCATTTTCTCCACTCTCAGCTCTCCTCCATATGGATGCCAGAATAAATTTCCCTGGCAACAAGTCTGATCATATTATTCTCTGCCTATAGGATAAAGTCCAAAATCCTGAGTGTGGCTTATATGTCTCTTTATTATCTGGCTCTCCTCTATTTTTCTGCCATATCTCCTGCTTACATTTCAGTCACATTGACTTTTTTTCTTTTACTATACCTTAAATTTAGAATTCCTTTTTAGGTTTCTGAGCCTTAGCATATATTGTTATTTTTAAAATTAATTTTAATGGGGTAACATTGATAAATCAGGGTACATATGTTCAGAGAAAATATCTCTAGGTTATTTTGACATTTGATTATGCTGCATTCCCATCACCCAAAGTCCAATTGTCTTCCGTCACCTTCTAACCGGTTTTCTTTGTGCCACTCCCCTCCCCCAACCCCCTCCCTCTCCTCCTCCCCACCCCGTAACCCCCACACTCTTGTCCATGTCTCTGAGTCTCATTTTTATGTCCCACCTATGTATATAATCATATAGTTCTTAGTTTTTTCTGATTTACTTATTTCGCTCAGTATAATGTTATCAAGGTCCATCCATGTTGTTGTAAATGATCCGATGTCATCATTTCTTATGGCTGAGTAGTATTTCATAGTATATATATACCAAAGCTTTTTAATCCACTTGTCTTCTGACGGACACTTGGGCTGTTTCCAGATCTTCGCTATTGTGAACAATGCTGCCATAACCATGGGGGTGCATTTCTTCTTTTCATACAGTGCTATGGTGTTCTTGGGGTATATTCCTAAAAGTGGTATAGCTAGGTCAAAAGGCAGTTCGATTTTTAATTTCTTGAGGAATCTCCATACTGTTTTCCATAGTGGATGCACGAGTCTGCATTCCCACCAGCAGTGCAGGAGGGTTCCCTTTCTCCACATCCTCACCAGCACTTATTCTGTGTTGTTTTGTTGATGAGCGCCATTCTGACTGGTATGAGGTGATACCTCATTGTGGTTTTTAATTTGTATTTCTCTAATGATTAGTGATGTTGAGCATTTTTTCATATGCCTTTTGTCTATCTGTATGTCCTCTTTGGAGAAATGTCTATTCATTTCTTTTGCCCATTTTTTGATTGGATTGTTTGTCTTTCTGGTATTGAGTTTTACAAGTTCTTTATAAATTTTGGTTATTAACCCCTTATCAGACGTATTGTCAAATATATTCTCCCATTGTGTAGTTTGTCTTTTTATTCTGTTCTTATTGTCTTTAGCTGTGCAGAAGCTTTTTAGTTTGATATAGTCCCATTTGTTTATCCTGTCTTTTATTTCACTTGCCTGTGGAGATATATCGGCAAATATATTGCTGTGAGAGATGTCAGAGAGCTTACTGCCTATGTTTTCTTCTAAGATGCTTATGGTTTCATGGCTTACATTTAAGTCTTTTATCCATTTTGAGTTTATTTTTGTGAATGGTGTAAGTTGGTGATCTAGATTCATTTTTTTGCAGGTAGCTGTCCAGTTTTCCCAACACCATTTGTTGAAGAGGCTGTCTTTACCCCAATGTATCTCTTACTTCCTTTGTCAAATATCAGTTGTCCATAAAAGTGTGGGTTTATTTCTGGGTTCTCAGTTCTGTTCCATTGATCTATATGCCTATTCTTAGGCCAGTACCAGGCTGTTTTGAGTACAATGGCCTTATAGTATAACTTGATATCTGGAAGTGTGATACCTCCCACTTTATTATTCCTTTTCAAGATTGCTGAGGCTATTCATGTTCTCTTTTGGTTCCATATAAATTTTTGGAATATTTGTTCTATATTTTTGAAGTAAGTCATTGGTATTTTAATCGGTATTGCATTGAATTTATAAATTGCTTTGAGTAATATAGACATTTTAATGATGTTTATTCTTCCTCACCATGAACATGGTATATGCTTCCACTTGTTTGTAATCTTCCCTGATTTCTTTTATCAATATTTTATAATTTTTCGAGTACAAGTCTTTAATCTCCCTTGTTAAGTTTATTCCTAGGTACTTTATTTTGTTGGTTGCAATGGTGAAAGGGATCGCTTCCTTAATTTCTCTTTCTGACAGTTCATTGTTAGTGTGTAAAAATGCCTCTGATTTCTGAGTATTAATTTTATATCCTGCCACCTTGCTGAATTCATTTATTAGGTCTAGTAGTTTTTTGACTGAGACTTTAGGGTTTTCTATATACAATATCATATCATCTGCAAATAATGATAGTTTTACTTCTTCTTTTCCAATTTGGATGCCTTTTATTTCTTTTTCTTGTCTGATTGCTGTGGCTAGGACTTCCAGAACTATGTTGAATAAGAGTGTTGAAAGGGGGCACCCCTGCCTTGTTCCTTATCTTAAGAGGATTGCTTTTAATTTTTGCCCATTGAGTATGATGTTGGCTGTGGATTTGTCATAGATGGTCTTTATCATGTTGAGATATGTTCCCTGTATTCCCACTTTGCTGAGAGTTTTGATCATGAATGGGTGCTGAATTTTATCAAATGCTTTTATGCATCTATTAAAATGATCATGTGATTTTTCTCCTTCCTTTTGTTTAAGTGATGAATCACATTGATTGATTTGCGAATATTGTACCAGCCTTGCCTCCCAAGAGTAAATCTCATTTGATCATGGTGTATAATTTTTTTCATATATTGCTGGATCCGGTTTGCTAATATTTTGTTGAGGATTTTAGCATAAATTCATCAGGGATATTGGCCTATAATTTTCTTTCTTTGTGTTGTCTTTGCCTGGTTTTGGAATCAGAATTATACTCGCCCCATAAAAGGAGCTTGGAAGTTCTTCCTTCCTCTTGAATTTTTTGAAATAGCTTGAAAAGGATAAGAGTTAGTTCTTCTTTGAATATTTGGTAGAATTCACTTGTGAAGCCATCAGGCCCAGGACTTTCCTTCTTTGGGAGTTTTTTGATAAATGTTTCAATCTCATTTGTTGTAATTGGTCTGTTTAGGTTTTCTGATTCTTTCAGATTAATTTTTGGAAGATTATATGTTTCAAGGAATTTGTCCATTTCATCTAGGTTGTCTAGTTTTTTGGCGTACAGTTCTTCATAGTATTTTCTTACAATATTTTGTATTTCTGTTATGTCAGTTGTTATTTCCCCACTCTCATTTTAAATTTTATTTATTTGAGTCCTCTCTCTTTTTTTTCTTGGTGAGTCTGGTTAAAGGTTCATCAATCTTGTTTACCTTTTCAAAGAACCAGCTCCTGGTTTCATTGATCCTCTGTATTGTTTCTTTAGCCTGTATGTCATTTATTTCTGCTCTGATCTTTATTATTTCCTTCCTTCTACTAGCTCTGGGCTTTACTTGCTGTTCTTTTTCTAGTTCTTTTAGATGTAGGGTCAAGTGTTTATTTGAGCTTTTTCTAGCTTCTTGAGGTATGCCTGTAGTGCTATGAACTTCCCTCTCATGACTGCTTTTGCTGTGTCCCATAAATTTTAAGTTGATGTATGCTCATTATCGTTCGTTTCTAGGAATTTTTAAATTTCTTCTTTGATCCATTGTCAACCCATTCATTATTTAATAACATGCTATTTAGTTTCCAAGTGTTTGAGTATTTTTCAGTTTTTCTATTGTGGTTGATTTCTAGTTTAATGCCATTGTGATCAGAGAAAGTGCTTAATTTGATTTCAATCTTTTTAAATTTGTTGAGACCGCTTTTGTGCCCTAACATGCAGTCTATCCTAGAGAATGTACCATGAGCACTTGAAAAGAATGTATATTCTGCTGCTTTAGGGTGAAAGGTTCTGAAGATATCTATTAAATCGAGTTGATCTAGTATGTCTTTAAGTCTGCTGTTTCTTTGTTAATTTTTTTTCTTGAGGATCTATCTAGTGATGTTAATGGGGTATTGAAATCCCCTACTATTATAGTATTGCTGTTGATCTTGCCCTTTAAATCCATCAAAGTCTACTTTATATATTTAGGTGCTCCTCTATTAGGTGCGTAGATATTTATAACAGTTATATCTTCCTGTTGGATTGCTCCCTTTCTCATTATGTAGTGACCTTCTTTATCTCTTACTATAGTTTTTGTTTTAAAGTCCATTTTGTCTGATATAAGTATTGCTACCCCAGCTTTTTTTTCATTTCTATTTGCGGGAAATATTTTTTTTCATCCTTTTATCTTCAGTCTATGTGCATCTTTTGTTTTAAGGTGTGTCTCTTGTAGACAGTATATGTATGGGTCCTGTTTTCTTATCCACGCAGCTACCCTATGTCTTTTGATAGGATCATTTAATCCATTTCCATTTAAGGTTATTATTGATATGTAATTGTTTATTGCCATTTTATTCTTTAAAACTGTATTCCTCTTTTGCTATATTCTTTTTCTCCTTTGATCTGTTTACAATAGGTCCCTTAGCATTTCTTGCAGCCTTGGTTTGGTTGTAGTGAATACCTTGAGTTTTTTTTTTTGTCTGGAAAGCTTTTTATTTCTCGTTCAGTTTTAAACGATAGCCTTGCTAGATAAAGTAGTCTTGGTTGTAGGCTCTTGTTTTTCATTACTTTGAATTTTTCTTGCCATTCCTTCCTGGCCTCAAGTGTTTCTGTTGAGAAGTCGGAAGTCATCCTTATGGGGGCTCCTTAGTAGGTGATAGTCTTTTTTTCTCTAGCAGCTTTTAATATTTTCTCTTTATCACTTAGCTTTGATATTTTAATTATGCTGTGTCTTGGTGTAGATTTCTTTGGGTTTCTCTTTAATGGAGTTCTCTGTGCTTCTTGAACTTGTGAGATGTTTTTCTGCCTTAGTTGAGGGAAGTTTTCAGCTATGATATGTTTAAACAAAGTCTCTATCCCTTGTTCTTTCTCTTCTTATTCAGGAACCCCTATGATGCAGATGTTATTTCTCTTTATGTAGTCACAGAGCTGTCTTAGAGTTTACTTGACTTTTTGAGTCTCTTTTCTTCTTTTTGCTCTGCTTCCATGCCTTTATTTATCTTGTCCTCTAACTTGCTGATTTGATTCTCAGCTTCATCCATCCTGCTTTTAATTCCTTCCATTGTGTTCTTCATTTCTGATGTTGTATTTGTCATTTCTGACTGATTCTTTTTTATTAATTCAATGTTTTTTTTATATTTGCTATCTCTTTATTTAAGTGTTTGTAATAACTACCTATTGTTGTTCTAATATCTTTGAGCATCCTAACAATCGTTATTTTAAACTCTGCATCTGGTAATTTGATTATATTTGTCTCATTCAGGTCCTTTTCTGGGGATTTCTCTGGATTTAATTGTGTTGCATTTATCTGCCTTCTCATTTTGTCTGTGTAAAAGAAGGTTTTGGCCACTGGAGTCCACTGGGTGTAGCCTCTGTGTTCCCTAGGTGTGGTCTGTCTGCAGGCCCACCACCCCCTCTGCTGTTGCTGCCTAGGGTGTTCAGGTATGGGTTGGGTATGGGCATTGCTGGTGCCTGCCCACTGGGCGTGTTGCTGTGGTTTCCGCCTCTTCTTCACAGGAGTGGCTGTGATCACATGCTCAGTGTAAAAGCCTTGGTGGCCTTGACCTTCGCCCTGCCCCTGCAGGTGGCGTTATGCTTGGCCCTGAGGGCAGGGGTGAGCACCTTTGCTCAGCTGCAGGTCTCCACCTGACTCCAGGCTTTCGCCCCGCCCTTGCAGGAGGAGCCTGCTCGTGGGACGGCTGCAAGCCTTAGCTCCACAGGCCGGGCGGGACTGCGTGCCCACGCTCAGTAGCGGGACTCTGCCTGTTCTGGGCTTTTGGCTCCACCCCCATGGGAGGAGGTGGCTCCCAAGTCAGGCCACAAGCCTCGGTTCCCTGGGCAGGCCAAGGCTGTGCTCTTGCGCTCTTGCTCAAGGGAAGGTCTCCACCCCTTCTGGGGTTCCCACCCTTCCCCTACAGGCTGGATTGCAGGCGGCCCACAGCTGGGCTTGACCACTTTTGCACATCCCCTCTTCCCCAGCCGGGCAAGACTGAGCTCACACCTGGGCCTCAGTGGTGGCCAGCCGGCTTCCGCCCTTGCCGACAGAACCACGCTTCCATGTCCCGCCACCACCAGCCCTCGGGTGAGCCCTCAGCCATGTGGGTGGGGGCGCTGCAGCTCAGACCCTAACACTCACTACTATAGTCCCAAAACCTCCCTCCTTCTAAGCGACTCTGCTCTGAGTGCCACGGGAGAACTTGTTTGGCTGGTGTCCTGCTTCTCTTTGCTGGTATTGCTGTTTCCAGGGGAAATATTCACTTCAGATTTGGAAAATGACTTGTCCCAGAGGTTAAGGTGGCTGTTTCTCAAAATGTTTCTCCCTGTGCCTCCTAGATTACACTCTCTTCCTGCTACTCCAGTCTTCTCCTCTCTCCCCGTCCCCCGGTGCCCTGGGTGTGTGGTTGTGAGAGAGGTTTTCTGCACAGTCCCTTTAAAAAAAATCCTGGGTCTAAGAAATCAGTCTCTTTCTCACAAACAGTATCCTGTCTTGTTTCCAGCTAAATACTGTCCATATGCCTCTTCTAGGCTCTGGGGCTGCAGGCTTGGGTCCCAGGGCCCTCACCTCTCTGCTAAACTCACTTTCTACCACGCGAGTCTCTCCCAGCTGCTGTTCACTCCAGGGAGCTGGGCAGCCCTCTCCGTGTTTCCACTTTTCCTATCTCAGTGTGCCTTCTTCAGTGTGCCTTCTTCAGTGTTCCTTGGTTGAAGAGTCCTCTTAGTTTAGTCCAAAGTTGGTATTTCCAGATGATGGTTCTTAAAATTAGTTTGTAATCCACTTTAGTTATGGGAGGCAGAAGTTGGTACATCCGACTACTCCATCACCATCTTGTTTTTCTTTGGGACCATGTTCTTTTCACTGCCTACCCATTTCTCTGTCAGCATATCCAAGACTGGTGAGGGGGATAGACAGCCAGCCAAACTTTCTCTGTAGTCACATGACCTGTACACCAGATGGCGACCTTATCACCAAATTGGGACACATGAGAGTGACAGGCGGTCCTACTAAAGATTATACTGTAACAATGGGCATAACCACAACTGTTTCAGGTCACCCAACCCACAAATAGTCAAACTTTACTGGATCCCAGATGTCCTGTGTTTTTCCACCAAAATCTTGCTTTAATCTTTAAACTTCCCATCTCTTAAAGCAAAACCAGCAAGTGCTAAGAGAACCATCAATGTATAAATAATCCACCACTTCCCAGGATAAGGGACACACTTACATGCAGCTACTAGACCAACTCCTGGAAACTGGCTCATCCCGCGTGAGCTGAGGCCCCAGTACAGGTTTGGGTTGATGAGCAGAGGCTTTGGGGAGATGGTCCAGCTGTCCTACGCTTCTCTTTAGCTGTGCTCCATAGTTGGTTGGGAAGGGAGGAAGGCCACATTCTAACTTGCTGCAGTTGAGGGTAAAAGGGAGAGACTTGGGGAACAGGGTGAGTAAAGATGAGCTGCCCTTAATTGGTGGCCTGTGGCTCAAGCCTAGAATGAGGATGTTGGGTGGGTCAGCGATGAAAAAAATGGAGTTTAAGTGTGGCACAGCCTGAGGTGAGGCTGTGTAGCAGGTTGAGGTCTTTAAAAGCAGATACTGAAGAGGGGTCTGGGGTGTGAGGTGCTTGTTAGGGATGAGCATCTGTGAAGGAAAGGGGGAGGAAACACAACTGAATAGAGGAAGCAGTCAGGGCGCCATGCAGGTCTGATGAAATGCTTGCTAGGGGGCGCTCTGGAGCAAACATTGCTCATTAGCATTGCCTCTTTGGAGCAGAAATGGCTGGATCTTTTTTTTTTTTTTTTGCATTTTTCCGAAGCTGGAAACAGGGAGGTAGTCAGACAGACTCCCGCATATGCCTGGCTGGGATCCACCCAGCATACCCACCAGGGGGCGGTGCTCTGCCCCTCTGGGGCATCGCTCTGTTGCATCCAGAGCCATCCTAGCATCTGAGGCAGAGGCCACAGAGCCATCCTCAGCGCCCTGGCCATCTTTGCTCCAATGGAGCCTCGGCTGCGGGAGGGGAAGATAGAGACAGAGAGGAAGGAGAGGGGGAGGGGTGGAGAGGCAGATGGGCGCCTCTCCTGTGTGCCCTGGTCAGGAATCGAACCTGGGACTCCTGCACGCCAGGCCGACGCTCTCCCACTGAGCCAACCGGCCAGGGCCATGGCTGGGTCTTTATACCCCACCTCACTTAGTCAGTGGAGGCAGACTGCCCTGGAAAAGCTGTGACCTGGGGTCGCATAAACTACAGTTGGGGCAACTCCTACAGGGAGTTGACAGCTGGTAGCTGTGTGCTGACCATGCTTCTCAGAGCCGGGCCAGAGTTCCTTCCTAAAAGGGGTTCTGGGTGGTGCATCTCCATGTCCACCCCAGGCTATTATATTTCTATTTTAAGTGTAAAAGTAAGAGAAAGGAATTAAAGAGTTGGGGGCAGCCTGCAAGGCACTTGCTGGCTCACAATGTTCTGGGCGAGGCAGACTGTTCTGTCTCTTGGAGTCGATTGAATTAAGCATTTTTGGACTTGGTTAGGGATATTTGTTACTGTTCAAAGTATGTATTTTCCCATGTAAAATCTTATGCTCCCATGTATAAGAAGCACCTTAATTTTGGGGCCTGAAATTTGGGAAAAAAAATGTATTACATAAAGTTATTGAACTCAAGTTTTATTCACCATAAAATTCAATGAGCGCAAAAACAAGTGCGAAAAAGTGGGAAATGCAAGTAAAAATATCTACTACCACTGTATTAGATACACCCACTTTTTAGACCCCAAATTTTTCAAAAAAAGGTGTGTCTTATACATGGGTAAATACGGTAAACTAAAACACCCCCTGGAGAACAATGTTTTAAATGGAACTACAGAAGAATTTATTGTGACTGTTAAGTGGCTAAAGAACAGAGAATCCCTATGGAGTGATCGGATGCTACTTGTCACACTTAGAAAGGACTCACCCTTTCCATTAATGGAAAAGAGTGTGTAGAGTTGCAGTTAATAACTGCAGTGTGCCGTACTTAGCCTTTATGGAGAACCTTTTTGGGTCTTTCCTGTTCTTGGATTTTGCTTCCTGAAAACCCTTCACTGGCCTCTTTTGTGTCTTGTAAGCATCAACTTAAAATTGCACAGTTGATGTGGAAGGCTGTCTGAAACTAATGGGTTATCTGTAGTTTTCCATTATTCTTATCTCTTGTTCCGAAGGTAATTAAAAGATGGCTGGCCTTGAGTGATTTCACACACTTCATCCACTTATCTACAGTATTTATCTTTCTCTGTGCTGCTGAATATCCTCTTTCCTCTAGTTGAGGAAATCTTGGCACCTTCCCTGTTTTAGGCAGATTGCTGGTAGGAAGGATGGCGGGATATCCTGGGACCTGTGAGTCATCTAGGCAGTCAGGTTACAATCAAGTGGAGGTGGGAGCCCTAATAGGCATTTTAGAACATCCCAGTGCTGACTCCTCTGAGAACAGGTAGAAGATAAAAGGGAAACCAGGAATTTGGGGAGGTGCAAGTCCCTGCAGCAGGCAGTTATGTCAGGGAGAGGTTCAGGGAACTGCGAACCTCTAATCAAGAGGGGTCAGGTGGGGGAGAGTCAAAGGGGTCCCTCTGCTGCTAGTCTTCAGCAGTTGAGAAGGGGATAGGGAACCAAAACTGGTGGGCATGTCCAGTTGATCATGGTTGTCTGTGTGCTATCCCCAAATTTCCTAGAGGTGACTTCCAGGCTGGATTTTGAATAAGGTGAGGGATATTGAGAGATACAGGGGGTGGGGCAAATGACAAGAAAACACTAGTGGCAGGACTCAGCCACTCATACAAACTGGAAAACAGACTTTGGCTGGCCCCAGGGTGCACATGGGAAAAGAATGTGGCTGAAATAGGACAACTCAGTCATCAGAAGTTCTTTCTCTCCATTTTCTGCCAAGAATCTCTGGGATGAGCTGGGAACCACTTCAGTTCTTGAGCCAGTGGGAAGATGCATTTGGAATGTGGCTCTAGGTGCCTCTTGATATGGATGGTGGGGAAGAAAAGGGAGTCTGGGTAGCCCAGGTATGAGGGCGGGGTGGGGTGTGTGTGTGGCAGGTGGTATGGAAACCCTCAAGTGCTGTCTAAACCTGTCCTGTCTTAGTAATGTCATCCACACCTTCCAGACACCTGGACCTCTGGCCCTGGTGCACCCACAATGCACCACTTTCTGTTTCCTTGTGCTGCCCCTCTTTAAACCCCCCCCCCCTTTTTTTGTATTTTTCTTAAGTTGGAAACGGGAAGGCAGTCAGACAGACTCCCACATGTGCCCGACCGGGATCCACCCAGCATGCCCACCAGGGGGCGATGCTCTGCCCATCTGGGGTGTCGCTCTGTTGCAACCAGAGCCATTCTAGTGCCTGAGGCAGAGGCCACAGAGCCATCCTCAGCGCCCGGGCCATCTTTGCTCCAATGGAGCCTTGGCTGCGGGAGGGGAAGAGAGAGACAGAGAGGAAGGAGAGGGGGAGGGGTGGAGAAGCAGATGGGCACTTCTCCTGTGTGCCCTGTCCGGGAATCAAACCCGGGACTCCTGAACGCCAGGCCGACGCTCTCCCACTGAGCCAACTGGCCAGGGCCTTGAGCCCTTTACTAACGTGAACTCGGACAATTATTTGAGTTTCCTACCTGAGCTTCCTGCCTCAATCTCTCCTCCTTCTGAAGATGACTTCTTCACGGCATCTGGAGCGGTCTCACTAAAACAGCTGTGATTCTCTCTGGCTGAGCCGTTCTGCAGACCCCCTAACTCCTCCGAGTTTGGCCAATTTCCTTAGCAAGCCCTCAGCCCTTCAGCTGGCTTTCTTAGTCTATGTATCATATCCCCTCTCCCCCTATCTCACAGAAAATCACAATTTAAATGTCGATGCTTCTGTGTCTTTATAACTTGTCTTCCTGATTAGAACCTCCTCCTTTCTCTTCCATCTCCACTAACCTCATCTATGGAAACCTTACCATCCACAAAGGCTTGTTCTGATGACACTGTGTTCCAAACGCTTACTCCTCTGAGCAGAATCCCGCTTGGCTCCTCTGCTGCTAATGGCATTATTGCTGCACGTAATCCGGTTTGCCTTGTATGTTTGTGCTTTTTCTGTCTTCCCCATGAACTACTGATGATTGAGGGCAGGGATGGCATCAGATTGACCTGTCTATGCCATGGGGTACCTTCGCACTCAGAGGTAAACTGTTATAACTGTATCTCTCTTACCTTGGGAATCTTTTCTTCTCTTTCTACATGCTATTTGTCATGGGGAACAAGATCCCTTTCCTAAAGTCCTGTTTTGATTCTTTGTAGGGTCAGCGCTATTCTGCTTCCAAATATTCCTCTGTGTGGTGTAGTAACAGTAATACCATCAGCCCCTTTTCTGCAACAGCTGTGATCTCACAAGAGCTTCACGTCCACTGCCCTGAAATCCAGGCCTGGTGATCCACCATGATCAGAAGGGCCGAATCATTGGGGAAGGCCCACATCCCCATTTTGTAGATGTTAAAATGGAGGTCAATAACTACTTCTCAAGGGGTAGTAAGGATAAAAATAAAATCCCAGGCAAATGAGCACTTTATTAAAAAAAAAAAAAAAAAGCTTAAACCTTCAATGAAACATTTAGATGAATTTTTGCTCATTATAATTTTTTTGGATGTTGTTGAAAATATCAGTTTACCTTCATTTATCATCTGTAATATTAGAAGTAAAAGTCCTCAGAAATATTTGTCTGACCCCCTGGAGAGTGTGAGAGGTGGACAGAAGTTAAGTGACTAGGCCAAGGTCACACAGTAGTGAGTGCCCTGTTGTGTGTATGACGTAGCAATCACCCACAGGTAGAGAGAGACGAAGAAGTTCTGCTTGAAGCTAAAAATGCTGAGAACAAGGAGGTTTCCTTCCTGAGCAGATAGACTTGGCATCTTTGTTGAGATGCCAACATTGTTAGGATAACTTCCCGGGCCATGGCAACTGAGTAAATGGGTCACCTGACTTAGTCACCCCTACCTCTTTCCAAAACAACACCCGTGACTATCTTAGATGCTGCCTTTGGGGAACCTCACTGCAGCCAACTTAGAAACGACCACATGGACCAGAGCAGGGTGAACAGGCACGGCCGGGAGGGCACACACTCTTTTGTCGGGCCAACTTGAAGAGTTGTTGCAGAGGTTAAAAGAGATAATGACAGCACTGTGCACTCCACAACTCCTGACAGAGCGAGAGCTTCATGACTATTATCCACTGTCATTACATGTATTCTCTTTCTTGCTGGATCTGTATTATAAAGTACTTTTATATAATCTCAGAATATGCAGCTAAAGGAATTTTTAGGATCTTTTAGTATAACCTCTTCAGTGAGGATTTCTTGACAGATGGTCTAAACTAGAATCTTGCTATTCATTGAATTAGATATATTGCATTTTAATAGGATTAAAAAAATAGGACATACAAAATAATAGTAAATGTATACTGTAACTGAAAAAAATTTTTTTTAAAAGGACATATTGTTAAAATAATCTAGATACCCCATAAATACCCTTCAGGCAGGGGTACTGACTCTTGCCCTGGGGACGGCGTAGTCAGTTCTTCCTTGTGCTGAGGCCCAGGCCTCTTCTAGTGATGCTCATCCCTTAGTTGGCCTCAGCTTTTGGTGTAACATGGAGAAAGTCATCCTTGCTTCCTCAAGGGTAATCCTTCAGCTGTTTGAAGATGACCATCATTTCTCCCCTGAGTCATCTTTCTGCCTAAATAAGCCTGGTTTCCTCTGCCGTTCATTTTGACCCCTGACTTCCGGAGCCTTCACAGTCGTGCTCCCCTGCCTTTGGACAATTTTTAGGCTATAATTAATGCAGAACTTCCATCCTAAAAGGATTAGAGGTGGTTTATGACAACAATAGCCAAATGCAGCAAGGTTAGACTTTATTCCTAATAGAAAAAGGAAGTTAGGATCAGAAAAAAATGAGGAAACAAAAATGAGTAACCCTAAGGGTTCATGAAGTTGATGTACTCTAGCATAGAATGTGGTGCTGAGCATCTAAGCAGCAAAAGTAAAACGAAAAGGTCAGTTATGGGTTCTTTTTATTATTATTATTATTATTATTATTATTCATTAAGAGGAGGGGAGGCAGAGAGATAGACTCAGACAGGTGTCCCAACTGGGATCCGCCTGGAAAGTGCACTACGGTGTGATGCTCTGCCCATCTGGGGTGTTGCTCCATTGCTTAGCAACCAAGCTCTTCTTAGTTCCTGAGGCAGAGAGGCCATGGAGCCATCCTCAGCACCTGGGGCCAACTCGCTCCAATCAAGCCATGGCTGCAGGAAAGGAAGAGAGAGAGTGAGAAACAGAAGGAGAGGAGTGGAGAAGCAGATGGGCACTTCTCCTGTGTGCCCTGACTGGGAATCGAACCTGGGACATCCATATGTGGGGCCCATGCTCTATCACTGAGCCAACTGGCTAGGGCCAGTTATGGAGTTCTTAATGTTGAAAGAGAGGAATGAATATAAGACTTGGGAGACAGATTTTTCTTCTTGACTCTAAACTTCTCATGCAAGCCTTTTAAACATTTTTGTTTTGGAATAATTTAGATTTCTAGAAAAATTAGTACATTAGTACAGATAGTACAATGTTCCAGTAGTTTCCCCAATGTTAATATCTTGCATAACCATGGTGCATTGGTGAAAACTAAGGAATTAACATTGGTACACAACTATTCATTCAAGACTTTATTTGGATTTCATCAGTTTCCCACTAATATCCTTTTCCTGCTCTAAGACTCAAGTCTGGACACAGCACTGAATGGGGTTGTCTTGTATCCCTAGTCTGCTCTGCTTTGTGAGTTTCTCGGCTTTCTTTCACGCAGGGTTTTTATTGTTGTTGTTCCTGTTATGAAGAATGTTGAGTAATTTCCTTAATAACAAGACTTTGAACAAAAGTGGAACCACATTTCAAATTCCATCTCTTGTAATGAACTCAACACAAGCAGCTGTGAGAGTGCTGAAGAGCCCGGCAGCAGAGGTGATTCTGCAGCTCAGACTACGGACTGAGTACCGGGACTTTCGGCGGTTTGACCTGAACCACAGGTAGGACTGCAGGCAGACGTGGGTGACTCTGGGCCCTCCTTAAATGTGGCATCTCTTAGCCAGGCTTTCCTAAGGAGCCAGAGCAGGTGGTCCAAGGTTATGTTCTCTGACAACAGCCTTCAGTGTTGGGCTTTTATGCTGGCTAAGGACAGACCCTGGTCTTTTGGGAAACTAGGTGAACAAACTAGGGTTTTGTCATTCTGACATAAAATTTATCCTATTGTATAAGTTTTAAAATTGACTCTATGCAGCTTTTCCCTAACTTCCTCCTTTCCTCTTTCCCTCCCTCCCTTTCCTCCCTTCCTTTCCTCCCTCCCTTTTCTCTGTCTTTGTTCTCTCCTCTCCTCTCCCCTCCCCCTCCCCTCCCCCTTCCCTCCCCCCTCTCCTCTCTTCTTTTCCTCTCTCCCTCCCTCCCTCCCCTCACGCACCTTCCCTCCCTTCCTCTTTCTTTTCTTTCCTCTTTTCTCTCTCTCCCTCACATACCCTTCTGCCCACCCACCCTCACTCCACCCTTCCTCTTTCTTTCTGTCTTTTCCTACAAACTTAGGAAATGCAAATTCTCTTCCAAAGCTTTTTTTTTTTTCAAGCTGTTTTCACCTGAGCTTGGGCACAAAGAGAACAGATGCCAAGTCTATTACCCAATGGGACGTGGGGCACGGAAACTCATGGTGGTGACGTGGCCGTTGTTAATCAGCCTGGATAAAAATGGGTTGTGAAGAGAACACACTGTAATGAACTGGAAAATGTGGAATGTCCAGAGAGAAACCCACGCCAGTCTGGTTGAAGGAGTCCTTCTGGCAAAGCAGCCAAGTCTTCCACCAGCGTAAGAATCACTCACTGCTGACGGCACACACTGGGCTGCTTCACGTGGTTTGTGACAGAGCTTTGTGACCTTGACAGAATGAATGAGTTCTTCTGGTCTAGAAGAAAAAATGTTCTGGATTGGGAACGAGTTTCCAGTATTAGATCAGCAGTGTGGTTTCGTTTTGGCAAAGATATTCCATATGCAGAAACCTGGGTAATATTTTAACTCAAACGGCCTTTGAAATCTATTATCACATGTAAAATAATGGATAAAAATTTCTTGGGGGAGGGAGTATAGATGGGAAGACTGTTACTGGGATATAATTGTGGTATGTCATTATCGCCATAGCAGATGGAGCAGCTCTCTGTGTCACACATGATAAGGTACATAAAAGGTGAATAGCACATATTTTCTTATTGTGTTTATTGGGGACGACATTGGTTAACAAAGCCATACAGGTTTCTAGTGTACAACTCAACAAAACATTGTCTGTGCACTTCATCCTGCACCCATCGCCCAAGGTCAAGTCTCTTTCCATCTCCATTTATCCCCCATTTGCCCTCTCCCACCTCCCCTCACCCCCTTCCCCTCTGGCTATCACCACAGTGTTGTCTGTGTCTGTGTACTAGATATGTGTTCACAAAGTGCTGTGGGAGGACTGACAAAGAGTATTCAACCCATCCTGAGGGTTGAGGGACAGCTTCTTAGAGGAGGTGACACCCGAGCTGATGTTGAGATAGAAGAAAGCTCGGAAGTGAGACGTAGCAGCGTCACCAAGTACACAGGGTGCAACAACAGTGCTGGCACTACCGGCAGCTCTGTCCCGTGCAGGTGTAAAGTGTGCACCTGAGTGGTAGATTAAAGCTAGTAAACTGTGCTCCACAGCCTGCACTGTGTGTTCAGCCAATTGGGGAAGCATGAAGGCTTCTCATCAGGGTATGACATTTTTATGTTTTAGGTAAATCTCTCTGGAGCTCATTTAAAGGCTGAATTCAATGCAAGACAGACTGGGTGCTGAGGACTCTGGGAAGATGTTGACTGGAGTACATTTTTTTTCTTAAGTGAGAAACCAGAAGGCAGAGAGAGAGACTCCCACATGTGCCCTAACTGGGATCCACCTGGCAAGCCCTGCATGGGGTCACATCCTGCCCTTCGGACTGCTGCTTTGTTGCTCAACAACCGAACTACTCCAGCACCTGAGGCAAGGGCATGGAGCCATACTCAATGCCCAGGGCCAACCTGCTGGAAAAACTCAAGCCATGGCTGCAGGAGGTGGAGAGAGAGAGAAAGAGAGAGAGAGAGAGAGAGAGAGAAGGGGGAGGGGGCAGGGTGGAGAAGCAGATGGTCGCTTCTCCTGTGTGCCTTGACCAAGAATCAAACCTGGGACTTCCACATGCCAGGGCTGATGCTCCGTTGCTGAGCCAACCAGCCAGGGTGGGGCACACTTTTTTGAACCCCTGTTCCCCTCTCTCTGCTAGGATCATCAACCGGTAAGACAAGCGTGGTACACTGCTGGAGCCCGGAGGGGAATCCAGAGCATATCTGGAGCTTTGAGTGTGAGGTAGATGTGGTTACAGGCTAGTAGAGGTTTGGATTTGTGCACCATTCTTTGCAAGGCGGAGGGAAAGCCCCAGGTCTGGGAGGAAGCTGGGTCTCCTGGCAAAGCCTAAGCCAGAGCCCACAGATCCAAAGTGCTGGTTTCATTGATTCTGGTCTCCATCAAAGGGAACCTCCTTGCTGGGCTCAACTGCTCTCTTTCCACGTGGTCAGAAGAGGACTGTTCTTCCGTAGTTGCTGAGAACTTGAGTGCCTCCTCGGGTGCTTTGAGTTCAGAGGTGCTGGCTTGCCACTCCATTTGGCTCCGACCTACAGAAGGAGCAGCTCCTTCCTGAGCGGAAGCTCCCCACTGCCTGTGAAAGCCCAACCTCCCGCCCCACATTAAGTGATGCAAATAGGCAGGCAAGCCCCTGAGTCACTTAGGAGGCTCAGTAATTTGAAGGCAAACCTACCCCAAACCAAGCTGGGGTGTTCTGATTTAGACTTAGGAAGAAGCAAGATATTTTTTTAAAAAGTATACAAACCCCCAGAGATATTAAAGTATACTGCAAAGGAATAGTCAAAGAGAAAAAAAGTTTCTGGAAATATAAAATTATTTCTAAATTTTAAAAGGGAGCCGAATACCTGGGAAAAACAAATGGAACAAATGTGATTACTTGAGTAACCTAGGCTATCAAGAAGGGGACCAGATCTATAGATTTTATGATCCCTTTTCAGCTATCAAGTGATTCACAGAGATAACAAACAAACAATGGAGCCATACTATTCATATGCACTTTAATGTTTGTAAGTCAAGTCCAATTATGATTTTAAGTAAATCTTGCTACATTATTGCTTTCCTTTTGGAGGGTTGTGTATGTACTGCCAGAATTCTAGGTTGCATATGTGTTGCATTTTTGTAATATCATCTCCTGTAACATTTCAGTGAATAGAAGTCAGTTCTTCTAAGTTGATGTATTTATTTATATGTCATTTGCATGTTATTGTTTACATTTGTTGAATTTTGCTTTCATCTTATTTACTTTTGCATTGTAATGTCTAGAAAACCAGTGAAATGGAGACTAAGGGAACATTTTTTTTTTTGTATTTTTCTGAAGCTGGAAACGGGGAGAGACAGTCAGACAGACTCCCGCATGCACCCGACCTGGATCCACCTGGCACGCCCACCAGGGGGCGACGCTCTGCCCACCAGGGGGCGATGCTCTGCCCCTCCGGGGCGTTGCTCTGTTGCAATCAGAGCCACTCTAACGCCTGGGGCAGAGGCCAAGGAGCCATCCCCCATCACCCGGGCCATCTTTGCTCCAATGGAGCCTTGCTGCGGGAGGGGAAGAGAGAGACAGAGAGGAAGGAGAGCAGGAGGGGTGGAGAAGCAGATGGGCACTTCACCTGTGTGCCCTGGCTGGGAATCGAACCCGGGACTTCTGCATGCCAGGCTGACACTCTACCACTGAGCCAACCGGCCAGGGCCCCTAAGGGAACATTTTTTAATCAAAATCTATTGGAAACAGTGAGAGAAATATTTAAGAGAATGTTTATTCTAGCTTAAAACCTATTGCAGTAAAGCAGGTCTTTGATAACATCATTTTGTTCAACATTGTTGTGAAGTTTGGACATTATCATCATCACTTCTGCGTAGTTTTTCTCCAGGGACTCTGGTTTCCTCCCAAAGATGGGCAGTTAAATGATTGGTGTGTCTACATTGTTCCAGTTGGAGTGAGTGTGGGTGTGTGGGAGTGACCACGGGATGGAAGGGTGACCTATCTAAGGTGGGTGCCACCGTGTCCTGAGCTGCCAGGAGAGGCCCCAGCCACCTGGGACCCTGAGCTGAGAGGTAAGCAGGTTGGAAAATAATGATCTTCTTTGTTTTTATTCATCTTTCTTAAATGTATGCTCACATTTATTTCAGTGTTTAATATTAGAAGTGTTTGGGGTCTTTATTTATTTAAAAGTTTGGTGATGTTTCTATGACCAGAAATATGCTGTAGGAACTGACATCTTGTTTATCTCATTCGTCTATGGTAAAATTGGTTTTGTTAGGAGTTTCTCTCAAAGTTGCAGTTTCTGAGAACCTATTAATGCTCTAAGGTGAGGATTTACTATATTTCCCTTGTTTACAAAGAAGGATGATAGAAATGGTTCCATAAAGCATAAAAATAGAGGTGAAAACAATAATGTGCCCACTCCAACTCAAATGTAGAGCGTGCAAAAATGTAGATGTCATTCAATGGGCTGGAACAAGTAAAACGGCACCATTTATCAAGAAAAGTGAAAATAACACGTATGATCATGATTAGAGATTAAATTTTGTTGCACAGGTAATTCATTCCCCCCTCTAGTCCCTAATATGTGTTCTGACATAAAACTTTGTCAAGTAATGACACAAAGCCATCAACGTCCTTGCAAATGAAGTACAGAAACCTCTTTGGTAAAAATAAACTTCCAACTGATTGATTTTGTTGCTAAAGGCAGAAGAAAGACCAAAATTAGAGGCATCATTCAGAATTGCAATCTTGATAGCAAAAAAAAAAGGAGGTATTAGTTATATTATGGATGCAAAACTTGTAAAACCAACCAAAGGCAGATGATATAATATATATCATCATATGAATGCCTGGGATAAAAGCATAACTAATTATTAAAATGTTCCTTTAAGGCCCTGGCCAGATGGTTCAGTGGTAGAGTGTTGGCCCAGTATATGGATGTCCTAGGTTTGATTCCTGGTCAGGGCACACAAGAGAAGCACCCATCTGCTTCTCCACCCCTCCCCTCTTGCTTCTCTCTCTCTCTCTCTTTTCCTCCTGTAGCTGTGGCTCAATAGAAGCGAGTTGGCCCCAGGGGCTGAGAATGGCTCCCTGGCCTCTACCTCAAGCGCTAAGAAGAGCTCCATTGCTCAGCAATGAAGTAATGCCTCAGATGAGCAGAGCATCACCCCCTACTGGGCTTTCTGGGTGGGGCGCATGTGGGAGTCTGTCTCTGCCTCCCTTCCTCTCACTGAATAAAAAAAAAATTCCATTAAAATGACGCTGTTAAAAAAAATGATGCTGTTGAACATCACAGACAATATGAAAGAGCAGTTACCATCAATGTGGTTGAACAAAACTGCTGATGTACAGAGCACAAAAATAGCTCTTAGCATACGTGTGATACATACATGAGGGAGAGTGGCTTAGAGACTTTCTGTCTTGTTTATCACCGAAAACACATATGGCAGAAGATATGTTTAAAAGTTAGTCACTAATTAGTTCATGAGTGATGATGGGGACTGGAAAATAAGCGTTGGGATCTTTTCTGAGCATACCTGGATGTGTGCAAAGCAAGAGGGGTCATTCATCACTCTGCACAGAAAAGAGGCTGCTCAGCACTGTGGATCCACACACTGCTCTAGTCACTGAGAACAGCTGGTGGCCAACGGTAAGCATATTGTACTTACCAAGTCTTTTATCTTCTGCAGGCTGGTGCTTTGACATTTGGGGCCTTTCCGACTCTGGAGGGACTGCCCCTCCCAGGTTTTGCTAATGTCTAGAGACAGTGAATGAAAATCACCTGAATTGCCTTATATATGCAAACTAATCCACGGAGAACCCCTACCCCTAATTACCTCCTTTATCTGCTCTCACACTTCAGTGACTATCCATCTGCCCTAGTCGCTCCAGGACCAGATAGCAGACAACTGGGGACAGTCTCTGTACCCCTGAGCCTGCTGAAATTATTCAAACTAGCCAACCCAAACTTGTTTACCTGCCTTACCTGTTACTTTCAAAGAAAACTACAATAAAGGCCCTTGTTCATGTTTCTCCCCTCCTCCCTCTGCTTTTTGACCAGCCCTGGTGCTACCTTATGTGGCCTCTCCCTGGCACAGCCAACCCCCACCTCTAGGGATTTGTATAACAATCCATTTTTCATTTGTCCGTGAGAAGTGGGGAGGCAGAGACAGATTCCCACATGCACCCTGCCCAGGATCCACCAGCAAGTCCACTGGGTGGGGGGATGGGGGTGTGATGCTCTGCCCATCTCGAGCGTTGCTCCATTGCTCAGCAACCATGCTCTTCTTAGTGCCTGAGGCAGAGGCCATGGAGCCATCCTTAGCACTCAGGGCTAACTTACTCCAATAGAGCCATAATTGCAGGAGGGAGAGAGAGGGAGGGAGAGAGAGAGAGAGAGAGAGAGAGAGAGAGAAGTGAGGAGGGGAGGGATAGAGAAGCAGATGGGCACTTCTGTGTGCCTTGACTGGGAATTGAACCTGGGACAACCACATGGCGGGTGGATGCTCTACCACTGAGCCAACCAGCCAGGGTCTTATATAACAATCTGCCTTTTCAACAGAAGTTGTATCCTATTCTGTTGGCCTTACCATACCTGAATAATAATAAAGTCAACATTTTCAAACACATCCTGACCCGATACAAGGTTAATAGAAATAGTGAAAAGTGTGACTTCATCCAAATTATAGCCACTGGCAGTATATATTTTTAATGTGCTATGTCAGGAAATGGACACCTAGTACAAGACATTTTTCATACTGAAGAACCCTGGCTGTCAGAGACAAAGCAGCCCTCGAGAGTTTTTGAAATCAGGAGTGAAATAGAAAACATTTCTGCATGACATGGATAATGTCATAAACTCTGTTCCTAAGACTTAAAGTGTTTTACTCAACCGTGCATCTCAGCAATGTGTTTATTGTCTTCAGAGCCTGAGCCTACTGCCTCAGGGTTGAATGATTATGAATTTTAATACAGAGGATAAAATGCCAGAATTTCTCCATAGTTGCAAATAGCTCAGTTGCAGAAACTTTGTCTTTTCTCCAGCACTCACTGATTTTCTTCTCAGAGAGAAAGAAATCAATGATGAATTATTGGGCATATTTTTTAAATTACCTCCAAGGGCTGTGGTGGAGCATGAAAAACTACTTTCAAAAGAGTAAATTAGGAGTCCCTTCAGCACCAGTTTCTAAGAGGAGAGACATCCCTCCAGCTTTGGAGTGTGATATGCTTATTGATTTAGCATCTGATGGAGAACTGAAAGAAGTCTTTAGTGAGTCATCGCTCTGTGATTTCTGTGTCCCTGTGCAACCCAGGCGTCTAGCGCAATCTAATGGAGCTGAACTCCTGCTACTACACTCTGTGACTTATCATTAAGACTTAGAATTTTATGATGAGGTGGAATGAGAAGAAACCAGTTAGATATGGAATCTGGTGACTCGAACTATGACACCAAGCCAAAGAGTGAAAGATTTCAAACAAAGATTTCACAGATTTTAAATGATCTAAAATAAACAGTATTGATTTTAAATGTTCAAATAAAAAAAAAATTATGATAACTCTCTTTAGAAATGTCCTATAACTCAGCTCATTATGTATTCGGTGGATGCTCAAAGTCAGAGAAATCCTGGTTGAATGTAAGAGTTCTTAAAGGATTGCTCCTCCTTTATCCTTACTGGGTCAAGTACATTTCCTTATTTCTCTAGGATCATTTCTCTCTCAAGAGGGTCTGTATTAGTCAAGGTTCTCCAGAGAAACAGAGCAAATAGGGGATCTATCTGAATATGTGTGTGTGTGTGTGTGATTGTGTGAGGTTATAGATGTATATGCACACACATACATATATATTTATTTTATATAATATAAATTGGCTCACATGATTACAGAGACTGAAAAGTTCTAAGATCTGCTGTCTGAAGGTTTGGAAACCAGGAGAAGTGATGGTGTAAGTTACAGTCCAAGTTTGAGGTCAGAAGACCAGTGTCCTAGCTTGAAGACCATCAGAAAGAGAGGGCCAAGTCCGTCTTGTGCAGCCTTTTGTTTTATTCAGGGCCTCAGAGGGTTAGACGAGGCCCTCCCACATTGGAGGGGGGGCATCTGGTTTACTCAGTTTACTGATCTAGATGACAATCACATACAGAAACACCCTCAGAAACACTCAGAATAACGTTTAACCAAATGTCTGGGCACCCCGTGACCCAGACGAGTTGACACATGAAATTAACCATCACACAGTTCTCAGCCCTCCTGAACATAAGTGTGACCATTCTGTCAATATGCCGTACAAGATACGGATGAAGTCCAACAGAGAACAGAGCTCGAGTTCTCTCTCCAGGAAGCACCACGGCCACATGATTTCTGTGCTGATAGGCTCAGTGATGACTGCGCCATCAAATTCCCAGCATGCCCAGAGCAGACATTGCTAGACCTCTCAGCCTCAGGAAAGGACTCATATATCAAGGATTAAGGATAATTGCAAGCAATAAAAGTAGATCCTGATTGATTGATTAGAAACAAAAGCATTTATTAAAAGGATTTTGGGAAGGGAAATTTTGTGCACTGTTGGTAGGAATATAAATTGGTACAGCCACTATAAAAAACAGTATTGAGTTTACTCAAAAATTAAAAATAGAACTACTATAGGATCCAGAAATCCCACTTCTGGGTTTATCTCAAGAAAACAAACTCACTACCTGGGAAAGATATCTGCACTCCCATGTTCATTGCAGCATTATTTACAACAGCCAAGACATGGAGCCTGACCAGGCAGTGGCGCAGTGGATAGAGCGTTGGCTTGGGATGCAGAGGACCCAGGTTCAAAACCTTGAGGTCTTCGGCTTAAGTGCAGGCTCATCAGCTTGAGTGTGGGTCTCTGGCTTAAGCATGGGATCATAGACATGATACCATGGTTGCTAACTTGAGCCCAAAGGTTGCTGGCTTGAAGCCCAAGATCGCTGGCTTAAGCAAGGGGTTGCTGGCTCAGCTGGAACCCTCCAGTCAAGGCACATATGAGAAAGCAATCAATGAACAACTAAGGTGCTGCAACAAAGAATTGATGCTTCTTATCTCTCTCCTTTCCTTCCTGTCTGTCTCTCTCTCTCACTGAAAAAAAAAAGTCATGGAAAAGACCTAAGTGTCTATCAATTGATGAAAAAATAAAGATGCAGTATGTAAATATGTGTGTATATGTATGTATATATATATATATGCACAAATACATACAGGTGTGTGTATATGTATGAAATATCACTCAGTCATAAAAAAATAAAAAGTCCTGCCACTTGAAACAAGGTGGATGGACCTTGAGGACATCATGCTAAGTAAAATAAGTCAGAAAGAGCAAGACAAATACTGTCTGGTCTCACTTGTATATTGAATCTGAAAAAGAAAAAAAAAGAAAGTCAAATTCATAGATATAGAGAACAGATTGGTGGTTGCCAGAGGCAGGGATTTGGGTGGCATGGAGATGGTCAAAAGGTAGAGACTTCCATTTATAAATAAGTCAAGGGTATGTAATGTACTGCATGATGACAAGAGTAAATAGAACTCTATTGCCCTGGCTGATGGCTCAGTGGATAGAGTGTCAGCTCAGCATATGGATGTCCTGGGTTCGATTTTCGGTCAGGGCACACAGGAGAAGCAACAATCTGCTTCTCTCCCACTCCCTCTCCCCCTTCTTTCCCTTTTCCACTCCTGCAGCCAGGGGCTCGACTGGTTCAACCGTTGGCCCTAGGTGCTGAGGATGGCTCAGTTGGTTTGAATGCATTGGTCTTAGGTGCTAAAAGTAGTTCGATTGACTCAAGTATTGGCCCCAGAGTGGGTGGTCGTGTGGATCCTGGTCGGGGTGCATGCAGGAGTCTGTCTCACTATTTCCTCTCCTCTCACCCGAAATATAATAATAATAAAAACTCTGTTATGTATTTGAAAGTTCCCAAGAAAAAAATATTGTAAATATATGAGGTGATGAATATTAACTAAATTTATTGTGGTAATCATTCTGTAATGTACACATGTATCAAATCTCTAAGTTGTACATCTAAAACAAATACAATGTTATATGTCAATTATAGCTCATAAAAAAGAAAGAAAATATATGCTCAATAATAAAAATCTATAATAAAACAAGGAGACTCGGTAACACTGGGATGGCGGCTCAGAAAACTAGGCTCAGGAGCTACACAGCCAGGGGTCATGATCAAAATGACTGCTGTAGACTGTTCTATCCATTATGACTCTCACTGCTGACTGCATTACCACATACTGCAGATGTAGGTAGCACCGTTGACACTTTCGACTTTGAAGAGTGCAATAACGTTGCAGACACGTGGCTCAGGAACTCAATCTTGGTGCAACGTCATTGCCTCCAGACAGAATTCTCCATGGTTTTTACTTCTTTGCATAACTGCTTACCAGCTGAAAGTCTGGGCCATGAGCTTCAGATTGCTGGAGTCTAGATTTTTGTGCCCATGAATGATGTGCAGGGGGAGCCTGGGGAAGTGAATTTTTAGAATTTTAAAAATGCTTCTAAAATGGTGGTTAGGTTCTGCCTTACACCAGAACCCACAGATGGGGAATTTTCTAAATATAGTCAATATAGTGAAGACAGTATAGACTAGTAGTTAAGAATGTGGACTCTAGAGCCAAACTCTCTGGGTACAAATTCAAGGTCTGTCACTTTCTAACTTGTATGACTTTGGTTAAATTAGGCAACATCCTTAGAACTCAATTTTCTCATACATAAAAAGAGGAGAGTAATAGTACATGTCTCATCAGATTACTATGAGGATTTATTAGTTAATATAGTAAAGCATTTGAGACAGTCCCTGACACATGATAAGCACGCAGTATATGGTAGCTATAAAGGTAGGGAGTTCAATGCTGTGTAGCTGACGAGATAGATGAATGTTCATCAGAGTCCACTAGCTTCATTGTCTAACATCACACACACACACACACACACACACACACACGCACACACACACACACACACCCTTCTTTCCACATCTACATTTCCAGATGCAAATTTAATAGCTCCAGGCTCACATAGTGTCACTTTACACAATAAAAAATGCACCCATCCTGCCCCCAAAGAGGCATGACCCAAAGTCTCATCAATCACCACATCTAGTTCCAGCTTGGGATAAGAGTCAGTCTTGTAGACCAACTACTGATACATACTATATAAAGTGATGAGGGAAAAGGAGAGGGACACCAGGGATAAAATTGGTTAAAATACGTAAATGTCCTATTTGACACATCAGGAAAGAAGACATAGAGAGATGATACGGCTCTTGTTTCTGAGCTCAGACGAACTCGGGTGCATTCAGGGTTGTATGGCCATAGGCACAGCTCTAGTTTCTAAACAACTTGTGAAGCCGTGATTGGTAACGAGGACTTTTCTCCTACAGCACCACCCCTTCCTTGTTCTCTTTGTCATCAGCCAGCACCTCAGTTCACTGGGGTTTTGTTACTCCGCAGGGAAACCCAGATCTTTCTTCTTGAGAGGCTAATATCTTGGTGGCCCTGCCTGTGTGGGGTGGCTCTGGCTCTCCATTAACTTGAACCACACTGAGCATGTACATGAGTTAGGATGCTTTTGTCTTCAAGTAATAGAAATCCCAGTTAAATGACTTCAAAGATGACGTTCATTCACCATTTGTTTGAAAATGGGCACTGAGTGTACACTGCACACTAAGTAACCCATCAAGGTGCTGAGGTTTCATCAGTGAACAAAATTTTCTGCCCTCATAAAAAGTTCTGGTTGGAGGAGGTGGGAAGGAAGATAATAAACCAATACTCAGATATAGGGTATTAGGTGGTGATAAGTGCCAGGGAGGAAAACAAAGCAGGCAAGAGTAATCATGTGAGGTAAGGTTTTATATTTTTAATAGGGTGGTCAGGGAAGATTCCTTGGCATGGTGACATTTGAAGAGACCCGAAGGAGACGAGAAATGAATTACGTGGGTATCTGATATATATCACACTCTATTTTCAAATTAAGTTATTCTGTCAAACTTCATTTCTGAAAATAACTAAAAAGGTTGGGTAATTTTAAAAATTATCTTTTCTTTTTTTTTTTTTTTTTTTACTTTGGAGTACTTTTAGGTTCACAGAAAAATTGCCAAACTAGTACAGAGGGTTCCTCACCCAGTTTTTCCCTTGTTAACATCTTATATAACAATGATGCATTTGTCAAAACTAAAAAGGCAGCATTAGCACATTACTATTAAATAAACACCAGATATTATCCAGATCTCATTAGGTTTTAAACTAATATCCTTTTTTCAGTTCCAGGATAAAATGCAACTAATAGTACATTGCATTAAGTTATTATGTCTCCTTAGTTTCTTCCGTTCTTGTCTTTGCTGGGCTGCTCTAACAGAATGCCATAGACTGGGGGGCTCACAAACAAGAGGCATTTATTTCTCACAGCTCTGGAGGTTGGAATCCAAGGTCAAGGTGCCAGCAGATTCTCTGTTTGGTTAGAGCCTGTTACCTGATTCATAATTGGCCACCTCCTTGCTGTACCCTCATGTGATAGAAGGGGTGAGGGAGATCTCTGGGGGGTCTCTTTTATAAGGGGCACTAATCTCAAGGGTTCCAATCTTATGACTTAATCACCCCATAAAGGTCCCACCTGCTGATACCATTGGGGGTTAGGGTTTCAACACATGAATTTGGGGGGACATATACAGTCTATAACAGTCTATAGATGGATTGCAACAGTCTTTGTTTTTCATCACCTTGACAGTTTTGAGGAGTCAATTGGTCAGGGATTTTGCAGAATGTCTCTCAGTTTGATTTGTCTGATGCTTTCCCAATGGTCAGGGTGGGTTATAGGTTTGGGGGAAGAACACCAAAGAGATGAGGTATCCTCATCACATCATGCAGAAAGTAGACAATGTCACCGTGACCTGTCACTGGTGATGTTAACTTTGCTCAAGGTAGTACATGCCTGATTTCTTCAGTCTCCAGTTAGTCTCCTCTCCTCTTTCCCACACTCTGAACCTTCGGAAGCAAGTCATAAATCCAGTCCACACTCAGGGTGGGGAGGGGAAAAAGTGGGAGTGGTGGATTACACTTCACCTTCCAAAGGGGGGTCATCTATATAAATTATTTGGAATTCTCCTGTAAGGAAAATTTGGTTCTCCTGCCCCATTTATTTACTTATGAAATGATATACTTGGGATTATAATCCAAAGGTGTGTGATTGACCTCATTGCCCAAATTGGTCAAGCCTCAGCCATTAGGAATTCTTTCAGCTTGGCTCCTGTGTCCCTTTGACAGGCCTGTTTCTCTTACTTGTTGAGCATTTTCTTATTTTCTGGCACTATAAGATATTCCGGGCTCATCTTGTTTTTCTTGCCTCAGCCCCAGAATGATCCATTTCTCTGAGGAGAAATGGTTTCATTTATTGGAGAATGATACCTAGAGAACAAGATTTGGGTGTTGGATGTTCTTGTTGCTACTTGGGTGTGACTGCTGTAGGGATCTCTACAGACAGAGCCAGGAAGCATGTCTTCATGCTTCATACAGTATGTGTATACTGCCCCATATTTATCTGTGCACCTATATTTATCATTGTTTCTGTATGTATTCATGGTATCTGTAATGAGGTTAACACGTGTTCATGTCTCTGACTAATCCAGCACCATGTGGTTCATTCTAGCCCTCCTTTCTTATCTGTAACTTTCCTCTCCATCATGGAGAAACCTGCCTCCCACTCTCCACCACTTGTTTACTTTATTATTTGACCCCAGTACACGTAAATCAGTTTCAGAACTAACTCATGCCCTGGGAGAGACAAGGTAGTAATAGAGTCCAGTGTCCTTGTACAGTTTCTTTGTCATCAGCCTTGTGGTTTCCAGTCAAAACACTGATTTTTCAGACCTGTTTAGCTCAGATTTTTTCATCACCTTCTTCATTGAGCTTACACCATACACTTATAAACACTTAGATTCTCTTGTCACTGTCTGTGTTCCATCCCAGGATCCCTTGACCTCCTGGTTGATTTAAAAAAAAAACCCAAAAGATCTGTAAATATTAACTTATTTTTTATGTATAAATTTTTATGGGCTTGAGAAAATGCATTGAGTCATGTATCCACCACCCTAATATCATACAAAACATTCCATCACCCTAAAAATCCTTCTGTATATCTATTTGAAACCAATCAACCACTTTCTCCTCCCCCAACCTTTGAAAATCACTGATCCATTTTCATGTCTGTAGTTTTGCCTTTTCCAAAATGTCATATGAGTAACATTATACAGTATGTAGTCTTTCGGGTTTGGCTTCTTTCACTTAGCAAAATGCACTTAAGATTCACTTATTTTGTTGTATGAATCAATACTGTGTTCCCTTTTAATTGCTAACTATTATTCCATTGTTTGGATATACCACAGGTTGTTCATAGCATATCATCTGTTTGAAGGACAGCTTGGTTGCTTTCCATTATTAGAGACTATGAATAAAGCTGCTTTAAATATTCATGCACAGGTTTTTGTGTGCTGTTAAGTTTTTAAACCAGCTGGGTAAACACCCAGGAGTGCTTGCTGAACCATATGATAAGATTGTTTAGTTTGGTAAGATACTGCCAAGTTGTCTTCTAGCATGTCTATACCATTTTGTGTACTCACCAGCAATGAATGAGAGTTCCTGTTGCTCCACACCTTCACCAGCATTTTGGGTTGTCAGTGTATTAGGTTTGAGCTATTCTAATAGGTGTGTAGTGGTATCTTGTTGTTTTATTTTGCCTTTGCCTCATGGTATGCACTATGGGGCATCTTTTCATATACTTATTTGCCATTTGTGTATTTTCTTTGGTGAAATATCTGTTAAGGTCTTTGGCTCATTTTTAATTCAAGTTGTTTGTGTTCTTATTGTTAAGTTTAAAGAGTTCATTGTATATTTTGGGTACAAACCCTTTATCAGGTCTCTGTTTTGCAAATGTATTCTCCTAGTCTATGGCTTGTCTTTTTATCCTCTAGCAGTGCCTTTTGTAGAACAAAGTTTTAAATTTTAATAAAGTTTGGCTCTAACTGGTTGGCTCAGCAGTTGAGCATTGGCCTGGCATGAGGAAGTCCAGGGTTCGATTCCTGGTCAGTACACACAGGAGAAGTGATCATTTGCTTTTCCACCCCTCTCCCTTCTCTCTCTCTCCCCTCCTCCTCCCAAAGCCATGGCTCGTTTGAGCAAGTTGGTCCTGGCTGCTAAGGATAGTACCATGGTCTCGCCTCAGTCACTAAAAATAACTTGGTTGCCAAGCAACAGAGCAACACCCCAGATGGTCAGAGCATTGCCCCATAGGGGACCTGCCTGATGGATCCCATATAGGGCACATGTGGGAGTCTGTCTCTCTGCCTCTCACTAAAGTAAAAAAAATTTTGATAAAGTTCAGTTCATCATGTTTTTCCTCTCGTGGGTCATGTTCTTGTTGTATCTAAAAACTCATTGCCAAGTCCAAGGTCACATAGGTTTTCTTCTAGCAGTTTTATCATTTTGTGTTTCATACTCATATCTCTGATAAATTTTAAGTTCATTTTAGTTAAGGTGTGAGAAAAGTGTCCAATGTGCTATGTGAATGTGTAACAGAACGACTTCCATGCGCAAAGTGGGATGAATTAGAGCATTCTAATAAACACTGCTGCTGAACGTAACCAAAAAACTTGGACTACATTTTTAAACATGGTCATAAAGGAATGAAAGTACTGCTAAGGTCATTTAGAATTTCTAAGCAAAAGGCTAGGGGAAAGCAAGATTTAAGTGAAGAACAGGAACTGGTGAAGGCATTTGCTTATCAACCTGGACACATCTGGACTTCAGCTTTGGAGGCTTTGCAGTGCTGGGGAAAGTAAACTCGGAGGCCTCACTCTGTGTAGGGAGTGTGGTAGGAGACCTCACCACATCTAAGGGCACCCCTCTGAATAAGGATGCAGCAGAAGTAAGCCTGCCCTCCAGGGGTCTCCAAACTTTTTACACAGGGGGCCAGTTCACTGTCCCTCAGACCATTGGAGGGCTGCCAAATACAGTGGTCCTCTCACTGACCACCAATGAAAGAGGTGCCCCTTCCAGAAGTGCAGTGGGGGCTGGATAAATGGCCTCAGGGGCCGTAGTTTGGGGATGCCTGCGCGAACTTGGGACTGAGCAGAACAGAAAGAGGGAAATCATTCCTGAGAAAGTATAACCCCTAAAATAACCCTCCTATTAATTTGTAGCTAAGATTTCTTTTTTTTTTTTTCTTTTTTTTTTTGTATTTTTCTGAAGTTGGAAACGGGGAGAGACAGTCAGACAGACTCCCGCATGCGCCCGACCGGGATCCACCTGGCACGCCCACCAGGGGCGATGCTCTGCCCCTCCGGGGCGTCGCTCTGCCGAGACCAGAGCCACTCTAGCGCCTGGGGCAGAGGCCAAGGAGCCATCCCCAGCGCCCGGGGCGACTTTGCTCCAATGGAGCCTTGGCTGCGGGAGGGGAAGAGAGAGACAGAAAGAGGTGGGGGGTGGGGGGTGGAGAAGCAAATGGGCACTTCTCCTATGTGCCCTGGCCGGGAATCGAACCTGGGTCCCCCGCACGCCAGGCCGACGCTCTACCGCTGAGCCAACCGGCCAGGGCTGTAGCTAAGATTTCAAAACCTGAAGCTATGACTCTAATGTGGTCCTGTGCTGATTTTGTTGCTACGAATCTGGAAAAGCAAATGCACATCTTCTTGCAAATAATTTTTACTTGAACGAGAAGCCTGCGTTTGAAAAATATATGGAGGAAGAGCATCCTTCATGTAACAATCAAAGACAGAGGCAGGACAGCCCAGGGTTGATTCATCTATGTGTGGTCCATTCTTTTTTTTTTTTCTGAAGCTAGAAACGGGGAGGCAGTCAGACAGACTCCCGCATGCGCCTGACCGGGATCCACCTGGCACGCCCACCAGGGGGTGATGCTCTGCCCCTCGGGGGGTCGCTCGGTGGCGACCAGAGCCACTCTAGCACCTGGGGCAGAGGCCAAGGAGCCATCCCCAGCGCCCGGGCCATCTTTTGCTCCAATGGAGCCTCGGCTGCGGGAGGGGAAGAGAGAGACAGAGAGGAAGGAGAGGGGGAGGGGTGGAGAAGCAGATGGGCGCCTCTCCTGTGTACCCTGGGCCCCAACTTCTGAAAGTCCCCACAAAACCCCAACTTTACACTTTTTTCTAATGACACCAAGTTTGGTTTCATATGTGCAATTTTAACATTAATAGTACATAAATTTTTTTTTTTAAGTCAACCAGGAGGTCAAGGGATCCCAACCGGCCAGGGCCTGGTCCATTCTTTTTATCTTCTGATTCTGCCATCCTTGGCGTCAGTTGTCTCAGTGTTGGACTTCCCTCGGTGTCTCAGGATGGCGGCGATAGTTCCGGGTATCACATGCAAACAATCTGCAGAGCCAAGAAGAGCCTCTTTATTTATGATATTTATATATCAAAGGTATATTCATGTCCTAATTTTTTTCCAGCAAATACACAGGGTGGGGCAAAAATAGGTTTAAGGTTGTTCATATGGAAAATAACACAATAATTAATAAATAATAATACAAAAATAAACTGGATTTTTTTTTACAGCGACAGAGAGAGAGTCAGAGAGAGGGATAGATAGGGACAGACAGGCAGGAACTGGGAGAGATGAGAAGCATCAATCATTAGTTTTTCGTTGCGACACCTTAGTTGTTTTCTCATATGTGCCTTGACCGTGGGCCTTCAGCAGACCGAGTAACCCCTTGCTCGAGCCAGTGACCTTAGGTCCAAGCTGGTAAGCTTTGCTCAAACCAGATGAGCCCGCTCAAGCTGGCGACCTCGGGGTCTCGAACCTGGGTCCTCCACATCCCAATCCGACGCTCCATCCACTGAGCCACCGCCTGGTCAGGCAAACTCTGTTTTATGTATACAACTGTAAACCTACTTTTGCCCCACCTGTATGCCTTGTCTACCATGTGCTAAACTCACTTGCTCTCGCACATGCTCTCTCTAAACTTTCTATTGAAGTATAACATCTGGACAGAGACGTACACTGTATTAGTTTCCAAATGTTATAGTATCAAATTACCATACACTCAATGGCTTAATCAACATGAATTTATTATTTTATGGTATTGGAGGTAAAAAAGCTGACATGGGTTTTACAGGGATAGAATCCAGGTGTCAGCTGGGCTGGTTCCTTCTAGAGCAGGGGTCCCCAAACTTTTTACACAGGGGGCCAGTTCACTGTCCCTCAGACCGTTGGAGGGCCAGACTATAAAAAAAAACTATGAACAAATCCCTATGCACACTGCACATATCTTATTTTAAAGTAAAAAACAAAACGGGAACAAATACAATATTTAAAATAAAGAACAAGTAAATTTAAATCAACAAACTGACCAGTATTTCAATGGGAACTATGTTCCTCTCACTGACCACCAATGAAAGAGGTGCCCCTTCCGGAAGTGCTGCGAGGGCCGGATAAATGGCCTCAGGGGGCCGCATGTGGCCTGCGGGCCGTAGTTTGGGGACCCCTGTTCTAGAGGCTCTGGGGGAGAACCTGTTCCTTGCCTTTTTCAGCTTCTAGTGGTCTGTATTCTTTGGCTGTGGCCACTTCTTCTATCATCAAAACCAATGATGCAGCATCTTCAAATATCGTTACTCTGCTTAAATCATCATATCTCCATCTCTGACTCTAACTTTATTATCTCTCTCTTATAATGATCCTTGGGATTACAGCATATAATCTAGGACAGTGGTAGTCAACCTGGTTCCTACTGCCCACTAGTAGGCATTCCAGCTTTCATGGTGGGCGGTAGCGGAGCAACTAAAATATAAATAAAAAGATAGATTTAACTATAGTAAGTTGTTTTATAAAGATTTATTCTGCCAAACTTAGCAAAAATATGACATAAAGTACTTGGTAAGTAATTATTATTATATGCTTTAACTTGCTATAACTCTGCTTTATAAATTTTATAAAGTAAAGTTACTTCCCTACTTTATAAATCACCATTACTGTGGAACCTGTGAGCAGTTAGAAAATTTTATTACTAACAGAGATACAAAAGTGGGCGGTAGGTATAAAAAGGTTGACTATCCTGATCTAAGATAATCTGCCATCCTAATATTCTTAATCACACCTGCAAAGTCTCTTTTGCCACATAAGGTAATATATTTACAGGTCCCAGGGATTAGGAAAATCATTACTCTACTTACCAAATTTCTTATCGGTATCGCTTCCTACCCCGCCATTACTCTGACGTCATCTCCTACTTACCAAATTTCTTTTTCTTTCTTTCTTTCTTTCTTTCTTTCTTTCTTTCTTTCTTTCTTTCTTTCTTTCTTTCTTTCTTTCTTTCTTTCTTTCTTTCTTTCTTTCTTTCTTTCTTTTTTCTTTCTCTCTTTCTCTCTCTCTCCCCTTCCTTCCTTCCTTCCTTCCTTCCTTCCTTCCTTCCTTCCTTCCTTCCTTCCTTCCTTTTCTTTCTTTCTTTTTTAGTGAGAAGAGGGGAAATAGTGAGACAGATTCTTGCATGCACCCCAACCAAGATCCACCCAGCAGCCCCCATCTGGGACCAATGCTCAAATCAACAGAGCTATTTTTAGTGCCTGCAGCTGATGTGCTTAAACCAACTGAGCCATCCTCAGTGCCTGAGGCCTACACTTGAACCAACTGAGCCACTGCCTGTGGGAGGGGAAGAGGGAGAGAAGGAGGAGAGGGAGGGGAAGAGAAGCAGATGGTCACTTTTCTTGTGTGCCCTGACCAGGAATCGAACACGGATGTCCATATGCCAGGTCAACACTCTATCCACCAAGCCAACGGGCCAGGGCCAGATTTTCAAACAAATGTATACTTCTCTGAATTTTTCATAAGGTATACAACATCCTTGCATAATGAAAATGCTTAACATATTGGTTATAGAAGCAACATATCTCAGCAATATACAATAAAAGCCAAATATAACAAACCCTCAGCCAACATCATACGCAACTGTGAAAGGTTAAAACTTTTCCCTCTAAGCTCAAGAACAAGACAAGGGTGTTCACTCTCACCACTATTATACAACAGAGTACTAGAAATCATAGCCAGAGCAACCAGGCAAGAAAAAGAAATAAAAAGTCATCCAAATAAGAAATAAAGAAGTAAAATTTTCTTTGTTCTTGTCATGGCTAAAAAGGGAATACAATTTTACTTGCAACTTTGGGGCTCCTGCTGAGATTCTCCTTTGGGGGCTTATGGTGGTCCCCAAAGAGCATGTCAATTAGGCATAGGCACGTAGAACTGCACCAGATGCACTGGGTCATGAGGCAGACTAAGTGGCATTGCTGCTTCCAGTGAAGCATGGGCAGCTCTTCCTCTGAGCACTGGGGCTCCAGTATTGAGGCAAATAATGGGGGAAAAGTCAGAATATTACATTTTGTTAGTTTGCTTGTAGATGTCAGCAAGGTCCTACAGGAGAGGGAAGAGCTTAGAGGAGAGACAGAGAAAAGAAAATATGACTGTTTGAGGAGAAATGTTCTTCTCCTGCAGCCAGCAATTATAAATTAACTGACATTTGTACAATCTGGAGCTTCGAGGGGTTGGGAAAGCCAGCTTCCCTTGGCCAAGCTGAAGCTCATATCAGGAGCAGCCTTGCCAGTAGTGGCAAACTAACAGAGATGTGTTCCAATATTCGTTTTCCCGTCCTCTTCAGTAATATGTTGCAGAGCTTACTGATTTCAAGAATAAAGGTCTATATTTTGTAGCCCCCTTTGTAGGTGTGGTCCTGGGACTTAGGTTTTGTCAATAAGCTATGAGAATTTCTAGAAAGACTATTTTAAATGGAGATAATTCAGTTTTACAGGTTCTGTTTTTTTTTTTTTCTTTCTCTGCCTTTTGTCTATACTTAGATGTGATGCTGGCACTCCAGTACCTACCTATCTTGGACCATGAGGCTTCCTTGGTCTAGGAGTAGGAGTCTGATCCCCAGTGAACACAGTAGAGTTACCATACTGTGTTCTGGACTTGTTTTATGTGGGAGAGATATAAACTATCTGTGAAGCAATTGTTAATTCTGGTGTTATTAGCAGATAAGCCCATTTCCTTATTAATATAAGACACCATATTCTAATAGTTATCAGTCAGAGCTGAGCTAGGACAGAGCTTATCAAATTTCAGCATCACCTGGAAGGCTTGTTAAAACCCAAATTGTGAGCTCTACACTCAGAGTTTCAGATTCAGTAGGTCTGAGGCCTGAGAATGTGTATTTCTCACATGCTTCCAAGTGATGCTAATGCTGCTGGTCTGAGGATCAAACCGGAGAACCCGGGGCTAGGAAAACAGGCAGAACACAAACAGTATTGTGTAAAAGGCATGAATTTCAGGTTGCAGGTTCCGTTTAAATTAAGGAAATGTTTTTTTTATTTAATTATTTTTATTTATTTATTCATATTAGAAGAGAGAGAAAGAGAAAGATTGAGAGAGAGAGAGAGAGAGAGAGAGAGAGAGAGAGAGAGAGAAGGGGGTGAGGAGCAGGAAGCTTCAACTCCCATATGTACCTTGACTGGGCAAGCCCAGGGTTTTGAACCGGTAACCTCAGCATTCCAGGTCAATGCTTTATCCACTGCGCCACCACAGGTCAGGCTGCAGGTTCTGTTTAAACAGGATCTTTCATTTTGGCTACTTGTGGAATTGATTAGAAGCAAATAAGTTGGAAGCCTTCAAGTTGGTTTTTTTAAATTAATTTTAATGGGGTGACATTGATAAATCAGGGTACATATGTTCAGAGAAAACATCTCTAGGTTATTTTGACATTTGATTATGCTGCATTCCCATCACCCAAAGTCCAATTGTCTTCCATCATCTTCTAACTGGTTTTCTTTGTGCCCCTCTCCTCCCTCCCACCCTATAACCCCCACACTCTTGTCCATGTCTCTGAGTCTCATTTTTATGTCCCACCTATGTATGAAATCATATAGTTCTTAGTTTTTTCTGATTTACTTATTTCGCTCAGTATAATGTTATCAAGGTCCATCCATGTTGTAAATGATCCGATGTCATCATATCTTATGGCTGAGAAGTATTCCATAGTATATATGTACCAAAGCTTTTTAATCCACTCGTCCACTGAGGGACACTTGGGCTGTTTCTAGATCTTCGCTATATTGTGAACAATGCTGCCATAAACACAGGGGTGCATTTCTTCTTTTCAAACAGTGCTATGGTGTTCTTGGGGTATATTCCTAAAAGTGGTATAGCTGGGTCAAAAGGCAGTTCAATTTTTAATTTCTTGAGGAATCTCCATACTGTTTTCCACAGTGGCTGCACCAGTCTGCATTCCCACCAGCAGTGCAGGAGGGTTCCCTTTTCTCCACATCCTCACCAGCACTTACTCTGTGTTGTTTTGTTGATGAGCGCCATTCTGACTGGTGTAAGGTGATATCTCATTGTGGTTTTAATTTGCTTTTCTCTAATGATTAGTGATGTTGAGCATTTTTTCATCCACCTGTTGGCCATCTGTATGTCCTCTTTGGAGAAGTGTCTATTCATTTCTTTCACCCATTTTTGGATTGGATTGTTTGTCTTCCTGGTATTGAGTTTTATAAGTTCTTTATAAATTTTGGTTATTAACCCCTTATCAGACGTATTGTCAAATATATTCTCCCATTGTGTAATTTGTCTTTTTATTCTATTCTTTTTGTCTTTAGCTGTGCAGAAGCTTTTTAGTTTGATACAGTCCCATTTGTTTATCCTGTCTTTTATTTCACTTGCCCATGGAGATAAATCAGCAAATATATTGCTGCGAGAGATGTCGGAGAGCTTACTGCCTATGTTTTCTTCTAAGATGCTTATGGTTTCACGGCTTATATTTAAATCCTTTATCCATCTTGAGTTTATTTTTGTGAATGGTGTAAGTTGGTGGTCTAGTTTTATCTTTTTGCATGTTGCTGTCCAGTTCTCCCAACACCATTTGTTGAAGAGACTGTTTTTACTCCATTGGATGTTCCTTCCCCCTTTGTCAAATATCAGTTGACCATAGAGTCCTGGGTTAATTTCTGGGCTCTCTGTTCTGTTCCATTGATCTTTATGCCTGTTCTTATGCCAGTACCAAGCTGTTTTGAGTACAATGGCCTTGTAGTATAACTTGATATCCGGAAGTGTGATACCTCCCACTTTATTCTTCCTTTTCAAGATTGCTGAGGCTATTCATGTTCTCTTTTGGTTCCATATAAAGTTTTGGAATATGTGTTCTATATCTTTGAAGTAAGTCATTGGTATTTTAATCAGTATTGCATTGAATTGATAAATTGCTTTCGGTAATATAGACATTTTAATGATGTTTATTCTTCCTAACCATGAGCATGGTATATGCTTCCAATTGTTTGTATCTTCCCTGATTTCTTTTATCAATGTTTTATAATTTTCCGAGTACAAGTCTTTAATCTCCCTTGTAAGTTTACTTCTAGGTACTTTATTTTTTTGGTTGCAATGGTAAAGGAGATTGCTTCCTTAATTTCTCTTTCTGACAGTTCATTGTTAGTGTATAAAAATGCCTCTGATTTATGAGTATTAATTTTATATCCTGCCACCTTGCTGAATTCATTTATTAGGTCTAGTAGTATTTTGACTGCAACTTTAGGGTTTTCTATATACAATATCATATAATCTGCAAATAATGATAGTTTTACTTCTTCTTTTCCAATTTGGCTGCCTTTTATTTCTTTTTTTTGGTCTGATTGCTGTGGCTAGGACTTCCAGAACTATGTTGAATAAGAGTGTTGAAAGGGGGCACCCCTGCCTTGTTCCTGATCTTAAGAGGATTGCTTTTAATTTTTGCCCATTGAGTATGATGTTGGCCGTGGATTTGTCATAGATGGTCTTTATCATGTTGAGATATGTTCCCTGTATTCCCACTTTGCTGAGAGTTTTGATCATGAATGGGTGCTGGATTTTATCAAATGCTTTTTCTGCAGCTATTGAAATTATCATGTGGTTTTTCTTCTTCCTTTTGTTTATGTGATGAATCACATTGATTGATTTGTGAATATTGTACCAGCCTTGCCTCCCAAGAATAAATCCCACTTGATCATGATGTATGACTTTTTTCATATATTGCTGGATCTGGTTTGCTAATATTTTGAGGATTTTAGCATCTAAATTCATCAGGGATATTGGCCTATATTTTTCTTTCTTTGTGTTGTCTTTCCCTGGTTTTGAAATTAGAATTATATTCGCCTCATAAAAGGAACTTGGAATTCTTCCTTCCTCTTGAATTTTTTGAAATAGCTTGAGAAGGATAGGAGTTAGTTCTTCTTTGAATATTTGGTAGAATTCACTTGTGAGCCATCAGGCCCAGAACTTTTCTTTTTTGGGAGTTTTTTGATAACTATTTCAATCTCATTTGTTGTAATTGGTCTGTTTAGGTTTTCTGATTCTTCCAGATTAAATTTTGGGAGATTGTATGTTTCAAGGAATTTGTCCATTTCATCTAGGTTGTCTAGTTTTTTGGCGTACAGTTCTTCATAGTATTTTCTTACAATATTTTGTATTTCTGTTGTGTCAGTTGTTATTTCCTCACTCTCATTTCTAATTTTATTTATTTGAGTCCTCTCTTTTTTTCTTGGTGAGTCTGGTTAAAGGTTCATCAATCTTGTTTACCTTTTCAAAGAACCAGCTCCTGGTTTCATTGATTCTCTGTATTGTTTCTTTAGTCTCTCTGTCATTTATTTCCACTCTGATCCTTATTATTTCCTTCCTTCTACTAGCTCTGAGCTTTACTTTCTGTTCTTTTTCTAGTTCTTTTAGATGTAGGGTCAAGTTGTTTATTTGAGCTTTTTCTAGCTTCTTGAGGTATGCCTGTAATGCTATGAACTTCCCTCTCAGGACTGCTTTTGCTGTGTCCATAAATTTTGAGTTGATGTATGCTCATTATCGTTTGTTTCTAGGAATTTTTTTATTTCTTCTTTGATCTCATTGTTAACCCATTCGTTATTTAATAACATGCTATTTAGTTTCCAAGTGTTTGAGTATTTTTCAGTTTTTCTATTGATTTCTAGTTTAATGCCATTGTGACCAGAGAAAGTGCTCAATATGATTTCAATCTTCTTAAATTTGTTGAGACCGCTTTTGTGCCCTAACATGCGGTCTATCCTAGAGAATGTACCATGAGCACTTGAAAATAATGTATATTCTGCTGCTTTAGGGTGAAAGGTTCTGAAGATATCTATTAAATCGAGTTGATCTAGTATGTCTTTAAGTCTGCTGTTTCTTTGTTAATTTTTTTTCTTGAGGATCTATCTAGTGATGTTAATGGGGTATTGAAATCCCCTACTATTATAGTATTGCTGTTGATCTTGCCCTTTAAATCCATCAAAGTCTACTTTATATATTTAGGTGCTCCTCTATTAGGTGCGTAGATATTTATAACAGTTATATCTTCCTGTTGGATTGCTCCCTTTCTCATTATGTAGTGACCTTCTTTATCTCTTACTATAGTTTTTGTTTTAAAGTCCATTTTGTCTGATATAAGTATTGCTACCCCAGCTTTTTTTTCATTTCCATTTGCGTGAAATATTTTTTTCCATCCTTTTATCTTCAGTCTATGTGCATCTTTTGTTTTAAGGTGTGTCTCTTGTAGACAGTATATATATGGGTCCTGTTTTCATATCCACGCAGCTATCCTATGTCTTTTGATAGGATCATTTAATCCATTTACATTTAAGGTTATTATTGATATGTAATTGTGTTTTTTTTTGTTTGTTTGTTTGTTTGTTTTTTGTATTTTTCTGAAGCTGGAAACGGGGAGAGACAGTCAGACAGACTCCCGCATGCGCCCAACCGGGATCCACCCGGCACGCCCACCAGGGGTGACACTCTGCCCACCAGGGGGCGATGCTCTGCCCCTCCGGGGCGTCGCTCTGCCTTGACCAGAGCCACTCTAGCGCCTGGGGCAGAGGCCAAGGAGCCATCCCCAGCACCTGGGCCATCTTTGCTCCAATGGAGCCTTGGCTGTGGGAGGGGAAGAGAGAGACAGAGAAGAAGGGGGGGGTGGAGAAGCAAATGGGTGCTTCTCCTATGTGCCCTGGCTGGGAATCGAACCCAGGTACCCCACACACCAGGCCAATGCTCTGCCACTGAGCCAACCGGCCAGGGCTGATATATAATTGTTTATTGCCATTTTATTCTTTAAAACTGTATTCCTCTTTTGCTATATTCTTTTTCTCCTTTGATCTGGTTACAATAGGCCCCTTAGCATTTCTTGCAGCCTTGGTTTGGTTGTAGTGAATACCTTGAGTTTTTTTTTTTGTCTGGAAAGCTTTTTATTTCTCCTTCAGTTTTAAACGATAGCCTTGCTGGATAAAGTAGTCTTGGTTGTAGGCTCTTGTTCTGCATTACTTTGAATATTTCTTGCCATTCCCTCCTGGCCTCAAGTGTTTCTGTTGAGAAGTCGGAAGTCATCCTTATGGGGGCTTCTTTGTAGGTGATAGTCTTTTTTTTCTCTAGCAGCTTTTAATATTTTCTCTTTATCACTTAGCTTTGATATTTTAATTATGGTGTGTCTTGGTGTAGATTTCTTTGGGTTTCTCTTTAATGGAGTTCTCTGTGCTTCTTGAACTTGTAAGATGTTTTTCTGCCTTAATTGAGGGAAGTTTTCAGCTATGATATGTTTGAACAAAGTTTCTATCCCTTGTTCTTTCTCTTCTTATTCAGGAACCCCTATGATGTGGATGTTATTTCTCTTTATTTTGTCACAGAGCTCTCTTAGAGTTTCCTCAGACTTTTTGAGTCTCTTTTCTTCTTTCTGCTCTGCTTCTGTGCCTTTATTTATCATGTCCTCTAACTCGCTGATTCGATTCTCAGCTTCATCCATCCTGCTTTTAATTCCTTCCATTGTGTTTTTCATTTCTGATATTGTATTTGTCATTTCTGACTGAATCTTTTTTATTAATTCAATGGTTTTTTTTATATTTGCTATCTCTTTATTTAGGTGTTTATAATGACCATCTATTGTTGTTCTAATATCTTTGAGCATCCTAACAATCGTTATTTTAAACTCTGCATCTGGTAATTTGGTTATATCTAACTCATTCAGGTCCTTTTCTGGGGATTTCTCTTGATTCATTTGTGTTGCATTTCTCTGCTTTCTCATTTTGTCTGTATAAAAGAAGGTTTTGGCCACTGGAGTTCCCTGGGTGTGGCCTCTTTGTTCCCTAGGTGTAGTCTGTCTGCAGACCTGCCATCCCCTCTGCTGTTGCTGCCTAGGGCGTTTGGGTATGGGCGTTGCCAGTGCTTGCCCACTGGGGCTGTTGCTGTAGTTTCCACCTCTTCTTCACGGGAGTGGCTATGATCATGTGCTAGGGTGTACAAGCCTCAGTGGCCTTGGCCTTTTCCCTGCCCCCATGGGTGGCATTATGCTCGGCCTCGAGGGCAGGGGTGAGCACCTTTGCTCAGCTGCAGGTCTCCTCCTGATTCCAGGCTTTTGCCCCGTCCTTGCAGGAGGAGCCTGCTTGTGGGATGGCTGTAAGCCTTGGCTCCACAGGCCAGGCAGGACTGCATGCCCACGCTCAGTAGCAGGATTTCGCCTGTTCTGGGCTTTTGGCTGCACCCCCGTGGGAGGAGCTGGCTCCCAAGTCAGGCCACAAGCCTTGGTTTGCGGGCGGGGCAGGGCTGTGCTCCTGCGCCCTTGCTGAAGGGCGGGTCTTCGTCCCTTCTGGGGCACCTGCTCTTCCCCTGCAGGCTGGATTGCAGGTGGCCCGCAGCTGGGCTTGACCACTTTTGCATGTCCCCTCCTCCCTAGCTGGGCAAGACTGAGCTCACACCTGGGCCTCAGTGGAGGCCAGGAAGCCTTCAAGTTTTAAGATAATGATTTTGAGATATAATTTAAAAACCATACAATTCACGCATTTAAAGTGTATGATTCAATGGCTTTTAGTATGACTTACCAAGTTAAAAAAGTTTTTAACATGGTGAAATATACATAAAATTGGTCATTTTAACCATTTTTATATGGGCAGCTCCATTGTATTTGGTACATTTACATTGTTTTGTAACCATTACCACCATTCATTTTTAGCACATTTTCATCTTCCCAAACTGAAACTGTGTATCCAGTAAATAACAACTCCCCATTCCCCCTCTTCCCAGTCCTTGGTAATCCCTATTCTTCTTTCTATCTCTGTGAATTTGACTGCTCTTGATATCTCATATAAGTGGAACCCTACAATATTTGTCCTTTTGTAACTGGTTTATTTCACTTAACATAATGTCTTCAAGGTTCATCCATCTTGGCATGTGTCAGAATCTACTTCCTTTTTTAAGGTTAAATAATATTCCCTTGTATGTGTAGACCATATATTTTTTTATTATTCATTCATTTGGACATGGGGTCATTTCCACCTTTTGTTACTTGATGAAATGCTGCTATAAGCATTGGCCTACTGAATATCTAACTTAAAATTGTAAATAACTAATATGGTCATAAGATCAAATACAAAAAAATGGCTACAAAGTGAAAAGTCTTGCTCCCACCCATTCTCACAGCCACTCAGTTCTCTTTCCCACTAGCAACATCTGCTACCAGTTTCCTGTGTGTCCTTCTGGACATAAGACTTTCTTTCTGACACAGATGACACTATCTCCCACTCACTGTCTGCACCTGTTTTTAGATTTTAACAATTTTTTTGCATGCCTAAATTAAGAGCTTTCCCATTCTTTTTTATAGCTGTACAGGATGTCATTGTATGGGTGTTCCATCCTTTATTTAACCATCCTTTATAGTCACTGAGGTGGCTTCCAATTTTGTGCTTTTGAAACACAGCTGCAAAGAATAATCTTGTAGAAATGGCATTTTGTTTATGAATTTGTTTGTATGGTAAATTCCTAGAAGTGGAACTTGTCAGAAGATGCTGCATGAGTAATATATATGTATATAGCCAAATGTATATAGATAGATATCTATATATATCTCAAAATTACTCACATGTGGATGTGAGTAGTATATTCAAGTCAAATTGCCTTCCATGGAAGTAGTTTCAATTTATGCTCCTATCAGCCTATACCTGAGAGTGTCTGCCTGCACAGCTTTGCCAACACAGGGGGTTATAAAGTTTTTGATCTTTCCCAACCTGTTGGGTGGAAAGAAGTTTCTGATGAAAGAATTATACCAGAATGTACATAGTAGTATTAGTTACAACAGTAAAATCAATTTAAAAAGGCCGTGAGAGCCATGCATCTTTCAGAAGGCCGCCTTCCACAGGGCCTCCTCAGAGGGACACGGAGAGCAATGGACAAGGAAGCTTCTCCCAGCAGCCAGTGAACAGAGAGGACCATGCCAAGGACAGAAGCAGGGATTTCTGGGTTCCTCAACCAAGGAAGTCCCTCCTCCACGAACTAGAGTGTTTATTCGTCTTCCGTAGAATATGGTATGTATTGTGGACTGGTGACTGACTTGTGTATCCACTCCCCTCTTTTCTGGAAAATGTTAGTCTACTGATTCTATTTTTTTCTTATCACTGTTTATTGGGTGAATTCAACTGAGTGAACTGAGTAATGTGTTTTTTTTAGCTTATCGGACACTAGACCTTGAGAGGGCACATTTAGGTCTAAGATCCCAAACCTTGAACCGGCTCAGATATTGGAATGTTGGCTGGTCTCATGGGTAGATGGTAGCGGGTATTGCTGGATCCTTGGTAAACTATTACTCCCCTTTCCTTTTGTCTTTTCTTTCTTTAAAAAGAAAAGCACACGACCCAGGCCGGTTGGCTCAGTGGTAGAGCGTCAGCCTAGTGTGCAGAAGTCCCGGGTTCGATTCCTGGCCAGGGTACACAGGAGAGGCGCCCATCTGCTTCTCCACCCCTCCCCCTCTCCTTCCTCTCTGTCTCTCTCTTCCCCTCCCACAGCCAAGGCTCCATTGGAGCAAAGTTGGCCCGGGCACTGGGGATGGCTCCTTGGCCTCTGCGACAGAGCGACGCCCAGAGGGGCAGAGCATCGCCCCCTGGTGGGCAGAGCGTCGCCCCTGGTGGGCGTGCCGGGTGGATCCTGGTCGGGCGCATGCGGGAGTCTGTCTAACTGTCTCTCCCAGTTTCCAGCTTCAGAAAAATACAAAAAAAAAAAAAAAAAAAAAGAAAGAAAAGCACAATTAATATTTATTTATTTAATTAATTAATTTAAAAGAAAATAAAAAGCAAGAATAGTTTACCTATTTCTCCCACTCCCCACCTCTGGTACCACTAATATGTTCTCTGTATCTATATATAAAACCTTAGTTTTATATATATACATATATGTATATACAGATATTCACATACTGTATATTAAATATTATATATTTTCTCTATATATATATTTAGATTCTACATATAAGAGAAATCATATGTATTTTTTTCCTCTGACTTCTTTTATTTAGCATAATACCCTTGAGATTTATTCACATTATAGCAAATAGCAAGCTTTTATTCTTTTTTTATGGTCGAGTCATATTCCACTGTATATATGCACCACATCTTCTTTATCCATTCATCCATCGATGGATGCTTTAGGTTGCCTTCATATCTTGGCTATTGTAAATAATGCCTCAATGAACGAACATGGGGTAGACATGTCTTTTCAAATTAGTGTTTCATTTTCTTTAGATAAATAGCTAGAAATGGAATTGCTAGAGCACATGGTAGCTCTATTTGTAATATTTTAAGGAAGCTTCATACTGTTTTTCTCCCTTTTTTTAATGTTTATTTTTATTGATTTTAGAGAGAGACAGAGAGAGACAAGAATATCAATCTGTTCCTGTATGTACCCTGACCAGGGATTGAACTGGCAACCTCTGTGCTTAGGAACAATGCTCTAGCCAACTAAGCCATCTGGTCAGGGCTGTACTGTTTTCCACAGTAGGTGTACAATTTGCATTCCCACCAACAGTGCATGAGTATTCCCTTTTCTCCACATTCTCAGCAATACTTGTTATTTTCAGTTTTTTGGATAATAGCCATTCTGACTGGTGTGAGGCGATATATGTCATTGTGGTTTTTGTTTGAATTTCCATGATCATTAATGATATAGAGCATCATTTCATGTATCCATAGGTCATCTCTATGTCTTCTTTGAAAAAATGTCTGCCCGTTTTAAAATTGGATATATGTGTGTTTTTTTACTATTGAGTTATATATACAAACAGTTGTATATATTTTGACTATTAGCCCTTTATTAGATTTATGATCTGCAAATATTTTTTCTATTCAGTAGGTCAACTTTTTACTTTGTTGATGGTTTCCTATGCTGTGCTGGAGCTTATCAGTTTGATGTGGTCCCATTGGTTTATCATTGCTCTTGCTGCTTTTGGTTTTAGTGTCAGATTAAAAAATCATTGCTAAGACCTATGTTAAAGAGCTTACCACCTACGTTTTCTTGTAGGAGTTTTATGGTTTCGGGTTTTATGTTTAAGTCTTTAGTCAATTCTGAATTAATTTTGCATGTGGTGTAAGATGGTGGTCAGTTTCGTTCTTCTGCGTGTGGTTCTCTAATTTTCCCACCATCACTTATTGAAGAGACTATCTTTTCCCCATTGTATATTCTTAGCCTTTTCTTGTAAATTAACTGGCCATGAATGCATGGGTTTATTTCTGGGCTCTCTATTCTGTTCCATTGATCTAGATGTCTGTTTTTATGCTGGTACCATGCTATTTTGGGAGACTCAGGGATAATTGTTTCCCAGCATCAGTCTGCATTCATAGTTGCAAGCTGATTTTGGCTGGTTTAAGCAGAAGAATAAACTTGTTAAATAATGTAAGATACAGCAATTTTAGAAGACTAGATACATGATAATATATCTGAAAAGTATATTTTATATACACAAGGTGGGGCACAAGTAGGGTTATAGTTGTGATTATGTAAAACACAGATTATTCTTGTATTATTTATTAATTTTTGTTTTATTTTCCATATGAATAACTATAAATCTATGTACTTTTACCCCCCCCCCCCCGTATTTCCAAGATAGTTTCTTGGAAATGCTAATACGGTGTGGAATGACCCAGCAATTACCCTCCTCTGGGAACTCTTGCTCACGCATACCAGGAGACATGTACAAGAAGGTCTGTAGCAGTATTATTTATATTAGCATAAAATTAAAATAAATTAAACATCTGCCTATAAGGGAACGCATAAATTATGGTACAGTAATTCAATGGAACCCTATAGAGTCACATCAGTAAAAATGAATGAACTAATAGCCTCATAGATCATCCTAGAAGAATTCTGTAATTGTAATGTTGAGTAAAAAAAAAGCTTGTTGCAAAAGGATACATGTAGTATGACACCACTTATATGATGTTAGAATATACAAGATGGTTACCATCTAGTATTAAGGTTATATACATATATAGTAAGGTATTAAAGATGTATGAGAACGATCATACCGGTTCAGAGCAGTGTGGTTACCTTGCAGGGAGGGTTAAATGGAATCTAACTGATTTGGCAAAGTTATACTTTTAAGGTTTATTACCTTTATACCTTGTATGCCTTACAATTTTCTCACTAAATCAAAATTATCAATATATATTAGCTAGCCCGTTGGAGTAGTAGATGTATACAGATGTCAGCTCAGAGGCTACTGGGCCAGGATCAAATGCTAAAATCCCAGCACATCACAATCCAGAGCAGGTCTGGGATTGTGAGTACTGTCCTGCTGAGTACTGCCCCTTCTGTTGCAGCACTAGGACCACTGGCTCTGGACATAGGCTTCTGCCACGAGCACTGCATCATTCTTACTATAGAACCTCAATCGTCTGGGGCTCTTGCTTCTTTTTCAAAGTCTAGGGAGGGTGTGTCTGATTGGCAGAGCTTGGGCTGTGTGGCCATATTCTAGCTGCAAGGGAAGCTGGGAGGGGACTAGCTGGCATTTTCAACCTTTGTAATAGAAGGTAGGCTCTGCCTCTCACCAGGCTTCATAAAGGTGGAATTGTCCCAAATGTTAGATAGAGGTTCAGATTCTGGGTGACCCAAAAGTGAGAATGTCCATAACGAACCTTTAAAACATGGGATCAGGTTGACTTAGTAGCCTAGGTAGAGAAAGTTGAAGAAATGAAAACATTGATTATTATCTTTTTTCGAAAGTAGAAAAAAATAGTAAGAGTTGAAATTTAATAGGCTAAACTTTGCCTGTTTAAAAGGAGTACTGAAATCTCAATCACTCTGTCTGTGTTTATTTTATAAATAGTCATTATATTTTTTATAGCCCAAATAATCTTCCCTATTAGACCATAAGTTCCTCAAAGTTAAGGACCATTCCTTACCTTGGAAACATGTCATATTTGCCACAGAATTTTCATGGACATGCAGGTCAGATAGAACTGAGCTTGACTCCTGGGTCTACTACTCATAAGTTAAATGACAGTGGTTATGTAAGGTCTTTGTTAATAACATGGAAATTGTACAGACTTTTCTGTGTGGCAAATATTAAATCCAACATAAATACAGTTAGAGGGTAGACATTCAGCAGATTTTCCTCCCTTCCCTTATCATTAAGCCCTTTCTGTTCTGCATCAGCTCCTACACTGGGTTTAGTGAGCACTTGGCCAGTGTTTGCTGAATGAATGAACTTGGCTTTATCATCTTTGTAGATGGGCTTCTGCCCCTTTCTGCTTGTAGCTGCCATATTTGGGCTTACTTTGTAGAAATTTTGGTAACTGGATAGAATTCTTTTTTTTCATGGATAGCCTGTAGAAGATTTTCACAGGCAAGTAGGACTTCAGTGATACTGCTTTACTCATTCAGTAAACAGCTCCTTTGATTGAATACCCGACATGTGCCAGGCTCTGGAGGCAAATGGCAAGCATTTCACCATCATGGACCTTGCTGTTGCAATAGAAGGGATGGGCTATCATATAATGGGGAGTGCTGCAGTGGAGGTAAGCACAGACCATGTGCACTTCTCATGGCTACCTATCCCGGGAGTTCAACATATGCCATGTCATTCCATTGTTATTCCCTACTATTCCCAGGGTTTCTCCGAAAGACAAGTGCTCAGATGATGATTGTTTTGTTTAATTATCTTATCAGAATATTTTTAGAAAATACCATCCCTATAGACGCTTTCCCCACATTCCCAAACCATAGCTTCCACGTATCAAGTCAGTGGCCTTCTTGAGTAAGAAATAGTCAGATGCCATTTTGACTTTTCTGCTTCACATAGTTTTGAAAGCTCTATTCCCAGAGTTTTATCTCAACTTCTTCCTACTGAGAAGAATCATGATTACAACAATTCCCACAGAGAACTAATTATGAGGATGGCAGTGAAATTACTGTATGAACAATCTCATTAATCCAATCACTCAGGATAAACCCCGATGGAAATTAGTAAAGGCTGTAACGTAGCAGGAGATGGGCCCACCGGAAGCACAGGAGGGATCGCTGAGCCCATCTGGCTCCAAAGGCTCACGCTCAGTCCCGAGGAGGAAGAGCAGGAAAAGGAAACACATTGAACTTTTAGGCTGTTGAAAGGAGGTGAGATCCTGGAATACTAATAACAGTTTAAATGAATGAATTAAAGCTAATATATGAACAAAACTCAAAGCCATTATGGAAAGAAAAAAGCAAGTTGTGGAATAATAGAAAAGATTCTGAAACTTTCAAGGCAATGCTTTATGACATTTATATGTATATATAACCAAGTAATAAAACTGTGAAATCTACATGGCAATGACAAATTGTGAGTTCAAGAGAGTGGTTATCCCTGGGGAGATGATAGGATCGAGGTAGGGACTCAAGAGTTGTAAAGCTTTGATACAGAACAAAGATCTGAAGCCAAAGGGGGGAAATGTGTGAGGACAGAAGCTCTGCCTTCCCATGGATACAACACAGGTCATGCAGTGGGAAGTGAATGGAACTGGACAGAGCAGCCTACATCCGGGTCTTGTTTCTGCAGGGCCTGGGTTGGGAGGCCTTGGATGGGTTTCTTCAATAAGTTCCTTCTTGGTTCCTTTTGTAGAATGGAGAAAATCATATTTGGTGCTACTGTCCTTAAAGTGTTTCTGTGCAAATTTTTACTCAATGTATATGAAAACTGACTGTTCTCCAAATGAGGGATTATTAGCAACCAGTTAGACGTCCAGTTGTCCCCACTTATCCACAGGGGACATGTTCTAAGACTCCAGTGGATGCCTGAAAATGCCGATAATACCAAACCCTATGTATATATACTATGTTTTGTCCTGTATGTACGTACATACATACATTCATACATACATACCTATGATAAAGTTTAATTTATGAATTAGTCACAGTAAGAGATGAACAATAATAAATAATAATAGAATAAGACAATTAAAACAATATGCTGTGGTAAAAGAGATGTGAATGTGGTCTCTCCGATGACCGATCTGAGAACCGTCATGGCTACTAAGAGATTAATGGGCAGGGAGTGGACAGCGTGGAGACGCCGGTCAAAGGGATGACTCACGTCTCGGGCAGGACGGGGCAGGACCGCGTGAAATCTCATTCTGCTATTTGGAAAGGTGTGCGATTTAAACATGATAGATTGTTTATTTCTGGAGTTTTCCAAGTAATAATTTTGGGCTGTGGGTGACTGTGGGTAACTGAAACCACAGAAAGCAAAACCATGGCTGAGGGGGCTGCTGAGTGCCCGGATAAGCCAGGAAAAGATTGAGGTTAGCAACCAGCCTAGATCAAGGAAGCTTGGTACATATTTATCTGCAACACAGAGCTTAGATTTGAAAATAAAACATTTCAAGAAGTATGGAGAAATTTCCTGACAAACATTGAGGAAAACTATCCCTAAAGCTTTGCCCATGTTCTACATTCCCACCCACACACCCTTTTACAGCTGTCACATCTCTGTCCCTGGTGGTGCTCACTGGAACCTTCCAGAGGGTGCTGTGTACAGGCTCCCTGGGTACACAGGGAGGAGGGCGGGCGGGAAAGAACTGACATCCCCTTGAAGCGAACCAGTTGGTTGTTACCGGTAGCTAATTAATTGTCAGAGGCGGATTAATGTTGGGTGAGGTCCCAGGCGCAGAAGAAAATATTGGGCCCCTTAAAAAAGAGAGAGACAGGGAAAATAAAAATACATGTTACCCATATTTGAAAATAAATAAAAAATATTATGTACTGGCCCTGGCCAGTTGGCTCAGTGGTAGAGCGTCGGCCTGGCGTGCAGAAGTCCCGGGTTCGATTCCCGGCCAGGGCACACAGGAGAAGCGCCCATCTGCTTCTCCACCCCTCCCCCTCTCCTTCCTCTCTGTCTCTCTCTTCCCCTCCTGCAGCCGAGGCTCCATTGGAGCAAGGATGGCCCGGGCGCTGGGGATGGCTCCTTGGCCTCTGCCCCAGGCGCTGGAGTGGCTCTGGTCGCGACAGAGCGACGCCCCGGAGGGGCAGATCATTGCCCCCTGGTGGGCAGAGCGTCACCCCCTGGTGGGCGTGCAGGGTGGATCCCGGTCGGGCGCATGCGGGAGTCTGTCTGACTGTCTCTCCCTGTTTCCAGCTTCAGAAGGATACAAAAAAAGAAGAAAAAAAAAGAAAAAAAAATATTATGTACTATTAATGTTAAAATTGCACATATGAAACCAAACTTGGTGTCATTAGAAAAAAGTGTAAAGTTGGGGTTTTGTGGGGACTTTCAGAAGTTGGGGCCCAGGGTGCACGCCCCATGCGCCCCGCCCCCCCCCCCCCCCCCCCCGTTAAATCTGCCTCTGTGACTCTGTGAATTGTCCGCTCTTCCTCCAGCACACAAATATCCGCGCAAGATTCATATGGACACGTGAGCCCCTGGGCTCTCACTTGGTCCTGTTTTTCCCCTGGGGATAATTTACTGGGCATGCAGGGCAGGAGAAATGATACCATGGGGACTTTCACCTGAAGTCTTCCCTTAAAGGCTGGTTCCTTCAATGACATACTTGTTACCAAGGGTTTTCACTAATAGTTTGCGGTTATTTTAAGAAAAAGGACTTCTGCCAGTGGTGTCTTTATCTACCGGGTTTTGATTTTTGCATGTTCCTGCATGTCTGTCTCGATGCATTATCTTCGGCTATCTCTCACTGTGTCTGTTTTTCTTCCCTCAGTTTCCCCTTATTCCATGCTGATTGCTGCTGCTCCACAGGCTGTCTCTTACTTTCTTGGGTATCTGCTCCCATGTCTTTGTCTCTTTCTTGCATTAATGACTCTTTCTCTCTTTCTCTCCTTAATTTGTGTTTCTCTGAGTGCTACCTGATGCCCACTGGTTGGGGACCCCAGTCTATTCTTTAGATTCAATAGCTTGGAAATCTTTCCCTGTTGAAATGGTTACTCATACTCTGACCAGTGAATACTTCCTCTCCCTACGGTTCTGTAGGAACACACATTAAGTAGAGTCTGCCAGAAGAAAGCAAATGTGAGTCACCACTCACCTCCTCTGCATGCGGCAGGATTCTTCCAGTTTGTACAGCACCCCCAGAGTGAGAGAAGACTGTTGCCTTGCTGAAGACTTTGCCCATGTGATTATGCTGGGCCATGGTTGGGAGTTTCTTTTAGGGAAACAGATCCCAAGAAGGAGTTGCTGTGTGAGCAATATGAACTTGCTGTTCATATATGATTATATTCAGAGAGCATTTCAGGCAGTCAGACTGTAGCCTGTCCCTGCAGATGATATCAGAAAGGAAAAGAAAAAGAAAACAACAGGAAATAATGCTTTCATGTTTTCTATGATCTGTGTGGTCACTTGTACAGACCATGTTCACCACATTGGGATTGTGACATGAGGATTGAATTTAAATGGGCTGATGGAATGACTCAATCCCCAAACTATCCAAGGCATGGGTCATGGCATTGAAGAATGAAATAAAGGTGCCCTTAAAGCAGCTTTCAGTGTGCAGAGTGTGGAACTCAAGGGAGCAGGGAAGAGCTCCTGCCTCCATCTGGGTGTCAGGTTCTTTTTGTCAGTGATGACAAAGACTGTTGGCTCAAGGCACAGAAGCTTCAGCTGTCGATCACAACTAGATGTTTCTCTAGTTACATATTAACATTAGAGTTGTGTCTAAGGCAGCTCTAGCTTTTATTCCGATCAGATAGTGTAAGTAAGCACACATACACACAACGTATCATGTAGACATGACCGTAGATACAGCCTTACTTACATACCCTGTCCAGAGTGTAGACTGAGTTCCCTCCCTTTGAAGTGGCCTCACCCTCATGCCACATCCCATGGGCTTTGATTTGGTGTTCGCTTCTTGTCACCAAGCCTAATGCTCTAGGTGTCCAGTTCACACCTACTTTGGAACTCCTTGCCCTCCCATTCTGCAGGGGTATGGTTGGGCCTTGGTGTCCCACCTTCTAGCATTGGGCCAATATGTGGCTGTATGTTACTTGTCCTGTACACCAGTGTGCAGAGAGAGACCACATGGTGTAGGGTCAGAGCACTGTCTGTGAGGCCGGACCTCAAGCAACAAATCCTGGCTATGCACTTTCAGGCTGCATGGCCTTGGGCAAACCCCATAGCTGCTCTTTCTCTTCATTTCTTTAAAAGGGATAACGCAACCTATCTAGTAGTGAGGATTAAATGGAAGCATTTAAAACAGGATTTGACATTCAAAGAGTTAGAATTGTCAGAGAACCAGGTTGGCTCAATTCTACCTTGTTCCTCCTTTATTTACTTTCTTTTCTTTGTGCCCAGGAATCTGACAGAACCAGATTCAGTAGGGGTGGATAGCTAGGTCAAGGTGGAGAGAAGGTCTATGGAGTTCCTCAGCTCTCTAGGTGGAAAGCTTCAGATATCTGCTTGCCTCCCAGGTCCTACATGTCCCATTCTGAGCCCCTTGGTCCTGAGCACCCTCAATGTGCGAGCAAAGGGATTTACAGTGACATATTCAGTTACAAGTTCCATTTCAGATCAGAATGAAACCTCCAGGAGGCCTAACTGGTTGGCTTAGTGGTAGAGTGTCGGCCCAGTGTGTGGATGTCCTGGGTTCAATTCCCAGTCAAGGTACACAGGAGAAGTGCCCATCTGCTTCTCTACTTCTCCTACTCTCACTTCTCTCTCTTTCTCTCCCCCTTTTGCAGCCATGGTTTGATTGGAGCAAGTTGGCCTTGGGCGCTGAGGATGGCTCTATGGTCTCCAACTCAGGTGCTAAGAACAGCTTGGTTGCTGAGCAATGGAGCAATGCCCCAGATGGGCAGATCATCACCCCCTAGTGGGTTTGCCAAGTGGATCCCAGTAGGGGTGCACATGGAAGTCTGTCTCTGCCTTCCCTTCTCTTACTGAAAAAAAAACAAAACAAACTTCCAGAAGAGTTCATTTTTCATTTAATAGCCCTAGGACGTTGAATCTGAAGACAGGGTGTCAGATTTCACAATATCACAAGAAAAATATTCCACCAGAGCTATCCAAGGGTAGGGGTTACACCCAGGGGGAGGCTGATGTCCTCAATGGCAGGAAGTTTATTGGGATGCTGTTGGAAGGACTTTGGCCTTAGGTAAAGTAGAATAAGGTATCTTTAAGATTGCATTCCATTCTAAGGCACTGTAATTCTGCAAAAAGTCACATGACCTGCTGAGCCATCATTTGTTTGTTTTACACTTTTGAATATATTGCAATATGCTTTTCCCATCTTAGAGCATGATTTTGCATTCCATGGCAGCAAAACCTAGTGATGACACTGATTCTTGGTCCCTCCCTTCTATCTGACCATCACCCCCTATTACCTCAGCTTTTCTTCTGCATGGCAAATTCCAGTTATCCTCTGTGAGCTAGGGCAGGGCTAGGTTTGGAGAAGAAAATAATGTGGATGAGATGTGATCCCTGTCTTTAAGAGGATTTCATTCTGAGATAGGCAGACAGACCTATAAATATTATTTAAAGTACATAATAGTAGACATCACCTCATTCATCCACTCTAAAATTACCACCTTTATGTATCAGTTTTATATATATATGAAAATATATATATATTATATATATAAAATGTATTATAAATAAATATATATTATATAATATATAAAAATATATATTATAATGATAAGATGACTTTATGAATACTGAAAAAAGATTATTTATATTATCTATGGTAAGTGTAATGCTAGATGAGTATACAGGGTATCACAGGAGCCTAGAATTGGGTTGGGGGTGAGATCAAGAAAGACGGTGTTGGTGCTCACTTTGGCAGCACATATACTAAGAAAGACGGTGTTGGAGGAGTCCTGAAAACATTCTAGATCCTTTTACTGTCCCTCTTCCCTATAGTGTCATTCTATTGCTTCCAACCTAAACCTCCTGGTTCCCCTTTTAGAAAACTACACTTGTCTCTTCCCACTCAAATCAAAGAGCAACTTTATTACTTTCAAACATAGAGATACAAGCCCTGGCTAGTTAGTTTAGTTGGTTAGAGTGTCATCCTGATATGCCAAGGTTGAGGCTTTGAGCCTCCATCAGGGCACATGCAAAAATCAACCAATGACTGCATGAATAAATGGGACAACAGGTTGATGTTTCTCTCTCTTTCTCCCTCTCTCCCTTCCTTGCTCTCTCTCTAATGTAAATAAAAATAAAAATATTTTCAACACAGAGATATGAATAAATAATAATATAATAAAAACATACCCATTATCCGGGTTCACCAAATCTTAATAGTAACCCATATTTGCTAGAGAATTCTTTAACGAAAATCACATATTTCAGATACAATGGAGGCCTGCTGTGTACCCTTCTCAGATTCTTTCCTCCCCCTCCATCCATCTCTCTCCAGAAGGAATTATACTCATGAGTTCAGCCTTTATCATTTCTGCCCACATGTGCTATGCATCCATAAAATTACAAAGCATTGTTTTGCCCGCTTTCAAAGTTTATATAAATGATATCTTGTAGATATCCCACTGCATCTTGGTTCTTTTGCTCAAAATTGTTTCAGAGATTTATTCAAAGTTGAGAGATGTAACTCCAGTGCTTTCATTTTTAAATGCCATATGGTGTTGCAGTGTCTGAATAGAACACAACTGATGTATGCATTCTCTGAATGAGCCGTAGGTTATTTCCAGTTTTGGGACTTGTTTTGTGTCTATTATGCACAATCAACATCCTCCACAAGACCTTCTTTGCACATGTATGAGAATTTCTTTAGGGAATGTATAGATTTTAAACTTGCAAATCAAAAAAGTAGGCACATTTTCAGCTGTGCTGGATGGAGGGAGCCAGATAGCTCTGCGAAGTCATAACAATTTATAGTCTTTCGCGCAGTATGTGGCGTTTCCTGTCTCTACTCAGCTTTGCAGCATTTCCATGATTAGATTTTATGTATATGGCCATTCTGATGGGTGTGGGTGCATCTCATTGTTGTTTATAATTATATAAATATGCCGTTTGTATTTTCCTTATTGCTAGAGACATTGTGTGCCTTGTTATGTATCTGCTGGGTTTTCTCTACTGGGAGCGGCACTTCATCTCTCTGCCTGTGTTTCCTATTAGAAGACATTAGCAGCTCTCCCTTGAGAAAGAGAGAAGCAGCCCCCGACATCCAGGAGCTGGCCTGGTGCTATCAGTGAGGCCTGGGGATTGAACATACAGATTTCATACAGTATCACCTTCTGACAAGACCATGATGGATCAGGATGAAAACAAGAACACTCCATCATCATGTCTGAACACAGACCATGCGGGAACATTGTCCAAGCCACAAAACATCCTTAGGGCCCGGGGTGGCTTTGCTCTGGTGGAGCCTTGGCTGTGGGAGGGGAGGAGAGAGACGGAGAGGAAGGAGAGGGGGAGGGGTGGAGAGTAATAACACTGTTTTGTCTTTTTCCAAATAGCTCCAGATATATGGAAAAGATTTATATAGGCAGATGGGGATCCTCAAACCCCTCAGCGAGATCTTCTGAGCATGGCTTTTAAGATACCTAGAGGCAGAAAAAGCCCAATAGAGATCAGGGGAACTACCAGCTTTTAGGATACACCCTTAAAGGCTCCAACGCCCCAAAGGGGTCTCCTAGGATGCCATCTGGGTCCTGCTTCAATAGTGGAAAGGAAGGTCATTGAGCTAAAGCCTGCCAGGCTTACATGCCTTTACTGTGAGGAAACAGGGACACTGGAAGGTAGGCTTCCCCCTCGCTCCTCTAAGGGAGGGTTCAGTCTCTTCCAGCCCTGCTCCAGCCACCTATGACCTAACCTTGCCCAGAAAGCTGGGGTTTGCCACTGAAGGCTGAAGGTGCCCAGGGCCATCAGCCCCATCTACGACACTGTGGACGAGCCTAGGGTATTTCTTCCAAGAAGCAGATAAACTGATCTCATTTGCACAAGGGCCACTTAACTATGTTTTGCCTGAATAGTCAAGTTTTTTATTCTTCCCTCAAAGATCTCTGTTGTGGGTGTTGATAGTCCTATTTTCTGCTGCTTTGCTTAATATATAGTGTTTCCTTTATTCCTCCTATCTCAATGCCCCACTCATATTTCAGGCTGGGACCTACTCCTAATTTAGAGCTCTCTTTCCCCCTTTTGCCAACTTCTATTATGAATCTACCTTTACCACCCAGCTCAGTGTATCCCAAGGTTCTCTTTACCATGCCACAGTCGCAGAGCTCCAGGGAAAAGCTACCTGGTCTCATCTCTCCAGGCAGAGGACATGAGCTGCAAAGTATAGAATGGTGACAATTCCGGTGCCATGCGGACTTTTCCTGGATGTGGACTTTTCCTGGACTCCTGCTCCCTGTGACAGATCCTAACAGACTGAACTGTGGATGGGTTGCATTTTTCAGGGATTTGGCATGGTGATGGGGCCAACTTGGACTTGGTGAACATGTTAAGGACACTACTCTATTATGGATTTTTGCTGTATTGGCCAAGAGTTTGCTTAAAGGCTTTTAATCACTATAAAAAAAATAGAAGGCTGGATAAAGAAGATGGGGCACATGTACACCATGGTATACTAGTCAGCTAGAAGAAATGATGACATCGGATCACTTACAGCAGATTGGTGGAATCTTGATAACATTATGCGGAGAGAAATAAGCGAATCAGAAAAAACAAGAACTGCAGGATTCCATACATTGGTGGGACATTAAAGTGAGACTAAGAGACATGGACAGGAGTGTGGTGGTTATGGGGGGTGGGGGTAGGGAAGGAGAGAGGGGGGTAGGGGTAGGGGTACAGGGAAAACTGGATAGAGGGTGATGGAGGACGATCTCTCTTTGGGTGATGGGTATGCAACAGAACTAAATGACAAAATAACCTGGAAATGTTTTCTTTGAATATGTGTACCCTGATTTATTGATGTCACCCCATTTAAATAAAAATTTATTTATTAAAAAAAACAAACAAAAAAACCATCTTCCTCTGATAGGCTGAACTCTGAGTTACCACACCCCACCCTCCCAGAAAGTTTCCGGCCCCTGGAGTACACACACCTCTATCTCACCCCCTGCTGTTATTCCACAAGCATAAATCTAGATACTGTTTTGAGGAGAGTTTACAGATGTGCTTAAAGTCCAAATCAGTTGGACCTTACAAGAGGAAGACTATACAGTAGTCTTAATCACATAAGTCTTTTGAAAGTAGAGCGTTTTCTCTGGCAGATTGGAGAAGAGGAAGCCAGAGGGCCCAGAGGAAAGCAAACATCCCTCTTGGGAACTGCAGGGAAACAGCTAGAAGTAAAATGGGGACCTCTGTCCTATAGCTGCAAGGAATGAATTCTGCCAACATCCAGTGAAGCCTGGAGGAGGACCCTGAGCCAGTGCTGGGATTCAGCTGGTTTGCCCCGGTTCGGAAGAACCAATACCTAATTTTTGGTTGAGTTCTGCAAACAGGCTGTTAAAATGACACTTGTAATCAAGGTTCTCTCTAAGGTGGGCGCCTGGACAGCTACCCAATGTGGAAATTACAAATATACATTCTTTACTCTTTTAACATTTATCTGCGCAACAGCATATTCTAAGCGCCCGTAGTAATGTTCATTCTGTCCATAGGTAAAAAACTTTGACGGAACTATGCTTGTAATATTTATTTATTCATTTCATAAAATTCATTATACATTTGATGATATTCTACATTTTAAGTCCCTCACATTTGTTACTTTAGTAAACAAACATAACATGAAGAGAAAAAGTGCCAATCAGGGGGTGACAGCTGTCATTGGAAATATCTTAAATGACAGTTTTATTGTTTTTTTCAGGTATTATTTAATACCTGAAAAAATTTTCATTGATATTTTAAAACTCTTTCTTATAACATAATCTAGTTTTGTGTACCTCTTTTATTGTTCTTATTTAAGTATTAAATGCATGAAATAATAAACTACCTTTCGGTATATTCTTTTTATACTTAAAACAGTCACTAGGGCAGAGAGCTGGTTGTTAAATTATTTAAATCCCACCACTGCCCCAAGCCCTCATCTAGTGAGACCCTGAGCCATGTTGCACCCACATTCTACAGAAACTGAGAGATCGTAAAATTGTGTTCTGTTATACCATGGGGTTCATGGTTTTTTTGTTACAAAGCAACAGGAGAGTAATGCCACCATTTTCCAGCTGCTTTGAGTGCCTACTGCAGGGGTCGGGAAGCTTTTTGGCTGAGAGAGCCATGAACGCCACATATTTTAAAATGTAATTCTGTGAGAGCCATACAATGACCCGTGTACCTTACGCACTATCCAATAAAAGTTTGGTGTTGTCCCGGAGGACAGCTGTGATTGGCTCCAGCCACCCGCAACCATGAACATGAGCGGTAGGAAATGAATGGATTGTAATACATGAGAATGTTTTATATTTTTAACGTTATTATTATTATTTTTTTATTAAAGATTTGTCTGCGAGCCAGATGCAGCCAACAAAAGAGCCACATCTGGCTCGTGAGCCATAGGTTCCCGAACCCTGGCCTACTGCTTCCTTACCCAGTCATAGAATTACCCCTGCTTCCTGACAGCATTCAGTCCAGAGCAAAGCCTTTTTGACTTAAATCTTCCCCAAATCACCTCTCACAAACCCAAATTCTATATAATAGGCTTTCCTCATACCCTCCTACCAGGAAGCCTCATGGTTCCCCACAGTGTGTATTCCCCACGACCTCAGCCAAATCCAGTTACTTCCTGAAGTCCCCGCCTTCAGTCACAACCCCACTGGGGACTAGGGGCTCAACATATGAATTTTGGGAGGACACAAACAGTCAGTCCCTAGCAGCAGTTGAGGCCTTCCTGGGGAGGAGTCAGAGAGGAGGTGCCTGCAGAAAGAGCAGGGGCACTGTTTTTGCAGAGGCGAGGAGGAGCTGGAGGTCCTGTAAGCCTCAGTCTGGGTGTTTGGATTTCATTCCAGGAATGGATATGAGGAAACTGAGTTATATGGACTGATTTTATTATCATTAGATTAAAAGCTAGCCTGGTGTAACAAATTGCCAAAGAACTTTCAGTGGCTTCAAGAACATCGACGTTTATTCCTCTCTCACATTTTGGTCTGGGGAAGGTAGCTGGCCTCTTGCACTCTGACTTCATCCAGGGGCTCAGACTAGCGGGTGCCGTTCTCAACAAGTGACATGGAAGTTGAACACATCACTTTCAGCTAAAATCCCTGGGCTGGAACTAGTCCCATGGGCACACCTGGCTGTAAGAGAAACTGGGAGATTGTGTCTCTAGCTGTTCAACAAGATGTCCAGGAAAGGAGAGAGAAAAAATCTAGGGGGACAAGTCATCCGGTGGGGTCTGACACATCTTTCTTTAGTGATATTACAGAAAAGCCCACCTCTGTTAGATTTTACATGATATCACTGTTAATTCATTAAATTCCTTGTTAGCTGCAGGCATCATCTCTGAAAGGAAGATGTATTCCATTCTTGGATGCAGCTTGGGTTGAGATCCAGGACTGTCAATGGGGAGGGGACTTGTTAAGGGACCAGAGCTCAGAACTCTGGCTCAGCTACCAGGCTGTACGTTAATGGAGTGAAAACAATGATTTAGTCAATTGTCATTCAAGTCAGACCATATGTCTGACACAGTCTATCATCAAAGCCAAGACATTCTGGGAGAGAGAATGATTATCCCCATTCATTATGCACAGAGACTTTAGACATTTCGAAACCACTAGATTACAAAGTTGCTCAGGGACAACCTGCAAAAGATAAAGTTATAATTGAAAGCTACATACGTGATATATTTTAAATGAGTTTAACTTTCTACTTCTAGGCATTATGAGAAATCTCAAATAATTATATTTTTGCCAGAGCTAAATTTGGAACCCTTAAGATGGATAGTTCTGTCATACTCTTTCTTGCTCAACTAATGTTAATAGTTCCTGCTGTTTGATGAGTGTGACCACTGAGTGCTTATTGTATGCATGCCCCTGATATGCCCTTGTAATCATTTCATCTAATCCTCACAATAGCCCTGGACAGGTGCCCAGATTAGGCAAATAAAATACAGGATGCCCAGTTAAATTTGAATTTCAGATAAGTAATAAACAACTTTTTATAGTAAAAGTGTGGCCTTTTACTATAAAATATTGCATAGAACATTCACTAAATACTAAATACATTTAATGTTAATATTTTGTTATATTTATAGTTAATATTAATAATTAACTTAATATAAAATATTGCATAAAACATACTTATACTAAAAAATTATTTATATGAAATTGAAATTTAACTGGACATTTTGTGTGTTTTTTTTAATTAGTGAGAGGTGGGGAGGCACAGACAGACTCCCACATGCGTTCTGACCAGGATCCACCCAGCAAGCCCACTAGGGAGGGTATGCTCTTCTGGGGTGTTGCTCTGTTGCTCAGCAACCAAGTTCTTCTTAGTGCTTGAGGCGGAGGCCATGGAGCCATCCTCAGCTCCCGGGGCCAGCTTGCTCCAATTGAGCTATGGCTGCAGGAGGGGAAGAGAGAGAGAAAGAGAGAGAGAGAGAGAGAGAGAGAAGCAAGAAGGGGAGGGGTGGAGAAGCAGATGGGTGCTTCTTCCGTGTTCCCTGACCAGTGATCATACCCAGGGCATCCACATGCTGGGTCGACGCTCTACCACTGAGCCAACAGGCCAAGGCCTGGGCATTCAGTATTTTATCTGGCCATCCTACCTGGTGCCATTCTTGTTCATTTGAGGAAATGAAGATTCAGGGAGGCTTACACGACTAACGTGGAGTCATAGCCAGTAGAGACCAGTACAGGATTTAAACAACAGTCTTTTGGATTTGAAAATTCTTGGTCTTATAAGCACCTTCTGTTTATTCCATGCCATACTGCTCCTTGACACCCTCCTGACTTGGCCCTAACTTACCTTCAGTCTTACCTCTTATTTACTGAATTCATCTCCATCAGGACCCTGTGTTGCGTGCAGGGGACATCCCTGTCCTCAAGAATCTCCCATCCAGCAGAGACCAGACAAGGATCCAGCTAATTATAGTACACAGTGATAAGTATGGGGGACCAGTTGAGGAACTAATTTATTCTGACTGATGAAATACCATTGACTGGCTTAAACAACAGAAATTGTTCTCTCTCAGTTCTGGAGAATTTGAAGTTCAAGGGACTGGCAAGGTCGATTTCCTAGATCAAGGCGTTGAGATCTTATCCTTTTAATTCAAAGACAACTTTAGACTATTTTAAGGAAAGTAATCAAGACAAAGCCCCCCCTAAATAAGAACAAGGTGTTTCTTGAAGTTTAACTTTGAAAAGAGGAGAAATAATAAAATTAGAGCCATTTGAGAGTTTATCTGGATGGGATGTGGAGGGAGAGGTTCACCCATACATCTGGGACTGAGGTCAGATTCCAAGGAGACACAGATGCTGGCTGGCTGGGAGCTCAGGCTGACCAGCTTTTAGATGCCTGGCTTGCATCTGTCAGCAAGCTGGACTAAACATCATTTTTTCTCCCTTTGGTGAAATATTCAGAAGATGGAGGCAGAAAACTGGTAGATAATTCTTCCAGGTTGAAGAAACAAATATATCTTTCCTAATATCATTTTTCTTTTTATTTATTTATTTATTTATTTATTTATTTTGCATTTTTCTGAAGCTGGAAACAGGGAGAGACAGTCAGACAGACTCCCGCATGCGTCCGACCGGGATCCACCCGGCACGCCCACCAGGGGCGACGCTCTTCCCACCAGGGGGCGATGCTCTGCCCATCCTGGGTGTCGCCATGTTGCGACCAGAGCCACTCTAGCGCCTGGCAGAGGCCACAGAGCCAACCCCAGCGCCCGGGGCCATCTTTGCTCCAATGGAGCCTTGGCTGCGGGAGGGGAAGAGAGAGACAGAGAGGAAGGCGCGGCGGAGGGGTGGAGAAGCAAATGGGCGCTTCTCCTGTGTGCCCTGGCAGGGAATCGAACCCGGGTCCTCCGCACGCTAAATATCATTTTTCAAAATAGCATTCAGTGGACCAAACATAAATGATGTGATTTGTATTTTCCGATTTATTCATTTAAGTTAATTTTTATTACAAATAAGCACACATTTATTTAAGAAAATAAAAACGCTGAAAAGTAGAAGAAAAGCTTACTCCTTACTTCCCAGACAAAACCCATGACTTCCCTGGTTTGAATATGTAAAATAATTTTTATATTTTAAATAATGGATATTTGAGGTTGCTTTCAGTTTAGACTGACTCAGTATACTGATCTCACACTGTGAGAGTCCACCATTTATCTCAGCAAATAGCACTGTTTTTTGATGTTTTTTTGAATGGACCTGAATTTATTACTTAAATTACACTCAATTTCACTAATATCTATTGCATGTCTGTCGTGTGCATGGTACTGAGCTGGAACCTGTGGTGGCTTCCATCAGTAGTTAGACACAGCACTTGACATCAGCAGGTTATAGACCAGTGAGGTTGACAGACCTGCCTAGAACAAGTTAGAAGGATAATATAGTGTCAACAAAGAAAAATGCTAACTCCAGCTGGCATGTCTATGTGTGAAGTGTGTGGAAACGGTTTTGAGAAGTGGCGTTTGAGCTGGAAATGAAAGGCTGCCTTGGCATTCTACTGTCGGGTATAAAGAAAAGGGAGTAAATACATGACAGCACATGGTACTGGTCTTGGCAAGGGTGGCCATTCTGGCTTGATGAATGGGCTCATCAACGAAGTCCAAGTGGCTGCTCCCCACAGGAGAGGACTCAGAGAAGCAGAAGAAGTTATGCTTCCCAGGGGCTTTGGAAAAGTGTGGGAGGCTCAGTGGCCACAGAGGTGACAGCCAGTGATGGAGGAGGAAGGGCATGGAGGGTGATGAGGAAGGGAGGTAGGAAATCATGTGTATGCACATGTGTGTACTGTGTAGGCATGTGTGCATCTCTGTGTGTGTACACATGTGTGCATGTGTATGTGTACAAGGAAAGAGAGAGATTGACTTTGGACCATTGCTGTTAGTGAAAAACATTTGATAGAGATTCTAAAGAGGATTCTAGAAAGCTTTCTGTATGATATACTGTGAAAATCCAGAAACCCCTTAATCTCACCTTTAAGATTGTCCTGGCTCTGGCTGGTTGGCTCAGTGGTAGAGCGTTGACCCGGTGTTTAGATGTTCCGGGTTTGATTCCTGGTCAGTACACACAGGAAAAGTGACCATCTGCTTCTCCACCACTCCCCCCCCCCCCACCCTCATCTTCCTCTCCCACAGCTGTGGTTCTATTGGTTTGAGCACATTGGCCCTGGGCACTGAGGATGGCTTCATAGGGTCTCTGTCTCATGCACTAAAAATAGGTCAGTTGAAAGCATGGCCCCAGATGGGCAAAGCATTGGCCCAATACAAGGAAGGGTTGCCAGGTGGATCCTGATCAGGGCGCATGTGGGAGTCAGAGGCGGATTTAATGGCAGGTCCTAACTTCTGAAGGACCCCGCAAAACCCCAACTTTATACTTTTTTCTAATGTAAGGAGACCAATATTTTCTTCTGTGCTCGGGGCCTCAACTGACCTTAATCCGCCTCTGGTGGGAATCTGTCTCACTATCTCCCCTCTTCTCACTTGGAAAAAAAGAAAAAAAAAGATTATCCTTCTAAGAAGTTGGTGACAGGTTTTGCTTTTTAGGGGTGAGTTGACAGGCAGAGTCAGATGGCCTGGTTATAGTCTGACTTCCTGTACACTTTCTAACATTGGGCCGTGAAAACTTCCAGTTAATTGAGGTGTATTTCACTCTCCTGTTTTGTCACCCTGGGTCAGCAGTGTACTGTTGGGTAGCAAAGCACCCTTGAACTCTGTGGGTAAAAACAACTATTTTGTTGCATATTAACCTATGGCTCAGCAATTCGGGCAGAGCTCAGTGTACAGCTCATCTTGGCTCTGTGTGGTGTCAGCTGGGACACCTGACACAACGGAGCCTCTGCGCACCTGTCACCTGGCGGTCCGAGGTCTCTTTCATATGACCTTTCTCTCCCCATGGGCTCTCAACCCTCAGGGTTTCTCATTTCCTGGGGCCTCTCTGGACGTATGGACATGGTGGTTGGGTAGAGAGAAAGAGAAAATAGAAACCACAGGCTTCTTAAGTTCTGGAACTCACTTTTACCACATTCACTTCACCAAAGCAACTCCCAAGGCCATCCTAGATTCAAGGGACAAGGAGGAGAGACACCACCTCTTGGTGGAAGACACAGAAAAAGGCTGTGGCCGTGATTTCTAACCCACCAAACATCCCGACAGCATCCTCGGGGGCTTCCGCTCTCGCGGCCCTGCCCTCACCCGCAGAAGCCTCCAGGCTCGGCAGCACGCAGCCTCGTTGGGCTGGACAGGAGCACGCCTGGCTCTGCTCCAGGGAGGCACCCCAACACCCTCCAAGGTTGTTCGCCAAACAGGCACCCTTGAAAAGATAGCTTGGAACAAGAACCATCAGTGCCTTCCTCACAGGATATACTGGAACACGAGACACCCACGGACATGTGTCCCCTGCAGGAATTTACCAGCAGACAAGTCAGGCAAGACCTCTGTGCTCAGGGAGCTGCCATTTTAGTGGGGGAGACAGGAAACAAGCAAGCAAACTAAACAGATTGTCTTTAGTACTCCAAAGGTGGTGAACAGGGTTGGGAGGCAGAGACCAACACTGGAAAAGGCTACTGGGATGGGGTGGTCAGGTAAGGCTTCTCTCAGGAGGATACATCTAGGCTGAGTGGTAAGCACTCCGCAGGCAGAGGGAACAGCCGGCACAGGGGCTCGGAGGCAGGAGGGAGCTTGTGCAGTGGAAGAACTGAGCGAGGCCAATGTGGCTGGAGGACTGTGAGCTCGGGAAAGGAGGCCCAAGGCCTTGGAGCCTTGGTGAGAGTTTGGATTTTATTGTAAGTAGGCAGGGGAGGGTTTCAAATAGAGGAGAGAGCAGATCTGATTTGCATTTTTAGTGGGCTCACTTGGCGGCTGTCACAGAGGGGATTAGAAAGAGGCTTCTTCAATCATTACCCACCCTTACTATTTCTGATTGAATTTTTAATCTATTAGCTCAATCTGACATCAAATGGGCTTTGATTTCCATATTCTCAGAATTAAAACTGACCTTTAAATTTAATCCCAGGCGTTTTCTGCTGCTTCTAACACAAACACGTCACTTTTCCTTATCTCTCTGTCCCCTGCTCAGGCACCTGCATGTGCTCATTCTGGGGCTTTGTGTTGGTCCAACAGGGCTCAGGAATCCCAGCAGGGGGCTGCCAGTTCCCTGAGGTGGGAAAAGAAAGGGAAGGCCAGGTGAGTGATTCAGGTTCCGCACAGTATGCGGGCTTTTAACCCTAAGGAATACTAGATGACATTCAACTTGAGGGCTGTATCAGGCAGGCACCTATGGGGAAAATGGCCAATGATTTAGTTCTTTGAAATAAAGTATATTGAAGACTGTGTGGTTGAGTCCTATACATTTGCTTTGAGGGCTTGGTTTGGATCAAGTCTGTGGGACCGATGAGCCCAGTAGCGTGGATGAAGTGAACGGGCCAGTTCTAAGCTGGGGATCTTCCTGAGGACTCGCAGAATTCAAAATATGGCCTGATTTTCAGTTTGTGCCACAGCATAAAGTTTTCTTTTCATATAAACGTGCTTGAACCTGGGTCCCTAGAGTAAGACTGGCCCTGTGAGCCTTTGGCATTATGCGCCTGTCTAGCTGCACGGATGCTGTGCGGTGTTTGTGCCACACAGTGAACTTCTTCCTGCCCTTTGGAGGTGCCATGCCCTTTCTCACCTCAGGGCCATCCTCTGTGTATCTTCTTTAGCCTAGAATACAAACCCACCCCCTCCCACCCTAAATAACCTGTCTCCATAACCCCCATTCATCTTTCAGTTCTCAGTTTACCTTCTCTTCCTCCCAGAAGCCTTTGCTTTCCCCCAACCCACTCCTGCCTATAACACGTTCCTATAACATCCTGCCTTTCTCCTTCATAAGACTGAAGGCATTTATGCTTGTTTAATTTTTTTTAAAAATTGATTTGAGAGAGAGAGGGAGGAGAGAGAGAGAGAGAGAGAGAGAGAGAGAGAGAGAGAGGGAGGGAGAAGTGTTGATTTGTTGTTTCACTTGTTTATGAATTCATTGGTTGATTTTTGTATGAGCCCTGACTGGGGATCGAACCCACAGCCTTGGCATACTGTGACATATTGGGATGATGCTCTAACCAACTGAGCTACCCTGCCAAGGCTGTATCTGTGCTTGTTTAATGTCTGTCTTTCTTGTTAGGCAAAAGGTTTATGAGAGTGGGCTGTTTTGTTCATTCTCTATCATTCTCCAGAAGTATCCTTTAGTAAAAAATATTGCTTATCAGTTTATTGTCATGTGTGTATCTTAGGGCCTTGTCTCCTTTATCATGGTATCCCCACACCTAATACACTCCCGCACATGGCAGGATGTTACAGTGTGGCAGATGAGGACAGAGGTGCTGTTGAATGGGGGCAGGTGTAGAGTCACAGGGGCCTGTGTGTGGGTCCCTGGTACCCCCTTACAATCTCATCTTGGCCAAGTCTCGACTCTTGGAACCCTAACTTATCTGTCAAAGAAAAACGTAAAGAGTCGAATTATGCTTCAGAGGATCATGGCGAGAATCAAATGATTCAATAATTGTAAAGTGGCTTGTTGTTATTATCATGGAGCCTGCTGAGTTCCTCTTCACCCCTTTCAAGGATGTGGGATTCTTACTTTGGGGGGCTGGGTACCATAGCAACACACCTGTCTCAGCCTGCTGAGACGCTTCACCACCAGAATCCAGTTTCTTCTTCCTCAGAAGTTCACTGTCAGTCACTGTCTCTCGCCCAGTTTTTTCCCTCACTTCTGAGGACTTCTCCATTGGGCCTTGGGCAGTTGCAACGAGAGTATTGTTTCCCTGTGTGAGGAGCCCTGGGGGTTGTCTTGGTAATAGTGCTGAATGGTGTGTCTGGTTTCAGGTTGTGTTCATGCAGTGTTTCAGTCACCCCATAAGTCTGCCTTTGTCTTCATTTTACAAATGAGAACACTGGGTTCCATTTCCCTTGTCCCTTCCTGAGGCCAGGAAGTGGTGTGACCTGCTTCCCTGGCTCTGGAGCCCTGCTCTCCAACGAACCACATGGTTGAGAGTGAAGCATGTCTGATGGTCCCTGGAGCTCAGCCCTAGGAAGGACTGGAAATCTCTCTGAGGAGGTTTTGTAGTGACAATGTATCAAGGTGATTTGGCCTCATTTCTAAGTTCATCTGATTGATTCACAAAAAAATGTGGTTTTGTTCTGGATTTTTAAAAATTTTTGATTGATTTTAAAGAGACAGAGGGAGGAAGGGGGAGATGGAGAGAAAGAGAGAGAGAGAGAGACAGACAGACAGACAGACAAGCATTCATTTATTGTTCCTCTTAGATGTGCATTCTTTGCTTGCTTCCATATGTGCACTGACCAGGGATTGAACCCACAACCTTGTTGTTTTGGGACAATGCTCTAACTGACCGAACTAACTGGTCAGGGCCTCATTCTGGATTTTTGAAGCCCTGTGTGGTTTTGCTGATAGTCTTCTGGGGCCATGAATTCTAAACAGATGGGTCCCTATTTCTAAATACTGTGGAGTCCAGGGCTGTCTGGTAACCTCAGAAAGCCCTTTTGCATCTGGAAAGCCTTCTGCATTTGGAAGCGACCTCTGGATGGAGTGAACTATAGCTCTGGCCACAGTTTTTTTCACTTGTTGCAGTTTCTCTGCTGTTCAGGCCTCTCTTTGCATAACTTGTTCCCATCTTGGTCCCACTGGTGCTAGAAGAGGCTATTAGAGTCCTTCAGAGAAACAGAACAAATAGAATACTCTATCTATATGTCCATCCATCCATCCATCCATCCATTCATCCATCATCCATCCATTCATCTATATAGATTTATTTTAAGAACTGGCTCTTGTGATTGTGGGGCAGACAATTCTCAGATCTGCAGGGCAGGTTGCAGGAAGAACATTCAGGTTGGAAGAGCTGATGTTGTAGTCTTGAATCCAAATCTGTCTATCCAGCAGCAGGCTGGGAACTCAGGAAGGGTTTCTATGCTTCAGTCTTGGAGAGAATCTTTCTTCTCTGAAAAACCTCACTCCTTCCTCTTAAGCCCTTCAACTGATTGGATGAGGCCCACCACATTATTGCAGGTTATCTGCTTTCCTCGAAGTCTTCTGTTTTAAACATTATTACATCTAAGAGATAACGCCACAGAAACATCTAGACCAGTGTTTGTCCAGACAGCTGGATGTAAGAGCCTAGCCAAATGGACACATAGGTCCCCACCACAAGGAAAGTGTGGGATGTGGACACCTCAGTGTCTGTGCTACCATCCCTGCTGCTTCTTCTCTTTCTCACCCACCACCCAACTTCTCCTAATGTGTGGATGACTCCTGAATTTCTTCTCTTTTTCCAAAATGAATGTGGAGCAATCTCCTTGGCTTTCACACTCTGTTTGCCACCCCCACCCAGTCAGCTCACCACCTACAAAGCTCTGAGGTCCCTCTAAGATTAACCAGATCATGCTGAATACTTCTGTTTGCTACTTCTGTTCCAATTTTTCCAATGAACTCTTTAGGAAACCAGGAATATCCAAATCAGAACTTGTCCAAATACCATAAAGGATGGAAAATTAATATTCATTCAATGTTTACAAGTATTACACCTATTAATATTATGTTAGTTGTAGATAAAAATTTATGATACAGGAGAATTGTACATTCATGTGGTTTCTAAGTATATTGTGAAGCCCTTTATCAGCATATATAGTATATTTATAATATATTTATGCCAATTCTTGTATACATTTTTCTTGTAAATAACTAGAGAACTATTTTATAGGTGCTACATTTTTACTGCTGTGGTATATTAACGGCACTCAGTGAACACCCAGTTATAATATGGTTTCCAGAAGGAAAATACAATCTGCTTTATGGTGATTGTTATGAAGTAGATCTCCAGAATTGATTTTAGCCATTGTGTAGGTATCTAGTGACCTTTCAACTCTGACCTTTGACTTGCCTTGCTCATTCTCCCTGAGTCTCAGCAGTACCCCAACATTGCTGGAGACCAATGCCCAGTTACTTTTAGTGTTAACTTCAGAGAGAGTAGTTTAAATGCCTTATACTAAGCGGTCTATCCAGAGGATCAGATATAATCCATGAAAATGGAATGCTTGCCTTCTAAGAAGATATTTTCCTTGGTTTCAGAAGGTGGCCTCAAGCATGATGGGGAGTCTTCAAATGAATCCTCTAATTCTCCTTTCAGTAAAAAGCCCCCAGTCCTTGTTTACTAATTTATTTTAAAAGAAGCTTTCCAAGCAGCAGAAGCTGTGTTTGTGAACATTGTGAGTCCTGGGGGTAGTGAGGCAGGGCAATGGTGACCTCTGAACAAAATCAATCTCACTCAATGAAATAGGGGTCCAGGGCGTGTCGAGGCAGGCAGAGCGGGAAAGGGGAGCCGCAGTAGCCTGGGAAGCCGCCAGGGAAGAATCAAATTGGCCTTGAATAGGCACACTTGGTTTCCATGGAAAAGAGGAGAGGAACAGCAAGAGCCAAGGCTTAAGGTCAGAGTGAGTGTGGTTGGAGAGGGAGCATTGGGAAGCAGGCCCCACAAGTTGTAGGCGGCTCGGGAAGAAGGTTGGACAAGGAAGGTGAGGCTGACCCTGGATCTGTGTGCAGGGCATACGGTGGAATTTATTTTAGAAATCAGGGGAAAGGAGTCAGAAAAGGTTCTTAGAAGAGATGGAATGAAGAGTGTGTTTGGGAAGAATGAGTCTGGATGAATTTGGGGAGTGGGGGACAGAGATATGTTAGAGTTAAGCTATTGGGACAATGAAGGCTTAGTCTCACTGGCAGACTGCCCACACTAGACCCAGGACTTGAATTCATCTCCCTGGATTCCTGGCCCAGGACTTCCTGGGTGAGAGGGTGTGGAGACCAGCCATCAGGTACTTGGCAGGCAAGGCATGCAGAAGGGGGAAAGCGTGCTCATCATTGTTGCTGTTTTAGGGTATGGTTTCCTTCCTATGGGGCTTTTAGAGAATTAGAAATGTTTCTGGAAAGTAGACCACTTCCAGGTTCTTGGTTCCCTTAATGAATGTAAAAACATCTATTGAATGGAACAGTTGAGGAGCGAAGTTCTCCTGGACTAGGAATTGTGGAGAGTAACGGGGAGCAGGCCAGGGGTGGGAACAGGATTTATTCATTGTCCTCCTTCATGATGCCAAGTCTTTTACACACTTACACTCACACCATCCCATCAGGTTGATGACAGTATCCCCATTTTGCAGACAAAGAAACGGAAGCTTAAGTAACTTGATCTAGACCCAATTTGGAAATCTTGACCCTGGGCCAAACCAAGTCAAAATTCAGACTCAGGCTTCAGATTCTCAGGGACCCCTTACCTCTACGGAAGGGGAAGAAATATCTGGGGACACTGTTGCTCTTATAGTTAGATATCCTCTTTATGTTTCCTCTTCTCAGATATCTTTGGGGAGAGGAGAGGGTTTTGTGGAAAATAACAAGAGAGAGACCCAGTCCAGAATTGGGGTTTTGGTGAACGAGGATGTTTGCTCAGGGCTCCCAGGGCAGTGCCCACAGGAGCTTTCAGCCAGAAGACCCGCAGAGAAAGGGCAGGCTTCCAGAACCATCCAGAGGGAAAAACATAAAGCTTTACGAATGGAAGGCACACCCCCTGCACGCTTGTCCGTGTTCAGCTTTTAAGAATATTGGTAAATTTATTATTCACAAGACCGTGGGGGATTCTACATTGCCAGCTTTGGCAAAGAAATAGTTAAAACAGTAGCTGCCCCCTTGTGCGTGTTGGGACAACTTCTTTGCCTTTCCATTTTAAAAAGCTAAGATACTTTCCAGGATTAAAAACGCTACTGAAGGAAACATTTTCTCACTAATGCTCCAGCGGCGCCGAGGACCCGCCGGCGCTGGGTGATTGATGTCCGCGGAGATGCGATCTCTGCGGGGGTGATCATGTGCCTTGCTCTTATCACTTGCTATTTTTTCCAACACACTTCCATGTGTTAAAATCATTTATCTAGTTGACATTATCTGTAGCTTCGGAATAACCCAGCATATTGCTTTATTATCACTTCCTTTACCATTTCCCTAATTCTGGGGAGAGGGGTGCTAGGCATTGAGGGGGCATTTGAGTTACTTCCAAACTTTTAATTCTCTGCATGAAACCATTGTGAACCTCTTTGTACAAACTATCTTATTTTGTCCCCTTTCGGTTTCCTTGGGGGCTCTTTTCCAAAAAAGAATTACTAAGTCAAAGAATGCATAGGGTGGGCCTGTGGTTCAGGGTCCGAGGAGAGGCAGACGCCTATGTCCAGGCACAGGCGCACCAGGCTCCAGCATTGACAAGGGTGTGTGAGGGCGCTCAGGGAGTGACCACGGAGCCAGGGCCGGGACTGAGTGTGGGTGCACGTGGAGTGACGGCTGCTGCCGGGTTTAGAGCCTGGGGGCTCCCTCCGCGGTAGCGTCACCATCCACTGAATTTGTTGTTGTTGTTGTTTTAATAAAGATTTTTTTTATATTTTATTTATTGATTTTTAGAGAGAGAGGAGTGAGAGAGAAAGAGAGAAAGAAGGGGGAGGAGCAGGAAGCATCAACTCCCATATGCGCCTTGACCAGGTAAGCCCAAGGTTTCGAACCAGCAACCTTAGTGTTCCAGGTCGAGGCTTTATCCCACTGTGCCACCACAGGTCAGGCCCACTGAATTTGTTTTTATTTGGTGATTTTCTCTTTCTTTTTTTTAAAATTAATTTTAATGGGGTGACATTGATCAATCAGGGTACATAAGTTCAGAGAAAACATCTCCAGGTTATTTTGACATTTGATTATGTTGCATACCCATCACCCAAAGTCATATAGTCTTCCGTCACCTTCTATCTGGTTTTCTTTGTGTCCCTCCTCTCCCTGGATTCCTGGCCGAGGATTTCCTGGGTGAGAGGTTGTGGAGACCAGCCATCAGGTACTTGGAAGGCAAAGTGTACAGAAGGGGAAAAGTGTGCTCATTTATTTCCTGCCCTGTTCTGGAGAAGACATTATTGTTGCTGTTTTAGGATATGGTTTCCTTCATATGGGGCTTTTAGAGAATCAGAGATGTTTCTGGAAAGTAGACCACTCCCAGGTTGCTCTTATCACTTACACTCACACCACCCCATCAAGTTGATGGCAGTATCCCCATTTTGCAGACAAAGAAACGGAAGCTCGGAAGCTTAAGTAACTTGATCTAGACCCAATTTGGAAATCTTGACCCTGGGCCAAACCAAGTCAAAATTCAGACTCAGGCTTCAGATTCTCAGGGACCCCTTACCTCTACGGAAGGGGAAGAAATATCTGGGGACACTGTTGCTCTTATAGTTAGGTATCCTCTTTATGTTTCCTCTTCTCAGATATCTTTGGGGAGAGGAGAGGGTTTTGTGGAAAATAACAAGAGAGAGACCCAGTCCAGAATTGGGGTTTTGGTGAACGAGGATGTTTGCTCAGGGCTCCCAGGGCAGTGCCCGCTGGAGCTTTCAGCCAGAAGACCCGCTCCCTTCTCCTCCCCACCCCTGGTAACCACCACACTCTTGTCCATGTCCCTGAGTCTCATTTTTATGTCCCACCTATGTATGAAACCATATAGTTCTTAGTTTTTTCTGATTTACTTATTTCACTCAGTATAGTGTTCTCAAGGTCCATCCATGCTGTTGTAAATGATCCGATGTCATCATTTCTTATGGCTGAGTAGTATTCCATAGTGTATATGTGCCACATCTTCTTTATCCAGTCATCTATTGAAGGGCTATTTGGTTATTTCCATGTCTTGGCCACTGTGAACAATGCTGCAATGAACATGAGGTTGCATGTGTCTTTACAGTGTTTTTGAGTATATACCCAGTAGAGGGATTGCTGGGTCATATGGTAGTTCTATTTTTAATTTTTTGAGGAACCACCATACTTTCTTCCATAATGGTTGTACTACTTTACTTTCCCACCAACAGTGGATTAGGGTTCCTTTTTCTCCACAGCCTCTCCAACACTTGTTATTACCTGTCTTGTTGATAATAGTTAATCTAATAGGTGTGAGGTGGTATCTCATTGTAGTTTTGATTTGTATTTCTTCCTGGGAGAAGTATCTGTTCATGTTCTCTTCCCATTTTTTTTTACTTTTTTTTGTTTGTTTGTTTGTTTTTGTATTTTTCCGAAGCTGGAAACGGGGAGAGACAGTCAGACAGACTCCCGCATGCGCCCAACTGGGATCCACCCGGCACGCCCACCAGGGGCGATGCTCTGCACCTCCGGGGCGTTGCTCTGTTGCGACCAGAGCCACTCTAGCGCCTGGGGCAGAGGCCAAGGAGCCATCCCCAGCATCCGGGCCATCTTTGCTCCAATGGAGCCTTGCTGCGGGAGGGGAAGAGAAAGACAGAGAGGAAGGAGAGGGGGAGGGGTGGAGAAGCAGATGGGCGCTTCTCCTGTGTGCCCTGGCCGGGAATCAAACCCGGGACCCCTTGCACGCCAGGCCGACGCTCTACCACTGAGCCAACCGGCCAGGGCTCTTCCCATTTTTTTTATTGGATTGTTTGTTTGTTTGTTGTTGAGTTTTATGAGTTCTTTGTATATTTTGGATATTAGGCCCTTATCTGAGCTGCTGTTTGAAAATATCATCTCCCATTTAGTTGGCTGTCTGTTTGTTGTCAGTTTCTCTTGCTATGCAAAAGCTTCTTAGTCTGATGTAGTCCCATTCATTTATCTTTGCCTTCATTTCCCTTGCCTTTGAAGTCAAATTCATAAAGTGCTCTTTATAACCAAGATCCATGAGTTTAGTACCTATAATTTTTTCTATGTACTTTATTGTTTCAGGTCTTATATTTAGGTCTTTGATCCATTTTGAGTTAATTTTAGTACAAGGGGATAAACTGTAATCGAGTTTCATTCTTTTGCATGTGGCTTTCCAGTTTTCCCAGCATCATTCTCCATTGTATGTTGTTGGTCCCTTATCAGAAATTATTTGACCATATATATGTGGTTTTATTTCTGGGCTTTCTATTCTGTTCCATTGGTCTGAGTGTCTATTTTTCTGCCAATACCATGCTGTTTTGATTATCGTGGCTCTATAATATAATTTGAAGTCAGGTATTGTAATGCCCCAACTTTGTTCTTTTTCCTTAGGATTGCTTTGACTATTTGGGGATTTTTATAGTTCCGTATAAACCTGATGATTTTTTGTTCCATTTATTTAAAAAATGACATTGGAATTTTGATGGGAATTGCATTAAATTTGTATATCGCTTTGGGTAATAGAGTCATTTTGACTATATTTATTCTTCCTATCCAAGAACAAGGAATATTTTTCCATTTCATTGTATCTTTTTCAATTTCCCTTAACAATGCTTTGTAGTTTTCATATATAGGTTCTTCACATTCTTTATTATGTTTATTCCTAGGTGTTTTTTTTTGTTGTTGTTGTTGCAACCATGAAGGGGATTATTTTTTTGAGTTCATTTTCTGATGTTTCATTGTTGGCATATAGGAAGGCAATGGACTTTTGTATATTAATTTTGTATCCTGAGACCTTACTGTATTAGTTTATTGTTTCTAGTAGTCTTTTTGTGGAGTCTTTGGGGTTTTTGATATATAGGATCATATCATTTGCAAAACATGAAACCTTTACTTCTTCTTTCCCAATATGAATGCCTTTTATTTCTTTTTCTTGTCTGATTGCTCTGGCTAGGACTTCCAGCACTACATTGAGTAAGAGCGAAGAGAGTGGACAACCTTGTCTTGTTCCTGATTTTAGGGGAAAAGTCCTCAGTTTTATGCCATTTAATATGACGTTAACTGATGGTTTATCATAAATGGCCTTTATTATGTTGAGATACTTTTTTTCTATACCCATTTTGTTGAGTGTTTTAAACATAAAATGGTGTGGTATTTTATCAAATGCCTTTTCTGCATCTATTGATAGGATCATATGGTTCTTATTTTTTGTTTTGTTGATATGGCATATTATGTTAACTGTTTTACGTATGTTAAATCATCCTTGTGATTCTAGGATGAATCCCACTTGATCATGATGAATTACTTTTTTAATGTGTTGTTGTATTCGATTTGCTAGTATTTTGTTTAGTATTTTAGCATCTGTATTCATTAGAGATATTGGTCTGTAGTTTTCTTTTTTGTGTGTTGTCCTTGCCACGTTTTGGTATGAGGGTTATGTTGGCCTCATAAAATGTGTTTGGGAGTATTACTTCTTCAATTTTTTGGAAGATTTTGAGTAGAATAGGAACCAAATCTTCTTTGAATGTTTGATAGAATTCACTAGTATAGCCATCTGGCCCTGGACTTTTATTTTTGGGGAGGATTTTGATAGTTGTTTCTATTTCCTCCCTGCTTATGGGTCTTGTTTAGGCTTTCTGCTTCTTCATGACTCAGTCTAGGAAGATTGCATTGTTCTAGGAATTTATCCATTTCTTCTAGATTGTTATATTTGGTGGCATATAGTTTTTCATAGTATTCTACAATAATTCTTTGTATATCTCTGATATCTGTGGGTGATTTTTCCTCTTTCATTTTGGATTTTGTTTATATGAGTCCTTTCTCTTTTTTCCTTAGTGAGCCTTGGCAAGAGTTTGTCAATTTTGTTGATCTTTTCAAAGAACCAGCTCCTTGTTTTATTAATTTTTTCTATAGTTTTTCTGTTCTCTATTTTGTTTATTTCTGCTCTGATTTTTATTATTTCCTTTCTTCTGCTGGTTTTGGGTTGCCTTTGTTCTTCTTTTTCTAGTTCTTTAAGATATGAATTTAAGTTGTTTACTTGGGCTCTCTCTTGTTTGTTTATATAGGCCTGTAGTGATATGAACTTCCCTCTTATTATTGCTTCTGCTGCATCCCAGAGATTCTGATATGTCGTATTGTTATTTTCATTTGTCTGTATGTAGCTTTTGATCTCTGCGCTTATTTCTTCTTTGACCCACTCATTTTTTAAAAGTATGTTGTTTAGTTTCTACATTTTTGTGGGTTTGTTTACCTCTTTTTTGTAGTTGAATTCTAGTTTCAAGGCTTTATGATCAAATTTTATTTTTCAAGTCTAAAATTTTCATTAGATTCTTCTTGATCTCTTCCTTCACCGAGACTTCCTAATTTTTTTTTGTTGTTGTTAAAATATACTTTTAATGGCTTATGGAAACATTTTTATGCTGATTTTTCCAAACTCTTTGTCAGTTAATTCTCAAAAATCTCTGTCATCTCAGTGTGGCCACCTATTTTTTTTTTAATATTGATTTTAGAGAGAGAGGAAGGGAGACAGAAACATCAATCTGTTCCTATATGTGCCCTGTCCAGGGATCGAACCCCTAACTTTTGCATATCATGATGATGCTCTAAACAACTGAGCTCTCCAGCCAGTGCCAGTGTGATCATCTATCGATTTTCTTTTTCTATTCAGTTTGATATCTTTGAGTTCTTGGTACAAGTGATTTTAATGAAAACCTGGACATTGGGTATTATAAGACTCTGTGTCTTTTTAAACTTTCTGTATTTGCTGGCTTCCTCTGACATCACCCCACCAGGAGAAAGGGGAGGTGCTGCCTTGGTATTAGATAGCGGTCAAGTCCAGGTTCCCCTCTCGGCCTCCGCTGATTCCTCAGTGGGGACTGCCTCATCATTGCCAGAGAGATGGAAGAGTTGCATTGTTTTTCTAGGCTTTCACTGTACCCGCTTCTTTGGGAGGTGTGGGTGCCTTGCTCCCACGTGATCTCACTGACACTTTTGGTGGTGGGGGTGTGGGGATTCTTGTTACTGCTGTATGGTGGTGAAAGTCCTGACTCTCCCTCCACTGCAGAGAGGAGCCGTGCGGCGCCTCATTACTGCCAAGTGGAGTGGAAGCCTGGGCTCCCAATGTGGCCACCACTGAGACTGTAGGGAGGGCTGATGGCGGGGGTTGGGAGGCAGTGAACGTCTTATCACCTGTGAACACCCTGGACCACACACAGCCCTCTTTGACACCCACATAATTGGAGGGGGCATGTTAAAGTGATGTACTTAGCAGGAGTTTTGGGGAAAAAATGTTTACTCCATCTTCCCAGAAGCTAAAGTCTCCACCGTGTGTTGTATTACACAGTAGTTTATGTTTTGACATGGTCTTCATAATCTAAATTTTTCTTTACTCTGATTTCTTACGTCACTGTTATGCTTATTTCACTGTGATTGTTTTGATATACTCAACTAATGCATTACATGAAATACAAATTAAAACTTTGTTATAATATAGTTAAGGATTTGAAAGAATCCATTCAACTTCAGGTTTATAAGGGTCTGGTGGATTAAGGCAAATTAAATTAATTCTCTCCTGGCTATAGGGAACAGTCCTCAGATATTATAAAAGCTGAAGTGTATCCAATATTTATTTTCACAATTGCTTCTCTCCAAATAATTCTTTAAAAAAATTTTTTTCCATTGATTTGAGAGAGAGAAAGAGAGGAAAAGGGAGAGAGAGAGAATGGAGAAGAGAGAGAAAGAGAGAATCATCAACTTGTTGTTCCATTTACTTGTTTCATTTAGTTATACACTCACTGATTGCTTCTCATATGTGCCCTGACTGGCGATTGAACCCGCAACCTCAGTGCACCAAGACGACGTTTTCTCCACTGAGCTACCTGGCCAGGACCTCTCCAAATGATTCTTTACATTTTGTATGAAGATTCTTACATTTTGTATGGAAGGTCTACTGGAAAGTTCTGTCCATTTTTGAAATAAAACAAATAAAACAAAATACAAATTTTTCTTACCATCAATAAACTTTATTAAATAATATAATTGCCATTATTATTAATGATTTCTTGCCAGCGTGAGGACAATTTATATATCCCATTTTTGAAAAATGTTTTATTTTTTGATGTGAAAAATTGAACCAGTGTTTGTTTGATATCTTCTTCATTTTTGAATTTTTTGCCCTTCAGAAAATTTTGTAAGGACAAAAACAAGTGATAGTCGAAGGGTGCTAAGTCCGGGGAATATGGTGGATGTGACAGAATTTCCCAGCCTAGTTCTGCAATTTTTTGACAAGTCCCCAAAGCAGCATGTGGCCTGGCATTATCATGATGCAGTATGATGTTCTTCCTATTGAACATCGCCGGCCTCTTTTCTTGGACAGCTGTCTTTAAATTATCCAGTTGCTGACAATACTTCTCCAAATTGAGCCTTTCGTTCGGTTTTAAAAGCTCATAATGTATTGGTCTTCGAATGTCCCACCATATACACAACATTCTCTTATTCAGAATCAAATTTGGTTTAGAGGTGGAAGGGCTAGGTTTTCCGGGTTCACAATATACCTTTTTCCTTACGATGTTTTCGTAGGTAATCCACTTTTCATCCCCAGTTATCATCCGGTTCAAGAAGGGCTTGATTTTGTTCTGAGCAAGCAGAGATGTGCATATGACAACTCGATCATCCAAATTCTTCTGACTTAATTCATGTGGCACCCATCTTGAATATTTCCACACCAATCCTGTCTTCCGAATATGGTCCGAAATGGTTTGCTGAGCTGAATTAAGCCTTTCTGCTATCTCTGATGTTGTCAGAAAAGGATCTTGCTCCAACATGGTCTTAATAACATCGTCTTCGATCAAAGATGATCTCCCAGAATGTGGCTTATCAGAAAGGTTGAAATCACCTGTTTCGAATTTTTTGAACCATCTTCTGCATGTCCTATCAGAAACTGTACCTTCACCAAACACTTTCAATAAATTTCTACATGTTTCTGTAGCATTTCTTCCTAGTTGAAATTCGTAAAAATACAGTGGCGTAAATGAACTTCATCAGTAGCCATGGGTACACTATCGCTTCACACATAAAACTAACATGAATCAACTTTGTTTTAGTTAATTTGCTACGTCAGTACATATACATTAAGTGATAAAAATAGAGAGGCACACATGCGCCAAATAAACATGTGCTTACATGTCGAAACTTGTGATAGAAACGGACAGAACTTTCCGGTAGACCTTTACATTTCAAAGCATTCTCATATCCCATCTTGCATCTCTAACCTGTGTGTATGCTTTGTTGAACATGAAATTTCCTTCCCCACATAACCAAATTCCTCTCACTAGGTGGACCGCCACCTCCATCTAAAAGTAGCCTCTCCCTTCTGAGTGTCTGCGTGGGACCTCTGCCTGTATTCTGAAGCTCACACCATCCTCCCTACTTTGTTTTCTCTATAGCTCATATTTCTCCTTCTAGACTACACATTCTTTTCTTTCTTTATCTTTAAAGAAATTAAATTTAATGGGTGATATTGATCAATAAGAGTACATAGGTTTCAGGTAAACATTTCCATGGCATTTGAACTGTTGATTACATTGTGTGCCCATCATCCAAAGTCAAATCATTTTCCATCACCATATATTTGTCCCTCTTTACTCCCCTCCCCTCAACCCTCCTCCCCTGATAACCACTTCACTTTTTTTTTTTTTTTTTTTTGAGAGAGAGAGAGAGACAGGAATGGAGAGAGATGAGAAGCATCTACTTGTAGTTGTTACACTTTAGCTGTTCAGTGATTGCTTCTCATATGTGCCTTGACCATGGGCCTTCATCTGAGCAAGTGACCCCTTGCTCAAGCCAGCAACCTTTGGGCTCAAGCCAGTGACCTTGGGCTTCAAGCCAGCAACCTTTGGGCTCAAGCCAGCGACCATGGGATCATGTTGATGATCCCATGCGCAAGCCGACAACCTCAGGGTTTCAAGCCTATGACCTCAGCATCCCAGGTTGATACTCTATCCACTGGGCCACCATTGGTTAGGAAACCACTTAACGTTTATCTATGTTCATGAGTTTCAGTTTTATATTCCACCTATGTGTGAAATCATATCGTTTTTAGCTTTTTCTGATTTACTTATTTCACTTAGTATACTGTTCTCAATGTTCTTATAAATGGCAATATGTCTTCATTTCTTACGACTGAGTAATATTTCATTGTATAAATGTATCACATCTTCTTTATCCAATCCTCTATTGAGGGACACTTTGGTTGTTTCCATGTCTTGTCCACTGTGAATAATGCTGCGATGACATGGGAGAGCATGTTAGACTATATATGCTTTAAAGGTAGAGATAACTAAGCCATTTTCATCTTTTTATGCCTCATGTATTTACAGGTTAAATGTAGAAATAACTCAATATATCATGGGAATTAATTATCTGACTTGGTCCCTTACCTCATGTGTTGTGAGGTAGACAAGATCTACTGTTTTCCCTCCAAAGAGGGTGTCCATCTACCGACTTTCTGTTTATGTGAATATTGATTTTGGGGGCATGTGGTAGAGTTCAAGGAACAGGGCCTTTGGAGTCAGACAGGTTTGGATTCTACTCCCAGTCTCCTGTCTTACTGTGACCTCAAGTCTCTTTGGCTCTTGGAACCTCATTTTTCTCATCTGTCAAGTGGAGACCATATCTCACTTGCCTCTCAGAATTGTTCAAAGAGCTAAATATTGTTTATTCCTTTCTGCCTGCTCACTTTCAAACCTTCAGACTTCATAATTTGCTGTCACTTGGGCGTTTTCTCTAAGGACTTAAACCCCATTCTTTATTCATTACTTCACTCCTACCTCCACCTGGCCCCCATACTCTCCAGAGAAAAGATGCAGAGCTTTGGGGCTGTAAGCAACCCCGAGAGGTCCCTGGGCCTGGACAGATAAGGCCAAGTCTTTCTGTGTGCCTCTTGGGGGAGAGATAACAATAGGCTCCTTATACAATGTGGCTGTCAGACCAGCAATATTGTGAAATGAATCTCCTTGTTGCTCTAAGTCAAAGAACAATATCTTCCCTCGCTTTCTCTCTTAGTGTCCTCGGCCTTTTTCAGATATCCTTACCGGCATTCTTTCCACAGAAAAAAAAACGGGATCAAAGTGAAAGCCTGATTTCCGGCTTGGTATTAATTGGTTGCATGTCATGGAATAATAAATGATTTACTTTTTGTTTGGTGATCAGAACACCAGTTAAGATCAATGCTTTGGATCTAAGTCAGTGTCTGTGGGTTTTTACAGCTGTTTGACCTTGAGCAAAGGGCTGGCTGAAATAGACTCAGGATGTAAAAATCTATGCATCCAGGCCCCTGCGCACTCTCTCAGGAAAGGAGCTATAATTCATTTCCACAGGCAGATCAATACCACTGTGTCTTCAGCTGTGGGTAATTTTTACATGGTGATTGTATTCATAGCGCTTATACCGGAGGGACATACAGCTGTTCCAACGGCTTCTGTGGCCAGCGGAGGAATGGAAAGCTGTGTGCCAAGGATGGATTCTGATGCAGGAGAAGGGAGGGTGTTTTAATGTCCTGTGGCTGCAGTAAAAGAATTGTGAAAACTGGGAGGCTTAAAACCAAAGAAATGTATCCTCTCACAGTGCTGGAGGCCAGAAGGCTGAAATCTATTAGCTCCCCCGGGGCTTTAGCAGAGACCAGCTCACCCCCCTCTTCTGCATCCCCTGGGCTGCAGCCCTCTATCTAGCCCAGGGGTCAGGAACCTTTTTGGCTGAGAGAGCCATGAATGCCACATATTTCAAAATGTAATTCCATGAGAGCCATACAATGACCCGTGTACCTTACGCATTATCCAATAAAAATTTGGTATTGTCCCACAGGATAGCTGCGATTAGCTCCAGCCACCCATGAGAATGTTTTATATTTTTAACGTTATTATTTTTTTATTAAAGATTTGTCTGCGAGCCAGATGCAGCCATCAAAAGAGTCACATCTGGCTCTCAAGCCATAGGTTCCCGACCCCTGCTCTAGCCTCTGCCTCTGTCTTTACATCACTTCTCAGTATGCCTGTGTCTTCTTCCTCACCTATCTCTCGAGTCTCCCTGTCCCTTTGCTTTAAGGATACTAGTGACACACCTGGATAATCCGCATCTCAAGATCCTTAATGGCATCTGCAAAAAACCCTTTTCCCAAATAAGTCACAATCACAGATTCCAGAGTGTCTTTTCTGGATCACTGTTTTAGCCTACCATATAGGACTAAGAATGACGCCAAATTAGATGACTTACAGATATTTTCTCTTTAGCTCCATGCCAAGCTGTTTGGGGCACAGAAAGATTTCTATAGCCTGACATACTAGATAGTTCCTGGGAAAATACAGAAATGATTATGTTACAATAGAAACACTATAATTCTGATTATTTCTTTAATTCCAATAGTGTAATCTCAGAATATTAAATGTAATTTCTTTTTCCTTTCTTTCTTTTTTTGGGGGGTTAGAGGAAGGGAGATAGTGAGGCAGATTCCTACATGTGCCCCTACCAAGATCCATCCTACAACCCCATCTAGGGCCGATGCTCAAGTACCGAACTATTTCTAGTGCTTGAGGCTGACCCGCTTGGACCAACCAAGCTATCTTCAGCACCTGAAGCCACACTCTAACCAAATGAGCCACTGGCTGCAGGAGGGAAAGAGGGAACGAAAGGGGAGAGGGGGAGAAGCAGGTGGTCACTTTTTCTTTTTGCCCTGACCAGGAATTAAACCTGGGACATCCATACCCTGGGCTGACACTCTATCCACTGAGCCACAGGCCAGGGCCTAACTGTAATTTCTATGACTCAGATATACAAAAAGGAAACCCTTCATTGTTTCCCCATAATGTCTATCTCAAGCTTCATTTACCTGATCAAAATTTAATTGAGCACTTCTAAAAATACTCAGTCTCTTCAATGATTTCTCAGTCCTTTTAGATTTTGAGGTAGTTACTCATTTCCTCTGTTCCCCGTCCTTCTCTGCAGGGTTGATTTGAAGCTCCCAGGTTAGGGGGGATATAGTGAGTCATGGTTATTGTTAGGTTTGGGTCCAGGGCTTCTTTAGTTTCAAGGCCTCTTTAAAACTCAAATTCCCCTCACCTAACCTCCCAATGGGGCAGCTTCCTCATTAAACATCTCCCTCACCCGACTTCCCCCTCCCCATAAACAATCCCCCCCCCCCCCGGGGAAAGTTCTGGGAAGTGTCCTTGGGACAGGGCCTTTGGGAGGGGCCTGAGGGTTGGGAAAGGGAGACAGTCTATGGTTGAGACCACAAACCAGGATATGGTAATCTGAGTACGTCAAGGTGCACCAACCCCCATGCCAACAAATGCCTGCAGTAGGTAGTCCCTATATCAGATAACCCCTGCCTGTAGTTCTTCGCTGATGCCACCAGTGTCTCAGCCCGTCTGCTCACAGATACATAAATAAACTTCTTATAAAACTCATCAGGCCTTGTGCGTCCCTCCTCCAGCCGACCTAACAGTTATAAGTGACCCTTTGTACCCACAGTGCCTGTACTGAAAACCAGAATCTTGATTTACAGGCTGTGCAGCCTTGGTGCTGCAGATTGGGCTCTGGGGAAGCAGACTGTGAGATGCAGAATGTTTGGCAAGGAGTGTCTTGGGATCAGTACCCCTGACGGGAGGGATGGCAGCAGGAGTGCGATCATAAGTGACCCCACCCCGCGGTTCCCAGGCCGTGCGGTCTTCCTTTTGGGGCACAGCCTCCTATCAAAGTTTTTTTTGGTTGTGTTTTTTTTTTTTTTTTTTTTGTATTTTTCCAAAGCTGGAAACGGGGAGGCAGTCAGACAGACTCCCGCATGCGCCCGACCGGGATCCACCTGGCATGCCCACCAGGGGGCGATGCTCTGCCCATCTTGGGGCATTGCTCTGCTGCAATCAGAGCCATTCTAGCGCCTGAGGCAGAGGCCACAGAGCCATCCTCAGCGCCCGGGCAAACTTTGCTCCAATGGAGCCTCGGCTGTGGGAGGGGAAGAGAGAGTCAGAGAGGAAGGAGAGGGGGAGGGGTGGAGAAGCAGATGGGCGCTTCTCCTGTGTGCCCTGGCCAGGAATCGAACCTGGGACTCCTGCATGCCAGACCGACGCTCTACCACTGAGACAACCGGCCAGGGCTCAAAGTTTTGATTAAAAGTGGGTACTGCATTGGGGGTACCCTATCACTTGCTATTGGGTTTCAATATCTGATTTTCCATCAATCCCAAACCCTAACTCCGCCCCCCTGTAATCACTGGCACTGTTCCCTCCAGTGTCCTCAGGTAGTGCTTTTTTGCCCCGAGCTGTTTACCTCGTGGGTACTGTCAGTGCTCTGTTGAGTGCCTGGGGGAGACCCTCCGCAGAGCCCAGAGTTCTCTCCCTGTGCAGCTCTGTGTCCCGCAAACACTCCAGTCTCCTCCTCTCTCTGGATGCCCAGAGCTGTCCTCCCAGCCTAGGGAGCCTTCTGTCCTACCCAGCCGCCCTCCCGGCACTGAATCTCGGACACTCCCTCAAGGACTGACCTGGGGCAGCTGAAAGGCCCACCTCGTTTGTTTCCCACCTCAGGGAGCACAGCCCTTCCCTGCCCAATGTCCACGGTCTTGAAAATCATTTTTCATGTATTTTGCCCACTTGCAGTTTGTTTCATTGCAGGAATCAAAGGAGGACAAAAATGCCCAGATAACCTGATGAAGGAAGTAGGATTTATTTAGCCGGCAGAGCAGTGTGACCCCAAAAGAGGCAACCAAATACATGCTCCCCAAAGTTAGATTTCTTACGTCTTATGTACCTTTACAGAATACAGGTTTTCATGCAAGGGGCTCGTGATCCCTTTGTCTAGAGGTAGAGGTCACTCTCCTGACTTCAGGATGGGAGGGTGAGTTTAGGTGGGTTCAGAGGATAAGTGTTGGAAATTTTTAATTAAGGTATGCAAACACTGTTTCTTAAAAGCTTTTGAGAAAAGAAAAGGGGGAAGGGGTTTTCCAATAAGTTCTATCTTCTTTGCTCTGTGTGGCAAGTGGCCCCAGTCACCCTTTCAGAGAAATACAGGAAGTAGTTCATCTGTAACTAGCTGACTCAGTTGCCTCTGCAGGCTCCCTTCCCTTGCATTCTACTTGTTTCTTCCCCCTCAGGGGTGGAGGGTAGGGGGCCTGACTTTTCTTTTCTTTGTTTCAGCAGGGAGAGTGAATCTCAGTGGAAGCAGAATGCAGCTGCAGTTTTCTAAACCTAAAGGCAAAACATTTTCCCCCTTCTAGTTTCTCCATGACCCTTTTTTTCTTTGGAGCAACGTCTGTTTGGTATTTCCTGGCCTGCAAAGCAGAGGGTTACAGGTTCAAGTGACCAGGAAAATAAAAAACAAAACCAAACAAATCCGTGTAATAACATCACCACTCTGGTGGGGGTCGGGGGGGCAGAGCTGTGCATGTGAGGGGGCAGGAGGGATGTGGGAAATCTCTGTACCTCCCACTCAGTCTGGCTGCAAATGTAAAACAACTCTAAAAAATAAAGTCTATTTTAATTCAGTGACGGCCCCAGTGGGTGTTCAGTGGCGAAAGTGCTGTGGGTTCCTAGGCTTGCTTGTGGTTGTGTTCATCAGAAAACACTTCACACCTTCAGCCTAAAGTCTGCAACCAAAACTTGCTGAAGGCCATCAAATGTCTAAGGTGCACTTTCAAACTATTTTCCAAACTCCATTAAAGATGCCAAACTATCTCCACCTACAGGCAATCGCTTGGAGAATGCAAAGGGCCAGACATAAGGGTTGTAAAAAATAATATAAACAAAGCCACTAAGCCATGGGGGCAGGGCTGCCATCCCAGAGCACCTGCCTTGCATGTCTTAGTCCTCAGATCTTTGGAATGTGTAAACTGGGCAAAATGACCTCTGGACTGGGCCTTGAGTAGCAATGTATTCCAAACAACTGTTTGCAAGGCCAACAGGAAAGCAGACATTCTGACTTACCAGGCTAAAAATTAAAGACATTCTATAGAATTAGAACCACCACGAATAGCTAAAGAGTAACTTAGCTTATCTGCACCCGTGGAAAGTCCTTCCTTGACTTATTAACACCAATAGAAATTCCTTCTTTCTATTCAGGTTAACTATTGCCCTTCCCTTCTATATAAACACCCCTTGCATTCACCCCCTCATCAGAACGGTATTTGGGTTTCTGCCTGAATTACAACTCTTTTTGGATCTCAAATAAAAGCTTGTTGCTGCTCCTGTTAGTTTTTATGTTTCGAGCAGCATGGTCTGTATCTGAATGGGCAACAGCATTAACATCACCAGAGGCTGCGCCCCAGGACAAACAAGGTCACTTGACTGTTTTGAGTACCTGCCAGGATTTCGGGATAAAGGTCCACACTGGTCCCTGCAGGCCCAAACAAAGCCAGTAAGTGAATATTATTACATTTTAACACTGGAAGTTTAGAACACAAAACTGACAGTATGACACTCCAGAGTGTGAACCATAATATTGCTGCCCACTGGGCAACTGAAGTCTTCCTGTGTTTACCATGCTGAACATTTGCAAGGTCACATGGCTGCTTGCTTTTAATGTCCCATTAAAGAAATACAGCATAATTAACCCTTCTGTGGTGAGCCTGCACAGGCATTTCCCCTTTAGGAGCCAATATTGTGGCTGGACTGGGCCTTCTGGTTCTGATTAGGATTGCAAGGTGCACCGGAGCACCACCCACCAGGGACTTGGAGAAAGCAACATATTCTGGAAGACACCTGGGCTTCCACCATCTTCTTGAGCCTGCAGGACCCTCCAAAGGGCCCACCTGTGCCTAAGGACAGGCCCAGCATATGGATGCCGGCCAGGCAGAGGGCTAAGGACCAGGAGCTGGGAAAATAGCAGCCACCCACCAAGAAAAGCACCATCACCCCATTTTTTTTTCCTGGGAAAAGCCAATTATTTAATGAAAATGTCAAAGTGCATGACAGCCATCCTTATGCAGCATGCTTTGATACAATTCCCTATGCTTAGAAAAAGGAACTCGGGCTCTTTAAAAACAGCAGCGCACAGACCTTCCTTGTAAAGCCCTAAAGAATTTGGGGCACACACTGCTCATCATCCTGGCTGACCACTGTGCTGCCTGCCCCACGCCGAAGAGCCGGTTGTTCCCACTGGGCTCCCGGAGGAGATGGCGGCAGGAGCCCAGGTGAGGGCACACTGCCATGGCCTCCGACAGTCCCTCCACCCTGCACAGCGCCGTGCGTTGATGGTGCAACTGTTGAAATGTTGCTTCCTCCAGTCCTGGTCAATGGAACTTTGCAAGGATGGTTCTCGAGAGCTCTGTTCCAGAATGGAGGTATTTCTTCAAGAATCTTCCGGATGGCAGTCCTACCAGGCCAGGGGCTGGCGCGTCGCAGAAAATAGTGTGGTGTTTTAGCCAGTGTAACTTCTAGAAGGGACTGGGGTTCTGTCTTGGGCCATGCAGAAGCTCTGCATCTTCACCTGCTGTCGCGTGCTCCAGCAGGCATATGTACCTTTTACTTAAAACCTCTAGTATCCCTAGATCCCAAACCATAAGGAATTGTGCTCTTAAAGTATTCTTATGAAGTACGTGTGTTTTGAAGTTGATTAGTAAAAAACAAAATATGTTTTGGGTACCTCATTTTTCTTAATCGTGTTCTTAATTTCTTCAAATGCTTTATATGCTTTAGGTCTGACTCAAAGGTAGCTATTGTAGTACGGGATTTCAGTGGCAGAGCGATCATAACTGGCGTCCGGGGCACGACACTTGATTGGCGCCCCCCTCCCCTTCTACTACGCTTTTCCTGTTTGTCTTGGAGACCATTTGGCACCCCTCTGCGAGCGGCACCCGAGGCGCGATAGACCCCCTTGCACCCCTCCCCCCTCCGCTACTGCGTGATTTGGGAGCTTTGCCTTCCTAAGGAACGTTCGAGAGCCCAGAAACAGAATTACATGTGTGTGGGACTTCTTGCTGACCTAGGTTTGAGGTCTAAAGTTTGTTTTGCAGTTACAGCCTCTTAGGTTTAGGCCTGATTTTTTTGTTGTTGTTGTTTATTTCTGGTGGCAATACAATTCTAAGATTATTTCACTGTGTAACCAATAAAAAAAAATTGTTAATGAGACATTTTACGTTTTTTTTTCTTGCTGCTTCTGAAATCTGGTGTTTATTTTACTTTCTGCACATCTAAATTCCAACTAGTCACATGCCTGGCGCTTACCACTTCCATCAGACATGGTGCCCCAGACTAGTTCTCCAGCTTGCTTGCTTTGTTTGTTTCTTCACCCTCGAGCCTCTCTCTTTTTCAACTTAATGGAAGCTACGTGGAGGCGGAGGAGGCAATTGTGTTGAGTGGATGAGGCACTCCTGGTCTGATCTTTGCTGCAGTGGTGAGCCCCGCTGAGGAACTAGGAAACCTGAATGAACTAGAGAAGCTCTAAGAGGTTGGATTCCTGGTTCAGCATTTTTTTGTTTGTTTGTTTGGTTGGTTTTTTGAGAGAGAGACAGGGACAGATAGGGACAGATAGAAAGGAAGGGAGAGAGATGAGAATCATCAATTCTTCATTGCTGCTTAGTTGTTCATTGATTGCTTTCTCATATGCGCCTTGACTGGGGGCTTCAGCTGAGCCAGTGACCCCTTGCTCAAGCCAGGAACCATGGGGTCATGTCTATGATTCTGCACTCAAGCTAGTGATCTCAGGGTTTCAAACTGAGGGAGGAAGGGTTCAAAGGGCTGACTGAGAAAGTTTGAAAAGTAACAAACCACAGCTGTAGTCCCTTTATCAGCTCCTTGAAATGAACTTACAGCACCAGCAAGGAAAGTGGGATATGTGAATAGTCAAGGACAGACAGTCCAAACCTCCCCTCATACCCTCCTCCGCCTCCCCTCCCCTCTCCTCCCCTCCCCTTTCGGAGACACAAAAGTCAAGTAGGTCTGCAGACAAAGAAGTCAAAGAAATCAGGCACTTGTCATGTGAAAGTTAAAGCTGTAAAGGCATATAAGGCTCAGAAAAACTAACTTCGGAGAGCTCATTTTGTTGCCTTTTTTGGTCACACTGCTCTGCCGGCTAAGTAAACCCCCCTTCCTTCAGCACTTGTCTGAGTGTCTTTGTCCTCTGTTTCTTGCAACAAAACCTGGGTCCTCAGCGTGCCAGGCTGACACACTATCCACCGCGCCACATCTGGTCAGGCGTGGTTCAGCTTTTTTGTTTTGGGGTTGTTGTTTTTTTTGTATTTTTCTGAAGTGAGAAGCAGGGAGGCAGAGACAGACTTCCGCATGCGCCCGACTGGGATCCACCCAGCATGCCCACCAGGGAGTGATGCTCTGTTGCAAGCAGAGCCATTCTAGCGCCTGAGGCAGAGGCCATGGAGCCATCCTCAGTGCCCGGGCCAACTTTGCTCCAGTGGAGCCTTCGCTGTGAGAGGGGAAGAGAGAGACAGAGAGGAAGGAGAGGGGGAGGGGTGGAGAAGCAGATGGGTACTTCTCCTGTGTGTCCTGGCCGGGAGTCAAACCCAGGACTTCCACATGCCAGGCTGACGCTCTACCACTGAGCCAACTGGACAGGGCTAGTTCAGCTTTTTTAACCCAAATTTTTGTACTGTTTCCTTTTTTCTGTTCTCAGACCAGGAGGTGTTGTCTGAGTTCGGCTCTTTCTCGTGATACTTGCTTAATTCAGCAAATAAAAACTGACAGGCGAACACTATGGCTTGTCCAACCATACCCCTGTCTACAGGCTTGAGGGGACACATGGCCTACCGTCAAAGTTAACACAGATGATCGTTTTACCAAATATCAATTGGTTTATGAGGAATATATGAAATATTTTTCTCACACCTTGCCCCTTCACTGCTAAGCTATGGTTCCATGATTTTAGTTTTATTCTGGTAGCACCTGACTTCAAACTATCAATCTCTGATTAAGGGAAATGCTAGCTGCTATAGCAAGTAATCCCCCTGAAATTTTCATGGTTTCACAGAACTGAAGTTTATTTCTTGCTTGTGTAATAATCCAGTTGGTGGCAATCAGGCTTTTTCTGTCTTGTGGGTGGATTCACAGTCCTTTAGGGCCTTGTCAGCTTCTGGCTGGGCCAGTAGAAAGGGAAAGAGAGTAGGAGAGTACACTTACAGGCCTGGGCTTAACATGCACACATCACTCTGCGTACATTTCATTGGTGTGAATGCAGTGCCCTGCCACACAGACTGCAGGGGAGGCCGGAAAGGTCATCCTGGTGCCCAAGAAGAAAAGGACAGCATCCTTACTATCGTGTTGATGTGAGACCAGCTTTTACCTTTCCTTTTTCATATATTCCTCATCTGCTGTTTGATGCTAAAGGTTAGACAGACTCAGTGGTGGGATTCAGGCAGTTCGCACCGGTTTGGCAGAACCAATACCTAATTTTTTGTTGAGTTCAGTGAATTGGCTGTTAAAATGGCACTTGTAATCAGGGTTTGTCTAAGGTGGGTGCCTGGGCAGTCACCCAATGCGGAAATCATAAATTTACATTCCTTATTCTTTTTTTTTCTTTTTCTTTTTCTTTTTTTTTTGTGAGAGAGATAGAGAGGAAGAGTTAGGGACAGATAGATGGGAAGGGAGAGAGATGAGAAGCATCAATTCTTCATTGCAGCACCTTAGTTGTTCATTGATTGCTTTCTCATATGTGCCTTGACTGGGGAGGGGGGAGGGCTACAGCAGAGTGAGTGACCACTTGCTCAAGCCAGCAACCTTGGGCTTCAAACCAGCAACCTTTGGACTCAAGCCAGTGACCATGAGGTCATGTCTATGATCCCACACTCAAGCCAGAGACCCGCACACAAGCTGATGAGCTGGCACTCAAGCTGGTGACCTCAGGGTTTCAAACCTGGGTCCTCTGCTTTCTGGTCCAACACCCTATCCACTGCGTCACCACAGTGGTCAGGCTCCTTGCTCCTTCTTAACGTTCATCTGCGCAACAGCATATTCAAAGTGCCCCTAGTAATGTTCATTCTGTCTATAGGTGAAAAAAATTGCAAGTGAGGACACCAATCAAGAAGCAATGTAGAAATACCTTAAATAACAATTTTATTGTTTTTGTCAGGGATTATTTAATATTTTTTTCTTAATATTTTAAAACTCTTTCTTATAACATAATTTAGTTGTATACCTCTTTTATTGTTCTTACTTAAGTATTAAGTGCATGAAAATAATAAACTCCCTTTTGGTATATCATTTTTTAATACTTAAAATGGCCATTAGGGCAGAGAGCCAGTTGTTACATTATTTGAATCCCACCACTGGACAGACTAGGGTGTGCTAGTTATAAAAAGATATACATCTGGGAAGTATTTCTTTTTCTCTTTCTTGGAAGCATTTGGATAAGACTGAAATTTATCATTTTAAAAAATGATTGGTAAAAAAAAAATGATTAGTAAGTTTTTCCATGAAAGCTTTCTGTGCTTCTTTGTGAAAGATTTTTAACTCCTGATTCAGATTGCTGTTTATGGGATAGTTTGGGTTTTCTGTTTTTGTTTTGTTTTGTTTTTAGTTTTGGTAGACTCTACTTTCGAAAGGAATTACCTAATAGATTTTGACTAATTTTTCAACTTAAATTTGTTCAAAAATATAATCTTCATATCTTTTTTTAAAAAATTGTGCTGCATTGGGAGTTGTTTCCTTTTTCTTTTCTAATGTTATTTCATCAATAGTTCTTAGAAAGTTACTTCAGGATAAAGCAGGCAAGGGGGAAGCGTGGGATTGGTGGACCCCAACCCTGGGACAGGGCAGGAACGTTCAGACATAGCAATGTGGTGGTCTTTGAAAAGCCCAGACTACAGAGAGAAGAGGACCAAGAGTGTCTACAGAAAAAGAGTAAAGGGGATCCACAGACTGGAGAGTATGACAAAAGGTTGGGGGAAAATCTGAGCATATAAAGGCAAATAAATAATGCAAGATTTTGGCTAATTTTTCAACTTACATTTGTTCAAAAATATAATCATATCTTTTTTAAAAAATTGAGATATTAGAGAGGATAAGGGATAAAATTATGTCAGAAATGTATAAGCCAACATCAAATGTGACATGATTTTAAGGAGTTAATTTGGTATAAAAATAGAGAATCTTATTTTTTTGTTAATGCTAGAAATATTCTTTCAGGTGCCCTGGTGTTATAATATGGAGTCCATAGAGAAGGCAGTATAATTCTGGCACACTGTGTGGTCCAGCAGAGAACAGTGTTGGGCAAATGAGTTGTAAAATCTGTATTTTCTGGTTTTTTTCACTCTTGTTGTTAAAGATGGCCACTGTTCACTCGGTGATGCTCTCACATGATACAGCGGATTGCCTTTCATGCTTGGGAGGGGGCTGGTTATGCTAATGTGTGCTAGAGGAGGGGCTTGTCCCACCAAAAAGTTTTAAAAGGGAGGAACTAGGAGGCCATTTTGGAGAGAGAGCACGTTGCTGTGAAAAGGAGGAGACCATGTTGTAGCAGGGCAGGGAGGCCACATGGAAGAGCCAGCCAAAATGGAGGCATGCAGAGGGGACTGAGTGAGGCCTTTGAATGGAACAAAAACCCGAGAAAGTCAGTGGCTTTGGAAGCCCTGAATGGAAAGGGAAGTGTTTTGCCACTGTGAGTATTTTTTTGCTGGCCGGTTGTGAGCAGGAATAAAGGAAAATAGCCCACAAGTTCTTGACTCTGTTCTTTCTCGACCATCGGTCCAAATTAAATTCGAACCTAAACCTGCATGGGCCAGGCGGCTGTGATGGTGGCCGCGGCGACTGGCCATACAGACAGGATTTGCATAGTCATTGTAATGAAATGCTTTTTTATATTGGTTTCAACTTTTGCAATGCACACGTGGATGAGGAACACAGTGAAAGGAAAAAAGTGAATTTTAATAAGCCTGGAAAATATAAACAAGTGCTATCATTATAATATGTCTTTGTACATATGTCCCATTATGCCTTTATGATAAATTTCCGGGATCTGGGTGTCTGCAAATATGGATGTGTATGTTTGTAATTGATATACAGGTACTGCTAAATCACCCTCTGTAAAGGTGTATCAGTGTCTTCTCTCCCCGTATATTTCCCTGTTCCCGTCTGCCTCAGTTCTGCTAGGAAATCCTCAGAGCTCCTGGACCATTTATGGTGTCCTCTGTTTTCCAGCCCTGCTATAGATATGTCCCCCTATATTTCTACTTATTGGACCATCCCAATAAAGGGTTTTTTTTTTTGCATTAGAGGGGCTATAGAGTATACTAAAATTATCATCTTGAAAGCCGGTGTCCTCTGCCAGATTTTTTAAATGGAGATTTTTCCTGGCCAGTTAGCTCAATTGATTGGAGCGTTGTCCTAAGATGTCAAGTTTGTAGGTGTAGTCCCCAATCATGGCACATACAGATATCAACCAATGAATGATTGGGTGGAACAAGAAATTGACCTATCTATATCTATAAAATCTTCCTCCCTCCCTCCTCCCCACCTTCCCTTCCTCTCTCTCTAAAATCAATAAATTAAAAAAAATTGTTTTAACTTAAAAAAGTAGGGATTTTTTCCCCCTATATCATACAGGTAATAATGTTCATTGTAGGAACAGTATGAGGCAAAAGGCTTAGAGAGCAAAAGACTCAGAGAGCTGAGAACAGTGGTCAGAGCAGGGCACTCTGTGAAGAGGTGTTTTTTTTTTTTTTGGTATTTCATCCACCAGAGCTGGGAATGGAAAAGAAACAACCTCTTTCTCCCCCTCATTTGCCAAATATATTGAGACAAAAATCATACCGTTTTGCCTTGGAATTTTCCCAAATGAAAGCAGCAACATCTTATTTTTGGTACTTTTGTACGTATTCTCATTGGTGCTTATATAATTTTACTTTCTCTAATTTCTGTCTTTGGCCTTACTCTTACGGCTGCATTGCCAGTCAATACCCTGCCACCCCACCCCCCACCCCCCACCCCACACTGGCTGCGCTGTTCCTTCAAGCAGTGAAGTCATTCAGCTGGTTAATTCAGAACTGCTAATGATTAAAAATCTATATAGAACGTTGTATGTTGCCATCAACCTGTGCCGCCTAATGGCCACCAGCATGGGGAAGAAAGGAACTCTGCAAAGCCATTTTGATCCAGCCTCATTTTTTTTGAAAAAAAATTTTTTTTTTAGAGAGACAGAGAGAGAGTCAGAGAGAGGGACAGATAGGGACAGACAGACAGGAACGGAGAGAGATGAGAAGCATCAATTATCAGCTTTTCGTTGCCATACCTTAGTTGCTCATTCATTGTTCTCTCATATGTGCCTTGACTGCGGGCCTTCAGCAGACCAAGTAACCCCCTGCTCAAGCCAGCGACCTTGGGTCCAAGCTTTGCTCAAACCAGATGAGCCCGCGCTCAAGTCAGCAACCTCGGGGTCTCGAACCTGGGTCCTCCGCATCCCAATCCGACGTTCTATCCACTGCGCCACCACCTGGTCAGGCAATCCAGTCTTATTTTTCACAACCGAATGTCATGGGGTGTCGGCACCTATTGGAAGTCTGGTGGAACTAACTGGCTCCAAACTCTTTTCCACAGCCAGGAATGTTAAGCTTCCTTCCAATTCTGTCATCGCTTCTCTGGCTTTCTGCTGCGTCCCTACTCCCACACCCCAGCCCTGGCTCACAGGGATCTCAGGAATTCAGTAACTAAAGGTTCACAGGGAGGGATCATTTCCAGCACCTTCTGCCGGGTCTCTTGTCTCCTCCCCACCCCACCCCCATGCCTCCCCACATGCTGCGGACCACCCACACTCAGGGCCTGGAAAGGTGGTCCCTGAAGGCTCCTCAGGTTCTGTTGTGAGGAACACCCTGCATCACACCAGACTGTCTAGCCCAGGCCCCCTGAGATCCCAGTGAATGAAAATGTTGCCATCTTTTATTTTACTATATTACTTGAATAATGGTTAGCTTTGTATGTCAACTTGGCTGGGCTGTGGTACCCAGTCATTTAATCAAACACTAGGTTATTGCTGTGAGTGTATTTTGTAGATGTGGTTACACCAGCAATCAGTTGACTTGAAGTAAAAGAGATTGCTTTATGTGAGTGGGCTTCAGCGGATAAGCTGGAGGCCTTAAGAGCAAAAACTGAGGTTTTTCAGAGAAGAAATGTCTACCTACCTAATCTATCTCTCCTATTGGTTCTGTTTCTCAGGAGGACCCTCACTGATAAACCCTGTGCATTTATTTTAATTATACAAATAAGGCATGTTTAGTATAGAAAATTAGAAATTAGGCCCTGGCCAGGTAGCTGCCTGGTTAAAGCATCAGCCCAGCATGCCAGAGGCCATGGGCTCTACCCTCCATCAGGGAACTTACAAGAAACAAGCAATGAGTTCACAGCTAAATGCATATACAACTAAATGAAATAATGAGTTGATGCTTCTCACTCTCCCCTCCTCTTTCTCTTTCCCACCCCTCTTTTCCCTTCCTCACATCTGTAAGGTATTTCCTGCCAAGGAAGAAAGAAGGGCGTAGACACAAAGTGTGGATGAGCAAAAGCTTTATTTAGAGTGCATCCCAGGCGAAATTCACTGGTCTGCGAGACAGGGGCCAGGGAAGTCACGCAGCCTCCCCCGCTGGGGTGTGTGTGTGTGTATAATTTATAGCAATGGTATGATGTTGGCTGGTTGATATGATGTGGCAAAATTGCATTGGCTGACAGTCATTCTTTTTCAAAGTGCTCCTGGGCCGTTTCTTTTGGCAGTCATGGATGTGGGTGGTTCCAGCCAAAGTCCCTGGACCTGGTTCCTCACGTGACCTTCCCCCATTGCCAACTGACCTCACATTCTGACCTTATATGTTAGATAGGGGCACCACTATTTGTCTGGCTACTTCCTGCTGGTTAGGGGTGTCATGGGGAAGGGAGGTCAGAAGGTGATGGCTCTGAGGGGAGTCGCGTGTATGAGTGCAGGAGCATCTGGTTGACCATGACTCGAGAAACCTCATGGATGTGGCCCTGTAAGAATTTAAGAAAAAAGAGGAGCCAACATGAGTAATATGCTGATAATTAGAAGAGGACCTAGGATAGGGGCAACTCAGGTAAGGATGGGTGACTCCCACCAGGAGTTAAGCGGATTGTAAGAAGAGAGATCCTTGCACAGTTTCTCTTGCAGGCGGTAGAGGACAATGATGTTTTCTTCCATCAGGCCATTCTCATTGATATAGTAATAGCATTGCTCCCTGCTTTAACTCACTCTGGCAGCAAGTTCCCGGTGCGAGGGACAGGAGTAACAGGAGGATCTGCAGGGCCCAAACTTTTGGTGAGCCAAAGACAGGTGGGGCCCAGTGGTTCTGACTGCCAGCGGTCCTGCATGGGGGCAAGCTTGAGGTGAGGGACATGGTACCAAGGTGTTTGCCCCAGGAGCTTGGCCGCAGTAGGAGTAGTCAGTATTACTGTATGGGGTCTCGTCCATCTGGGCTGTAGGGAGTCGGGCTGGAGCTCCCTTAGAAGAACCCTGTCTCCTGGCTGGAGGGGGACCACTGGGTGTGCTTCATCTGGACCCCCCTATGGGAGGAAGGGTCTGGTCCATGTGTTCCCTGAGAAGATGGTGGAGTAAGGATAGAAAGGTGAGGTATGTGGCAAGAGGAGGGGGGTTGACAGGTAAGCTGTGATTGATTAGGAATGATCTACTGTAAACCAGCTCAAAGGGGCTAAGTCCAGTGGGGTTTCACGGGGTTGCCCTGATTCTGGTGAGTGCCAGGGGGAGGAGGTTTGGCCAGGAGAGCCTGGTCTCGATGGAGAGTTTAGTTAGCTGACTCTTCAGGATGCCATGGGCCCTTTCCACCTTACCCGACGACTGAGGGTGATAGGGTATGCGGAGCTTCCAGGTGATGTTGAGAGAGGTGGCAACCTGCTGGACTATTTGGGCAGTGAAGGCCGGGCCATTGTCTCACTGGATGGTGGTAGGCAGTCCAAACCGCAGGATGATGTTTTCAACAAAAATGGAGGCAATGGTGTCTGCCGTCTCTCAAGAGATGGGAAAGGCTTCTATCCACCCTGAAAAGGTGTCAACAAAAGTTAAGTGATAACGGAGTTTTTGGTGAGGAGGCATATGAGTGAAGTCAATCTGCCAATCCTGGCCTGGCGCATGCCCCCTCAGCTGATGAGTAGGGAAGCGGAGGCGGAGTCCCCCTTGTGTAGAGGTTTTGGAACAGACAGCACATGCTGCGTGTACCTTTTCGATAGTCTGCTGGAGGCTTGGGAAGAAAAAGAGTGGTTGCAAAAACAGATAGAGAGCTTTTGGCCCTATGTGTAAGGAACAGTGGATATCAGAAAGGAGAGTTTCAGCCTGTCCTTGTGGTGAGGCAATTCTATCTTCGAGAAATTTCCGTCCCTGGTTGCACACGTCTCCACCTTTTCTGAGGAGGCCTGTTCTTCCTCAGGAGTGTAGGAAGGCTTCAAGGAGGTGGAGAGAAACATGAGAGGAGTGGAGGAGGCTCCCAGGGTGAGGTTTCGAGCTGTCGCATCAGCCTGAGCATTTCCTTAGGCCACCAGGTCTTGAGAGGTTTGATGGCCCCTACAATGTACCACAGCCACCTCAGTGGGAAGCTGTAATGCCTGCAAAAGTTTAGAAATGAGGGTAGCATTGATTATGGGGCAGCCCCTGGTAGTGAGAAAGCCCCTTTCCTTCCAGAGGGCAGAGTGGCTGTGGGTGATAAGAAAAGCATATTTAGAGTCAGTATATATATAAATATAGTTACGCGTTTTCCCTGGGCCAGAGTGAGTGCCCGCGTGAGGGCAATCAGCTCTGCTTTCTGGGAGGTGGTGCCCTCTGGCAGCTGTTGAGCTTCGAGGGTGGAGGAGGTGGTGACCACCACGTAGGCTGCCCGTCGTCGTCTGTCGGGTCCCTGTACAGAGCTCCCATCTACAAAGAGTATTAGATCTGAATCTTTTAAAGGAGACTCTGATAATCTATCTCAGGGTCTGTTGAGGAAATCTATTAGCTCCGTACAAGAGTGGGTAGGTTCCAGAAGTGTCGCTGGAGCTGGTAGTAGAGTGGCTGGGTTGAGTTGGGGAGAGGGTAAAAGAGTGACTGAAAGGTTTTCGATGAATAGGAGGTGAAATTCTTGTAGGCAGGAAGGACTCAATAGAGAAAGAGATTTGTGGGAAAGGAGGTTGGTGAGCCTGTGGGAGGAGAAGACAGTGATGGGTTGGGAAAGGGTGAGTTTAGTAGCCCCCTTGGTGAGTTCAGCTGCTGTGCCCAGTGCCCGGAGGCAGGGCTGCCAGCCTTTGACGGTGCTGTCCAATTGTTTAGAGAGATATGCCACAGGGCGGTATGTAGGCCCCACAGGTTGAGTTAACATGTCAACAGCATTGCCGTGTCTTTCATCAGTAAATAGGTGGAAGGGCGTCTGGGGTCAGGTAAAGCGAGAGGGGGAGAGGAGATGAGGGCATCTCGAAGGGTAGAGAAAGCCCTTTTGATGGCATTGGGGATGTGAGAGGTCTCATAGGAGTCTCTTTTGCAGCCTCATAGAGGGGTTTGGCTAAGAGAGCAAAATTGGGAATCCAGTGTCAAAAGAAGCCCATCAGTCCGAGGAAAGAAAGAATCTGATCAGCGGTGGTAGGTAGTTGGAGACTGCGGAGGGTCTGAGTTCAATCTAGAGTGAGACCACGGGTGGTGGGGGTTAAGGTGATGCCCAGATAGACTACGGACTGAGAGTGAAGTTGAGCCTTAGGAGAGGAGACACGATATCCCTTCACAGTGAGGAAGTTAAGAAGGGTGGCAGTGTGTCTCCTTGAGGCGGACAGGGAGGGGCTGCAGAGGAGTAGGTCATCTACATACTGTAAGAGAGTACAGTGGTACCTTGAGATATGAGTTTAATTCGTTCTGGAACCGAGCTCGTAAGTCAGTCAACTCGTATATCAAACAAATTTCTCCCATTTAAAATAACAGATTTAATCCGTTCCAGCCCCGTGAAACATCCCCAAACCATCCTAAATTATGAAAAACATGTTTTTAATTAAGAAACACACATGTATACTTTACCAATGCATAACAAAATATATGAAATAAAAGAAAAAAGTGTTATTTAGTACTGTATTCTTACCCTGGAAACAGACGAGTGCGGCTAATGGAGGTGAATGGCAGAGGAGGAGGGAGGGAGGAAGGGATGCAGGCACTGTAGACACGTAAACTAAAACTGCACTTTCTTAACACTAAATGTAAACTAAAACTGCATTTTCTTTACTTTAAACAAAACTAAAACTGCACTTTCTTTACTGAAAATAAAACCACAAAAACTTAATTGTAAAAAAAAATGCACTTTCTTAACTTTAAACTTAACTTAAGCTTAATTAACATTAGGTATTTTTTATTTAATCATCACCTGTTTTTGCCTTTTGGCTGCAGTTTCGGCACTTTCACTTGCAGGACTTTTGAATAAAAATCTATCCTAAGAGGTTTGCTTTTGCCTTCCTTTTAAAATGTTACGGAAATATGACAAACAAGTGTCATTAAAAAGTGCTGAAGCATGACCAGTTGAAACTTTTGCTGGGTGTTTTCTTTTCAATGAAACTTGAAAGCTTCTCTTCTACATTGCCAGCATGTCTTTAATTTCACTTGTAGAAATCACTTCCTCCGACTCTACCTCCTCCTCAATACTAATCTCTTGCAGAAGCTCCGTATGTTGCATCATCTGTAGCTCCTTCAACTCCTCAGTTGAGAGTTCCTCCTCATGTTCCCCGACGAGCTCATTTATGTCACCCTCATCTACCTCCAGACCCATCGACTTTCTGAGGAACACAATCTCCTCCAATGTTTCTACCTCAGTCTCAGTCTCTGGTTCAAATCCTTTGAAGTCCCTGTCTGCAACAACATCAGGTCATAGCCTTTTCCATGCTGAGTTCAAGGTTCTTCTTGTAACTTCTTGCCATGCCAAGTCAATAATGTATAAACGATGTTGTAGTGATCTTTCCAAAACTCTCGAAGGGTTAGAATTGTATTCTCAGTCACCTCAAAGCAGCAGTGGAACAAGGGCTTTATGTAAAGCTTTTTAAAGTTGGAAATGACCTGCTGATCCATAGGTTGGAAGATTGAAGTCGTGTTGGGTGGGAGGAAGAGGACTTTCACGAATTTGAACTCATCAAGAATGTCATCTTCAAAACCAGGTGGGTGGGCTGGAGCATTTTTCAAGGATTAGTAACACTTTCATTGGGAGTTTATTTTCTTGAAGATATTTCTTCACTACAGGACCAAAGACAAGATTTACCCATTCAATAAAATACTGTCATGTAACCCATGCCCTAGCATTGGTGCACCACTAACCTGCAGTTTTTCTTTAAGAATCTTATGAGTCTTAAAGGCTCGAGGATTTTCGGAATGATACACTAGCAGTGGCTTTACTTTACAGTCACCACTAGTATTTGCACACAATGCAAAGGTCAGACAGTCCTTCATGGGTTTATGGCCTGGCAGCTTCTTCTCCTCTGAGGTGATGAAAGTCCTCCAGGGCATTTTTTTCCAAAACAATCCTGTTTCTTCACAGTTGAACACTTGTTGGGGGATGTCACCTTCCTTTGTGATAAGCGCAGCAAAATGTACGATGTACTCCTCAGCTGCCTTAACGTCAGCACTCGCAGCTTTAGCATGCCTCACCACCGAGTGGATGCCAGATCTCTTCTTGAAATTTTCAAACCAGCCGTGACTTGCCTTAAATGTATCTTCTGCTGCCTCTTTTGAGGTTGATGGTTCTTTCTTCTTCAAGTCACTGTAAATAATACATGCCTTTTCGCATATTACAGTCTCCATCACTGTATCCCCTGCCAGCTCTTTCTCTTTCATCCACACCAGCAGAAGCTTCTCCATTTCTTCCTGGATATTTGTCCTTAATTGGGACAGAATTGTAGTTCCTTTCGTTGGATTTTCACTTTTGATGGCATCCTTTTGTTTAAGGATGGTACAAATTGTAGAGGTATTGTGGTCATACAGCCTTGCCAGTTCAATCACTCAAACACCATGCTCATGTTTTTCTGTTATTTCTTGCTTTATTTCTATCGACATCATTCTCTTCTTCTTCTCACCACTGTCCTTTACACTCACTTTCTACATCCCCATGATAGCACACAAAAAAAGCTAGTAAAAAATGCAAAAATGATGCAAGAACGAGTACAGCGCTTGAGATTCAACTTGATTCTGCAGGTAACACGTGAGAAAGAACGAGATGCTGGTGTTGTGCTGCTGATACTGGACCCGTGCGCCAATGCACCAACTAGCGACAGCTTCCTGAATCATGACTCCTATCTCGGAATTTTGCTCAGATCTCAATCAAAAATATGGACTGAGTCACAGCTCATATCTTAAAAAAAAAAAAAAAAATGTTGGTCTGCTCGTATCTCAAGGTACCACTGTACTAGTTTCAAGATTACATGCAGCTAGATCCCAAGCTAGCGCCTTCCCAAACAGGTGTGGGCTGTCCCTGAAACCCTGGGGTAGGACAGTCCATGTAAGCTATTGGGCTGCATTAGTGTCTGGGTTAGTCCAAGTAAAGGCAAACAGAAAGTAAGAGTCAGGGTGTAGAGCAGGGGTAGTCAACCTCTTTATACCTACCGCCCACTTTTGTATCTCTGTTAGTAATAAAATTTTCTAACTGCTCACCGGTTCCACAGTAATGGTGATTTATAAAGTAGGGAAGTAACTTTACTTTATAAAGTTTATAAAACAGAGTTACAGCAAGTGAAAGCATATAATAATAATAATTACTTACCAAGTACTTTATGTCGGATTTTTGCTAAGTTTGACAGAATAAATCTTTATAGAACAACTTACTATAGTTAAATCTTTCTTTTTATTTATACTTTGGTTGCTCCGCTACCGCCCACCATGAAAGCTGGAACGCCCACTAGTGGGCGGGAGGGACCAGGTTGACTACCACTGGTGTAGAGGAATGGTAAAGAAGGCATCATTGAGGTCTAGGACCATGAAGTGAGTGGTGTTTGAGGGAATATGTGACAGTAACCTGTAGAGATTAGGGACTACTGGATGGAGGGGAACTACCGCCTTGTTGATTAGGTGTAAGTCTTGTATGAGGCAATAAGGCCCTGAAGGTTTTCAAATAGGAAGGATGGGGGTGTTGCAGGGAGAGTCCGTGGGGATGAGTAAGCCTTGGTTTAAGAGGTGGGTAATTATTGGTTTAAGGCCCTGACAGTGACTTGCTGAAATAGGGAATTGGGGTCTAGATGGGAATTGGGAAGGATTCTTCAAGCAGATGTGTACAGGTGGGTGATGGGTACACATCACCACAGGGTGTGGTAGTGTCCCAGACTTGAGGGTTGACAATATCTGGTGGAATAGGGGGTGTGATCCGGTTAGGGTGATCTGTGGTAGTGGGAGAGTCTTTAGTTAGGAGTGGTAGGAGTAGGTGGGAAGATGCTGTCAGCTGGATAGTGGCTCCAAGACTGTAGAATGTCTCGACCCAGAAGGGGTACAGGGCACGATGGCATAACTAAGAATGAGTGTGAAAAGGGGATTCCATCCAAACTGCATGTCAGAGGTGGTGTGCGAAGAGGAGAAGTATGGGTCCCATCCACTCCCGTAACCGAGACCTGTGAGGGAACTAGAAGTCCAGAGTATGATGGCAAAACAGAGAAGGTAGCCCCCGTGTCCACAAGAAATGAAATGGACTTACACACTACCTGTAGCATTACACTGAGCCCTTGACAAGGGTGATGGGGTCTTCGAGTCCAGGCCGTGTCAGTCGTCCATGAGGCCGAGGAGTTCGAGTGATGAGCCTGCCTGGCTGGCTTGGCCTCCACGTGGGGGCACCGAGGAAGAACCTGTTGCCCAAAGGGGACAGTTGCTCTGCCAGTGACCAGGCTGCTTGCAGTCAGGGCAGGGCTTAGTAGGCGGCCTCGAGCAGGGGTACTGCCGGGCCCAGTGACCCTTTTTGCCATATTTAAAGCAAGCTCCCAGTGGGGTTCCTCTTTGCGGCCCGGACTTGGGTCAGGCACCTCCTATGCCTTGCCCCTGCCGCTCTGTGCTGGCCTCAGGGCTGCCACAAGAGCCTGGGTTTGGAGCGTTACCTTTTGCTGCATGCTGGCCTGGCAAGCAGCCTCGACCTTTTCCTCTCGACCATTAAAAACTTTAAATGCCATATTCACCAGGTCTCGGATAGGGGTTTGGGGGCTGCGAATAAGAGGAGGGGGGCTCCTAAGGAGCCTGGCACCCAGATCCAGCCAGAAACACTGGAGCCAGAGGCGGACAGGGCCAGGCCTTCCTGCAAGGAGACCAGGGCTGGGCCGTGGGGTCAGGAGCCCTGTAAACCCGGTTGGGGGCCAATGGCCAGTGGAGGGTGGCCTGATGGAGGAGGGGCTTAAGAACACAGTGGAGAAGGGAGGGGCTCCTGGCCAGCAGGGGAGGGGGCTTCCTAGAGGAAGAGGTCTGCAGAGGAATGAGAGAGGGGTCCCAAGAGAGGGGCGCCCCCCCTGGGGGTTGGGCAGGAGGAGGAGAGAGCTCTTCAAGGGGGTCGGTGAAGGAGGAAAGATCAGGAGCGGAGGGTTTAGCTGAGGTTTCACTGGCCAAAAGGACCTGCACTGTGGAGCAGCTGGCACAGAGATTAGGATGGGAGCACAAATACTAGAAGCCCTGAATGTAAGGGATTTCTGACCATTTCCCAGTTCACTGGCAATAGAAATTGGTGAGGGTGTTAAAATCAAAAGTCCCTTCAGGAGGCCACTGGTTCGATTATCCAGTGGGTATTGTGGCCCGACCACATTGGAGAAAAAGATCAGTTTCTTCTTCTTTAGGGAGGGATTAGTGTTTGAGAGATTCTGGATAAGGCACCCCAGGGATGTTGTTGAGCCAGGTTTAGATTCCTGTGCCCCTATGGCCGCCCTCAGCCTCGGAGTGATCAGAGATGAGAATTGGCATCCCACAACTCAATATCTGGCCACCAGACAGTCAGGTGGAGTGGGAGTGTCCAGGACATCTCCATGGGCACACACACACTCGGAACGGATAGGAGGTCCCTGACGCAGCTGCAATTACGGACAGGGAGTATCGGAGGTGGAAAGAACTGAGGGGAGGCCGGAGGCAGGGGGCTTATCGTACCGTGTGCCGAAGTGGGTGGGAGGTCAGAGGTCCTGTTCTTCCTCAGAAGGGAAGAGGAGAGGAGCGGTCCCTTGCGGACTCAAGCTCCTCCTGGGTTTCGGCACCAAATGTAAGGTATTTCCCGCCGAGGAAAAAAGAAGGGTGTAGTCACCAAGTGTGGACTAGCAAAAGTTTTATTTAGAGTGCATCCTGGGTGTAGTTCACTGGTTTACAAGATAGGGGCCAGGGAAGTTGCGCAGCCCGGGGTGGGGGGGGTGTAATTTATAGCATTGGTATGGTGGTGGCGGGTTGATATGATGTGGCAAAATTTCATTGGCTGACAGACAGTTGGTCTTTTTTAAAGTGCTTCTGGGCCATTTATTTTTGCCGGCATGGATGTGGGTGGTTCCAGCCAAAGTCCCCGGACCTGGTTCCTCATGTGACCTTCCCCCATTGCCAACCGACCTCACATCATCAATGGAAATTTTTTTTTTTACTGCTTTCTTTTTTTTTTTTCTATTTTTTTCTTAATTAATTTTAATGGGTTGACATTGATAAATCAGGGTACATATGTTCAGAGAAAACATCTATAGGTTATTTTGACATTTGATCATGCTGCAAAAAAGAAAAAACTAGAAATTAGAACTAAACCAAAAGAAAAATCTTACCAGTAATTTCATCACCACCACAAAATACCATAATCACTATTAACCTTTTAAAATCTGTGTGTAGGTATACAAATTTCAAAGAGGTATGTTTTATATATTTTTAGAAGTTTCTTTTTCATTTACTATATCATGAATCACTTTCTCCATCAGTAGAAGTCCACATAATTTTAAATGACTGCCAAATATTCAGTTTTTGAGTATACCATAATTTATTTAATCCTTCCTTACTCTGGGAAAATTCCATTGCCTCTGTATTATCACAGTTATAAACAACACTGTAAAGAAAGATGCTAAACTGGCACATTAATATAAGGAGATAATATACAGTTATTATAATTATATTTATGAAGAAGTATACAATAACATTGACAATGCTTATAATGTGATGTTAAGGAAAACAGTCTCTGTAGATTCCAATTATTACAGCTTTGTATTATATAAAAAATACAACAACATTGGGCGTAAGTTCCCCCAAACATTAACAGTGGCCATCTTCAGAGACTGTAATAGTTTATTTTCTTCCTACTGATCAAAATGTCCAGCTCACATATCTTTGTGCCCTCTGTCTATGATTTCTTACCATAGAATAAATTCTTCTCACCTCCTTCTCATGCTCCCCCACATCTAAACACACAAGAGGGTATTTCCTACAAAACCATGATCTCCTTGGGCTGTTGATCTCTTTAAGTGGGATCTATAAACTTCTTTTTTTATTATTCATTTTAGAGAAGAGGGCGAAGGGGGGGGCGGGAAGCATAAAGTCTTGTATGTTCCTTGACCAGGAAAGCCTGGGGTTTTGAACCAGCAACCTCAGCGTTCCAGGTCAAGACTTTATCTGCTGCATCACCACAGGTCAGGCTGGGATCCATAAATTGCTAAAGCTTCAAAGACTTTAGAGATCTGGTCAGACCTCGTCATTTTCATATCAATAGAGGCCAACAGAGGAAAGTCATTTTGCCCACATGTAGCCAGGCAGCTGAGACAGATCAGGGTGCTGAACCTCTTTTTTAACGGTGCTTTCTGATGAATGGAGTCTACCCTGTTCCACAGTTGGACTGTAGCTCAGGAAAGCCCTTACCTGACTAGGTGATATCCTTCACTTTGGTGAAAGTCAGCATTCAGAGAAAATGCCCTCAGCATTGTGCCCCTGGGAAGCCAGCGCCCTGAAAGATGAAAGAGAAAGAAAGACTCAAGTCCTCAATTTGATTTTTTGATTAGGTGAACTATCCTGCCGGCAAGATAGATGGTTGCTGCTAAATCAATGTTTAGAGAAATTGAACTGAGTTGTAGTAATTATTCATGGCAATGAAATGTACCTTTTATTAGAAAAAAAGGTTTTTACATTATAAAAATAATCTATGGTCTTTAAAGCTGGACATTTTGAAAAGAAGGAAGAAAATAAGCTATCTCTAGTCATGTCTAGAGATAGCCACTGTTAATATTTGAGAGGAACTTAATGTCCAGTGTTTTTGTATATTTATTTTCTATAATACAAAGCTATAATAATTAGGGTCCATATAGATTATTTTCCTTGACACCACATTATAAACATTGTCTATGTTATTGTATAATCTTCATAAATCTTAATAATTGCATAATGTTCCATCACATTAAGGTGCCAGTTGAACATCTCTCTATTACTGAACATGTGGTTGCTTCTACTTTTTCACTGATTGAGATCCTCTAAGGGATGTATGTGTTTGAAATATTAGAAATAGTATTTCAAGGTTAATGTGTATTGGTAGCCCTAGGCTGCACTTCAGTTTATAGACAGGTAATAACTAGGAATAATTTAAACCTGATAACACTCTCTTAAAAGTCTCCAGCCCTTGTTTGCAGGAGGGACTCTTAACATAGCTATTTAATCTAAGGGTTTTAAAAACAATCACTCTTTCTGTACATTAAATTTTATCAGCCTGCTAGAGGTCTTACAGTCCTGTTTTGTCAAACTGTCCTCTGCATATGAATTGCTTAGAGAACGTGTTAAAATTTAGATTTCTGGCCCTGGCCAGTGGCTCAGTGGTGGAGCATCAGCCCGGCATGTGGATATCCCAGGTTTGATTCCCAGTCAGGGGGCACAGGAGAAGCATCCACCTACTTTTCCACCCCTCCCCCTCCCTCTCCCTCTCCCTCCCTCTCCCTCTCTCTCCCTCCCTCTCTTTCCTCTCTCTCCTTCACTCTCCCTCTCTCTCCCTCTCATTCCTTCTCCCTCCCTACCCCTCTCTCCCTCCCCTTTCTTCCTCTCTCTCCATCTTTCTTCACCTCTCTCCTCTTCTCTCCCCCTCTCTCTCCCTGTCCCCCTCTCTCCCCCTCTCTCCTCCTCTTTCCCCTCCCTCCTCCCCCCTCCCCCCTTCCTACAGCTATAGCTTGATTGGAACAAGTTGGTCCCAGGTGCTGAGGATGGCCCCATGGCCTCTGCCTCAGGCACTAAGAAGAGCTTGGTTGCTGAGCAACAGAGCAACGCCCCAGATGGGCAAAGCTTTGCCCCCTAGTAGGCTTGCCAGATGGATCCTGGTCAGGGTGCATGTGGGAGTCTGTCTCTGCATCCTCTCCTCTCACTGAATTAAAAAAAAAATTAGATTCCTGGTCCATTCTGCAGAAAGTCTGATTCAGGACTGGGTGAGACCTGGGAATATGCATTCTTAACCAGCACCCTGGTGCTTCTGATGCAGGTCACACCTTAACCCCCTCCAAGGACCACTGTGATGCTTATGTGGTTTTTTTTTGTTTGTTTTGTTTTTAGAGAGAGGTGGAGGAGAGAGATGAGAAGCATCATTGCATAGTTGCTTCACTTTAGTTGTTTATTGATTGGTTCTCATACGTGCCTTGACTGGGGGCTTCAGCTGAGCCAGCGACACCTTGCTCAAGCCAGCAACCATGGGATCATGTTAATGATCCTGTGCTCAAGCCAGTGACTGCAGTGTTTCAAACTGGAGGCCTCTGTGTCTAGGGTCGATGCTCTCTCCACTGTGGCACCACCGGTCAGGCACTGTGATGCTTGCTAATGGAGTAGCTTCTGCCAGGAGGGTGGGCATAGGCAGTGGTGGGATTTAGCTGGTTCACACCAGTTTGGCAAAACCGATACCTAATTTTTTGTTGAGTTCGGTGAATCGATTGTTAAAATGGCACCTGTAATCAGGGTTCTCTCTAAGGTGGGCGCCTGGGCAGCCGCTCAGTGTGAAAATCACAAATTTGCATTACTTTCTGTTTTTTAACATTCATCTGTGCAACATCATATTCTAAGTGCCCATAGTAATTTTCATTCCATCGATAGGTGAAAAAATTGCAAGTGAGGATGCCAATCAAGAAGCAATATGGAAATACTTTAAATAACAGTTTTGTTGTTTTTTGTCAGGAATTATTTAATATTTTTCATTAATATTTATATTTTAAAACTCTTATAACACCATCTAGTTTTGTGTATCTCTTTTATTGGTTTTAGTTAAGTATTAAGCACATGAAGTAATAAACTACTGTGAGGACCCTCAGAGAGAAAGGAAGTAAGCTCTGGTTTCTCATAAGAAACTGCAAGCAGCACCAGCTCTCCTGTGCTGGGCAGTCCGCCCGGTGCCAGCTCCCCCTCATATTTGGGGTAGTTTGGCCTTGGTTCCCAAGTGCTTCCAGGTCAGGCACCCAGAAGACTGCTTTTTAGGGCCCCGCTAGCCAACACAGCAAGTTAACATCACCCCACTGATGTAATAGTTGATGCAATAGTTGATGCGATGTTGGTACCTAACCCTATATATACCTGCACCTGCACTGGCAGCCTAGGAGCAGCAGAATGAAGCCAGAATAAAGACTTGCAGCATGCACCCCACTTGCCCTCGGCTCCTCAGGCTTTTTTCACCTTGGGGATCTCACCACCGAAATCCCTCACAGAGCAGGTGTGCTCTGACAACTACCTTTCAGTATATGTCTTTTTTATATATACTTAAAACGATCATTAGGGCGGAGAACCAGTTGTTAAATTATTTGGATCCCACCACTGGGTGTAGGCCCTACAGTTCATTCAATTCTATTCATCGTGAAATATTCCTCTGATGTCCAGTTCATAATGAATCAATCAATTTTTTCACTATATAAATATAACATCTTTCATAGAGGCTCACATTTTGCATCAAGAATAAGATGCAAGTGCTACTAAAGATTAGTGACTACTCCTCTGTAGTCAGGATACATTTCTAGTTTTTTCCTAAATTTTAGTTTATTGAAAGGAAAGTATTAAACCATTTATTTCATAAAATTAGTCATAATTTTCCTAACCTTGAACTCTCTGAGGAATGATGATGCTTTGATTAGATCTATGTTACTGTGGTGCACAGATGAGTATCAGTCTTTACTCTGAGTCCCCAAATAATATGAGGATAACAACTCATTGTTAAGGACAATGGAGCAATGCAGCACAGCAGCATAGTCCAAAATAGACGTGTCCAACCTGCTGATGTCACAGCACTGGGGACATGAAATGTAACCTACACATCTGGGCCTTACTAGCAGATATGGCCAATTGGGCCAAAAACAATGCCTATTTAAAAAGTGGACTAGATAACAAAAGGGCACCACCCCCAAAATGGGCAATGGACTTAGACATTTTCCCAAAAAACATACACAAATGGACAATATAGTCATCCCTCGCCATATCGTGGTTCACTTTTCGCAGTCTCACTGTATTGTGGGTTTTTAAATTGTATACATCTAATTTTGCATCACAGATTTTTCGCTATCACAGGATTTTGCAGTCTATAGGTATTTTTATGTATTTATTATCTTAATTATTTAGAAAGTGTTTAAGAGCATAGGAAGTGTTTATAAGAGTGTGAGAAAGATTTATAAGAGCATGGGAAAGGTTTATAAGAGTGTGGGGAGGGTTTATAAAGCCTTAAAATATATATAAATAAAATAAATATAAGATCGCTACTTCACGGATTTTCACCTGTCGCGGGGAGGTTCTGGAACCTAACCCCCGTGATAGACGAGGGACCACTGTAAACCCATGAAAAGATGCTGAGTAGCAAGCAGCATTACTTATTGTGGAAGGCAGATCAAAATCACAATGAGATACCATTTTATACCCACTAAAATGGCTGTGATGATGATCATCAAGAAGATAGCAAGTATTGGTGAGGATGCAGACAAACTGGAACCCATGGCTGGTGAGGATGTTAAATGGTACAGACACCATTCTGGTTTGGCAGGTCCTCAAAAAGCACAAGCATATTCCTCAAAAAACCCAGCAATTCCACTCCTAGAGATGTCGTGAAAACAGACTCAAACAGATTCTTGTTCTCCAGTGCTCCTGGCAGTACTAGTTACAATAGCCAAGAGATGGAAACAACCAAGTGTACATAACAAATAAATAGATAAACAACATATTATATATACATCCAACTGTATATTATTCAGTCATATAAAGGAATGAAGTGCATGCAATAATATGGAAGAACCTTGAAAACCATATGCTCAGTGAAAGAAGCCAGTAATGAAAGGCCACTTATTATATGATTCTACTTATATGAAGTGTCCAGAATAGGCAAATCCATACATATGCTAGGTGGGTTAGCATCTGCTGAGGGCTCGTGGGGATGAAAAGGTAGGAGGGTGATAGCTAAAGGTCCTGGGGTGTCTGTTTGTGGAGATGTAAATATTCTACAATTGGTTGTGGTGATGCTGGTTGTATAACTGTGAACAGACTGAAAACCATTGAATTATATACTATAATTGGGTGAATTGTATGGTGTGTAAATTATGTCTCATAAAAGAAAAAATTAGTAAAAATATCTTTATAGTTTGTATTCCAGATTCAGAGGGATTTTTAAAATTCAGGCTAATTATTAATGTAGAACTCTGCTTATAATTTTAAGAGAAGTAACAACAGGCCCTGGCTGTATAGCTTGGTTGGTTAGAGCATTGTCCCGAAGCACGGAGGTTGCTGGTTCAATTCCCGGTCAGGGCACATACAGGAACAGATTAATGTTCCCGTCTCTCTAAAATCAATAAAAAATAAACATTAAAACAAAAAAGAACAACAGGGTACTCTCCTAAAAGAAAACAAAAAACTGTATTTGTGCACAACTTGTCTGAGAAACATACCAGGGGGTATTACACTAATATATTTGCTCGTTAATATTAATATAATGATGATGAAAACTGGAAATATTTTCTTTCGCATTTTGGCTAAAGGTATGTATCAGAACTTTTTCTGATCTTTTCAGCATATCTAAGTGTATTTTGTGTCTAATTATTATAATCAAGATGCATACATGCCTGACCAGGCAGTGGCACAGTGGATAGAGTGTCGGACTGGGATGCTGAGGACCCAGGTTCGAGACCCCGAGGTTGCCAGCTTGAGCGGGTTCAACAGGTTTGAGCAAAAAGCTCACCAGCTTGGACCCAAGGTTGCCAGCTTGAGCAAGGGGTTACTCAGTCTGCTCTAGCCCCCCGGTCAAGGCACATATGAGAAAGCAATCAATGAACAACTAAAGTGCCACAACGATAAACTGATGATCGATGCTTCTCATCTGTCTGTGTTCTGGTCTGTCCCTATCTATCCCTCTCTCTGACTCTGTCTCTGTTAAAAAATAAAAATTAAAAATTAAAAAAAAAAAGATGCATACAAATACATGCAAACAAGTGTGACTATGCATATTTGACTTATTCACATCCATTGTCCTGAGCAAATTGCTAGCCAGATCCTTTTATATTAATGACTGCACTTGTTCTCTTGCATTATATGAACAATGAATATGTAAATAATCCCTCTCTGACTCTGTCAAGCGCTCTGACCACTGGTCCTGCTATGTCAGTGGGGTCATGAGCAACCAATGGCCTCACATGGAGACTTCTAATGCACAACACCTAATTTCTACTGGGTCCTGGCTTCTGGGTCCTTAATGTCTTTCCCAGTGTGGCCAATTCACTTGTTAGTTCAACAAAAGAACTGGTGATAAAAATGTTCACATCCTGAGACTTAAAATGGTGCCTATGAGAGTGGGAAAAGAACAAGAAAAAAATATAAGGATAAAATAATTTTTCAAAAAGAAATGACTGCGTCATACTTTGAAGGTTTGGTTTAAAAGGCTGGGGAAGAACACACATGTGTCAACAGGTCTACGAAAGGGCCTGATATATGTGGAGAACACTGTGCCTCTGGGCCCAAAGCATTCATGTGGTCAGTAACTTACGTGGTCCTTTATTGTAGAAATATGAATTTTTCCCCATCTAACCTGGACTATTTACTTTAAGTGAGAGGAGGGGAGATAGAAAGACTCCCGCATGTGCCCTGATTAGGATCCACCCAGCAACCCCCATCTATGGTGGATGCTTGGACCAATTGAGCTATCCTCAGTACCTGAGGCCAATGCTCGGGCCAATTTAGCCACTGAGTGCAAGAGGGGAAGAGGGAACAAAGGTGGAGCAGGGAAAGGGAAGCAGATGGTCACCTCTCCTGTGTGCCCTGATTGGAAATCGAACCTGGAACATCCACATTCACATGCTGAGCTGACACTCTATCCACTGAACCAACCGGCCAGGGACTAATTCTTAAAATCTTTCCTATTATGACTTTTAAAAATAGCCTTTCTTTTTAGGGAAGTTTTAGGTTCACAATAAAATTGAGCAGTATGTACAAAGTTCCCATACACCCCCTGCCCTACTCAGCTTACTCCACTATCAGTATCGCCCATCAGAGTGTTGCATTTATTATAACTGATGAACCCCCATTGTGGTCACCTAGAGTTGGTAGGGTTATTTTGTTTTTAAGTGAGAGGAGGGGAGAGAGTGAGACAGACTCCCACAAGCACCCTGACCAGGATTCACCTGGCAACCCCTGTCTGGGACTGATACTTGAATCAAGTGAGCCATTTTTAGCACCTGAGGTAGATGTGATCAGGCCAACTGTGCCATCCTCAATGCCTGAGGCCAATGCTCGAACCAATTAAGCTACCAGCTGTGGGAGGGGAAGAGGGTAAGAAGGGGGAGAGAGGAGGAGAAGCAAATGTTTGCTTCTCCTGTGTGCCCTGACCAACAATCAAACCTGGGATGTTCATATTCTAGGCCGATGCTTTATCCATTAAGCCAGTCAGCCAGGGCTGGGTTGGTAGTTTAATATTAGGGTTTACTCTTGGCATTCTCTATTCTGTGGGTTTGGAGAAATGTATAATGATATGTATCTACCAATATAGTGATACACAGAATAGTTTCAGTGCCCTAAAATCTTCTGTGCTCCACCTGTTCATCCCCTCCTTCTCCCAAACCCCGGCAAACCCTGATCTTCTTTTGCCCTTTTCCAGAATGCCATGTGATTGGAATCATACAGTATGTAGCCTTTCAGATTGCCTTCTTTCACTTAATTATATGCATTTAAGGTTCCTCCATGTTTTTTCATCTCTTTGTGGCCCTGAGTAATATTCCATTGTCTGGATGAACCACTTTTTATCTATTCACATACTTGAAGGACATCTTGGTTGCTTCCACGTTTTGGCAATTATGAATACAGCTCCTATAAACATTTGTGTGAAGGTACCGTATTTCCCCATGTTTAAGATGCACATTTTTTCCGAAAAATTTGGGGTCTAAAAACTGGGTGCATCTTATACACTGGTTGTAGATATTTTTACTTGCATTTCCCACTTTTTTGTGCTTGTTTTTGCACTCATTGTTGAAGACAGTGATTCATCATCAGACACAGATGAGGACAAGCTAATGGATGGGAGTGTTGACAGTGATGAGGAGTTGTATGAATTTTATGATGACTAAAACTTGAGTTCAATAACTTTACACAATACATTTTCTTTTCAAATTTCAGGCGCCAAAATTAAGGTGCATCTTATACATGGAGCGTCTTATACATGGGGAAATATGGTATTTGTGTGGCCATAAGATTTCCTTTTACTCCTTTGAGTAAATGCCAAGGAGCATGGTTGCGAGATCCTATGGTAAGAGTTTAAGTATTGTAGGAAACTACCAAACTGTTTTCAAAAGTGGCTGTACCATTTTTGTGGTCTGCCTCATCAGTGAATGAGAGTTCCTGTTGCTTCATGTCCTCACCAGCATTTGGTGTTGTCACTGTTCTGGTTTTGGCCATTGCTGTTGGTGTGTGGTGGTATCTCATTGTTTTAACTTGCAACTCCTGAATGACATAGAATGTTGAGTATCTTTTTATATACTTATTTGCCATCTGTATATCTTCTTTGGTGAGGTGTCTGTTCAGGTCTTTTGCCTAATTGCTCCCCCTCCTTACTGTTAAGTTTTAAAAATTCTTTGTGTATTTAGGATAATAGTCTTTTATCAGATATGTGTTTTGCAAATATTTTCTCCCAGTCTCTGGCTTGTCCACTTATTCTCTTCTTAGTGTCTTTCCGTGGGCCAGCTGTGGTAGGCTTGCTCACGGGGTTACTGGCTGCAAGCTATTTATCTGATTGGTATGCGAGTGTGTGGCAGTGCAACGTGTGTATGGCCTATATAAGGCTACCGGTGCTTGTGCTTAAAGAGATGGAGAATTGCAGATGGCGGATTGCCTGCCCACCACTGGGAGGGGTCATTCTTGCTGTTTGTTTGCCTGAGAAGCTGTTTTCCCCTGCCTGTGTGCTTGTCTGACGTTGTAAGGCTTTATTAAACAGAATGACCCATCTGTCTCTACCATCTGCCCAAATCCATTGTGAACTTGCCTGGCCTCAGCCACCGGCATTATATCTGGCATAGTGGGTAGGCTTCCGAGCAGATTGGTATGGTGCTGCTGACACCCTTGAGGGGTGGAATAGAGGAGTGGCTGTTCCCAGGGGCTCTCCTGTTGGGGACTGTGGGCTGGGTGTTTTTTACAATCCTGCGAAAAGAAACAATCCTGTGCAAGAAGCTGAGTGAGGTCGAAAGCTCCAGGATGGTTGCACGCTGAGCGCCAATGATGGTGTGAACTGGAGTGAGCGCTGCAGAGGGAGACCAACCGGGTCTGAGAGTTGCAGTGTGAGGTGCAGGCTGAGCACCAGTGGCACCTGGAACTGGAGTGGTCTCTAGACAAAGAGTTACAGGTTCGTGAGTTGCAGTTTGCCCTGGAAACTGAACGTTGGCAGCAACAGGTGTTAGAGAAACAACTGCAGATTCAGGAGCTCGAGAGTCAGCTTCAGGTGAGGGCTGGCAGCCACAGAAGCTGAAACGAGCACAGAAGATGGAGCTGCATTCCTATCAGCAGAGTGGCTCTGAGTTGGTGGGAACAGGCATTTCTGACTCTTCTGAGGCAGAGGCTCAGGCTGCAACTGCCTTCTGCAGACTTGGAGCCCGGCCAGTGGTTACCAAGAAGGTAAAGACCCAGCAGCCAGTAGTCCCACAGGGGCAGCCACAGCCTCCTCCCCAGATAGTGGAGCACTCTGTGGTCCGGCCCTACACCCAGGCATAGCCGAGAGAGTTGGGGGTGAAATTCAGGCAGAAACCCACTAAGTCCCTGGCAGCCTGCTTGGTGCAGCTGTGGGACATAGGGGTGGATGGCATCATGCTCTCAGGAACAGAGATGGACTGTAAGGCTGTGAGGGTTGCTACCCGTGCTGCCCCTCACCCCCAACAAACAAGAGGAATAGGCCTGTGAAAGTTACCCGAACACAAATGTGGGTAGATTTGATTGTGGCCAGGGTAGATAGAGAGATATTAGATGGCAAGCCTATTGAAGTTTTGGCAGCAGCTTGAGTCAGAACAGAGGTTCCAGCTGCTCAAAAAAGCAGGGGAAGTGTGTGGCCCCAGCATCTGCCAGGAAAATGGCTGGTGTTCAGGTTACACGACCCCCAAGACCCAGAGGCAGATTTAATGGCGGGTGCACTGAGTGTGCACCCTGGGCCCCGACTTCTGAAGGGTCCCGCAAAACCCCAACTTTACACTTTTTTTCTAATGACACCAAGCTTGGTTTCATATGTGCAATTGTAACATTAATAGTACATAATATTTTTTATTTATTAAAAAATATGGTTAACATGTATTTTTATTTTCCCTCTCTTTTTTTTAAAGGAGCCCAATGTTTTCTTCTGTGCCTGGGGCCTCAACCAACCTTAATCTACCTCTGCCAAGACTCATTGTCCCAGTTTGAATAGGGGGAAGGGGAAGGGACCTGTCTAACAGGGACAGGCAGGGGGCCAGAGGCCCCATGTGAAACTGGTTATCCACTGGTCCCTTTCTAATGTGCAGCAGGTGTCGGCATTAGAAGGTAATAGGTGCTTTTATTTATAGCAGCAGCAGCAGCAGCTAAGGCCGTGATGGCGAACCTTTTTACAAAAACTGCCCACTTTTGCAGTGCTGGTCAACCTGGTCCCTCCTGCCCACTAGTGGGCGGTCCAGCTTTTATGGTGGGCCAATCGCAGCACCGTTTGGTTGCTCCACTACAGCCCACCATGATATTTTTTATTTATAAGCCAACTGGGCTGTCTAACATGGACTGACTCTTGGACTGAGACCAGAGGGGGGCACCGGCTCCCTTGATGGATGGACAACGTTGCTTTTGGACAGCACTATGAGACCCTGATGGGGGTGGGCCACGGCACCTGGGGAGGCCCTCTTGCATTGGTTCTCATCCAGTTGTAGAGGTGCACCAAGGATACTTTATGGTTTCCATGGATATAGCCCTGGACTATACAGGCCCTCCGACCTACCATGGGGTAGGGCGTTAGAGGTGGGCCTCCAGGTAACACCCTGGGCGAAGTGCTCAGGGAGACTGTGGGGCAGCTGTGTCAGGCTTGCTCTCAGGGTTACCAGCTGCAAGCACTTTGTCTGATTAGTGAGCGAGCACATGGAAAAGCCAGGTGTGCACAGCCTCTGTAAGGCTATGGGTGCTTGCGCTCAAGAGAGATGAGAGATGGGGGGATTGAGAATGGCGGGTTGCCTGCCTGCCACTGTGAGGGGCCATTCTTGCTGTTGTTTGCCTGAGAGGTGGTTTCCTCTGCTTGTGTCCTTGTCTGCTGTTATAAGACTCTATTAAACAGAATGACCCAACGCTTTTCGGCTCCGCAGTTTCTTTACCATCTCATCTGCCTGAATCCAATGTGGACCTGCCCGGCCTCGGCCACTGGCATTACACTTGCCTAGAGCAGAACTTTTAAATTTTAATAAAGTCCAGCTTATCAATTCTTTCTTTCACAGATTGTGCCTTTGCTGTCATATCAAGAAAGTCACCTCATAAGCCAAACTATCTAGGTCTTCTCCTATGTAATCTTCTAGGAGTTTTGTACATATGCATTTTACATTTAGGACTTTGATTCATTTTAAGTTAATTTGGAGGCAGGTTGTAAGTTTTGTGTCTAGCGTTATTTCCTTTTGCATGTGGATTCCTGGGCATTTTTTAAGGAAAAAACCTTATACATTTTAAAGGAATGTTTTATTTCCTGTGGGGACCTTTTCAAAGTTACATCATTCAAAGTATATAACTCTTAAAACAGTTTTCAAACACAATTAGAGAAAGATTTCTTCAGAGTTCGTCAGGGTCATGAACTTCCTGCTTATCATTTAGAAACAGTGTGGGCCCCAGCCAAGCACAGATCTTTTTCTCTTGTTGATCTGATTTTCTTTCTCAGCTTGGCTAGCAGCCAAGCAGGGCAGGGCATTTATCAGTGACAGCCCTTTGCAGGTAAACAATGAGTTGGAGAAAAGATTGCTGCTGATTTTGGGCTAGCTGGCAGCATAGCGTTGCATGGGGCCAAGAGCACAGAAACAGGTCCTAAATTGTCTCTGGAAGGGAAAACAGGAGGCAGAGCTAGGGAGCAGGGCGGGAGGGGGAATTGATGACTCAGTGCTTTATGACCCCTTCCCGGTGAGTCATCACAGAAGCAATTTTCTCAAAGGAATGGTGAGGACTGTTTGGGGCATGTCACGGGGTAAGCCTAGCAGAGCTCAGTTCTGCAGTGAAGGTGGGCCAAGCTGGGGCCCACTTCCGTCAGGTCAGGCTTAAATGAGTGAGATCCCAGCAGAAAGTAACAGGGGGCCTCGCCAGTGGGGAGCTGTCAGGCTCATCAGTGAGGTGGTGGATGGGTGGCAAACACCAGCAGGCAATGCCACCCACTTTTTTTTACATGAACTTTTCTCCATCTCTCAGTTTCTCTCCTGGGTTTATTCCTTCCCCTCTCCTGCCCTATTTGTCCCACTCTGCTCCTCAATCGGCTACCTCGCTTGCTCTAAACGAGGGTCTTCACTGAGCACCCACACCTCCTGAAGCCAGATTACTGAGTGTCCGCTCCGAGCCCAGACACTGGATGAACTCTGGGCATTGGGGAATAGGGGAGCAGAAGTGCAGGAATGTATAAAACTCAGTTTCTTTTACAGAGAGCTGGGAGGGGAGATGCCTGACATATTCTCCAAATTCAAGGGGTTTGCCACTGGGGGAGCTCCATTCAAAAGCAAGATGTGGTTGTTGTTAGGTAATTTTATTTACTTGCACCAAGTAAAAGACACGGGATTCATATCCCAAGTTCTGTCTCCGGGAAGGGAGGCTTAGCCATTGCTTATACACACTATTTGGTCAATTACATGTTGATTTCTTTTTTTTAGTCACTACACTTATTAATTGGGTTCTTGTCAAGCTTTATCCTGTTTATATCTGGTCTACAAAAAAACAACAACAACAAAAAAACAACAACTGTGCTATATCTTAACATTTAGCAAGACTAGCATTTAGTAAGAATGGCCCAGACCTTGAGACCCTTGTTCTAACAATATCAATGCCACCATTTTGACAACAGGATTGCTTTTTTTAATTAATGGCAAAATATATCACATTAAATTTACCAACAACCATTTTTAACAATTCAGTGGTGTTAAGTATATTTATTCACAATGTTGTGCAGCAGATCTCTAGAACTTTTTCATCTTCCAGCACTGAAACTATATCTTTTAAATACTGGTTCCCCCAACATCAAGATAATTTTTAATGTCTGTGTCTTGATCAACACAATGTCAGAAAGCAAATGACTGAACTGTCATCTTTTAAAAAAAATACCAAGTACACATATTGATAATCACGCACACGCACGGCATGTTTCTAAGAAGATGGGTGATTACTATTAGGAGAAGATGGGGGACTAGAGACAGGGTAGTGAAGACTTAGTTTTCACAATTTTTCCTTTGTACCTTAGGAATTTCATACCACATGCTTGCATATCCTGCTTAAAGTATCTAAGGGTAAAAATTCAAGTCAGGTGCGTCATAGACACCCCCCCCCCAACTACATTTCTGAGCACCAGCCGGGCTCAGGGACAGGTTGAGGGACAGGAAAAGGATGAGGGTTCAGGATGTCTATTATGAATACTTCTTGGTAATTAAAAAGGAAATACAAATCAAAAAGCAAAAACAATAGTGTGTTTATATTTAGATATGACTGTTTGGAGCCTTCAAAATATTTCCATGCCAAAATGGTCCCTCTAAATCAACCATGCCAAAATGTCCTCCTTGAGTACGCGTGTCCCCAAAAGAGAAGATAACATTTGCGCCACTGCAGGACCAAGTAGTGACACTGACAGCAGCAGCGGTGTCCAAAGGAGGCAGAGACCACGTGAATTAAGCTGGCCCAAGAGGGAATGGAAGGAGGGCTGGGGACTGGGAGGATGGGACAGGAGCACAGAGGGAGGACCTGGGAGGACAGGGGAGGGAAAACCAGGCACATTTAGCCATGGGAAAGGCAAGAGTCTCACTGACAGTGATGAGGTGGAGGCCTCTTTGCAGGGATTGTAGTTCAGCCTACATTGTACAGACCAGTGGTTTTTCACCACTGATCCATGGACTGCTGCTGGTCCGCAAAACAGTTAACTACCCTGATGTTGTATTGTACAACTATGGACCAGCTGAAAAACACTGGTATAGACAGTGGGCAACCTTTATGTTTTCCTGTAGCTCCCCACACCTAACTGTATATTCTTGGGCTCCTTAACCTCTCTGTGCCTCAAGTTTTCTTATCTGTAAAACCAGAGTAACAAAATGAGAATGGCTGTGAGTACTGAATGAGTAGATATATGTAAAGACCTTAGAACAAAACCTGCTACAAAGTAAATGCTTAATAAATGTTGGCCATTGTTGTTTTTACTGTTGTTATGGGAAGATTGAAAGGTCAGAGAAAATGGAGGCAGATAGATCCATTAGGAGCAGAGGCCATAGGAACCTAAAAAGTGGTCAAGGCAGTAAAAATTCAAATGAATACTAGAGAAATCTTGAGGAAAGAACTCAGTAATTGACTGCATATGCAGTGACAAGGTGGATAAGGGAAGGAATTGAGGCAAGTCCAAATGACTCCAAACTGAAGAGTTTGGGTGGCTGGAAGGATGTCGAAGCTATTCACAGAAATAAAAGGCCGGTTAGCCCTTTTGTGGGGATGGGAGGAGTTGTTTCATTTTAGATGACTTTGAGGTGGCCATTACTATAAAAATGTCAAGTATGCAATTGGAAACAGGTGACTGAAGCTCATGAAAAGGTGACATGATTGTCACTAATAGGTTCACAACACATCTTAGATCAGAAGATGTGTTGTCCTTGTAGAAAGAGGATGGGAGAAGGGGAGTACAGTGGGGATGTTCAGTTGTATAACCTCATATATGCCTAAGGAAGGCAGGAAGGGCCATCATATCCTGAGCAAAGAGGTCCAGGAGAATAAACATGAGGAAGAAGGCCCCCTTAGTTTAAAGTAGGGGATGAATGTTGACATTTGAAAGCATAGAAAACTTTTTTTTTTTTTTTGCAAGAGAGAGAGAGAGAGAGAACATGCGAGAGAGGGACAGATAGGGACAGACAGACAGGAAGGGAGAGATGAGAAGCATCAATTCTTCATTGTGGCAACTTAGTTATTCATTGATTGCTTTCTCATATGTGCCTTTACTGGGGGCCTCCAGTTGAGCCAGTGATCCCTTGCTCAAGCCAGCGACCACAGGGTCATGTCTGTGATCCCACAATCAAGCCGGCAACCCTGAGCTCAAGCTGGTGAGCCTGTGCTCAAGCTGGATGAGCCTGCACTTAAGCTGGCGACCTCGGGATTTTGAACTCGGGTCCTCTGCGTCCCAGGCTGACCCTCTATCCGCTGCGCCACTGCCTGGTAAGGCTAGAAAACTTTAGGTAAAACATATAAAATCAAAGCTCCCTGACTTACAATATTAAAAGCAAGCCACAGAACATAAGCAAGCTTTGATTGTCAATGCTTTGACTCAGCACAATACGGATAATAGTTGACTTATGATTAGGGTTATGTCTGGATAAACACATCCTAAGTTGAAAATATCATTACTCAAATACACATTTAATACCACACTGTATAGTATTGGTGGTTTACCCTCTGATCACGTGGCTGACTGGGAGCTTTGGCCACAGCTGCCTGGCATCATGAAATTTTTATTGTATTGTGTATCCCTAGCCCTGGCAAAGATTAAAACTCAAAGTACAAAAGCTTCTATTAAAAGCATATTACTTTTCCCATCGTAACGTCGAAAAATTGTAAGCTGGGGACTGCCTGCACAGTGAGCAGAGGTCTCCCAGCTTCTTTCCTGTAGTCTTCATAACTCCACAGCAGGAAGATGACTTCACTCCGGCCGTATCTCCAGTAACGGTTCCTCCTGGGTGCCGGGCTCTCAGAACCCAAAGCGGGAGGAGGTGTGGGCCTGGCCCTGCTTCTCCACTGAGACAGATTTGTAACAACGCTTGTGTCAGTGGGGCTAAGGACACAGCGTGTGCAGCTGTGTGTCCCCCCACACCTCCTGTCCATTAGCTGCTGCAGTTTGAATTCTCAGATGTCTTCTTCATTCTTGTTCAGCTAATTTATTTTTGTAAAACTGGTCTTCCCACCCTGGGCTTGGTAACTGCCACCGGCGGGCCAGCCCTCTCACCAGTTCCAGCTGCCCACTGCTGTCTCTGGCATCTCCCTGCAGCCTTGTAGGTCTCTCTCTGCATCCCTGTCCTCTGGCAAACTCATGTTCATCCTCCACGGCCCTTCCCATGGAGGGCTGTCTGGGTTCCTCTCATTGAGGGCATTCCTCTAGCAGGTAGGTTTCCCTGCTATGGTCAGTTCTTGGTAATAAATGAATGTCATCAACTGACTACCACTGGACAGTTTTAGAAAGCTGACTTTCTCCAGGGAGCTGAACTTGCTCTGCAACTTCCAGAGCCCACCGGGGAGAAGACTGTTAAATGAGATTACGGGCCATGAGAATATGCTGTGGTTCCCTGCACGTCTCCATGTTGGATGTGCAGTTTAAGCACAAATCTTCAAAATCAGTCCTACTCTCAACTCAGTTAATAAGGTGTGCTTAAATGTTCTAAGTCACATTTATAAATTCCTATAAAATTAATATACTTGATTGTTCTTTTTATGCACTTCAAATGCCTGCTTGGGGAATTTATAAACTCAACAAGCAAAACCTTCCCAAATAATTTTTAATATTTTTTTATAAATTGAATACATAAAAATTTAAACAGAATAAATTTCAAGTTTTCTTCAGTATTCCAGCATTGTTTAGAAATCTAGTTAAATTCTCTTACACCTTTCAATTTAAAATCATATCTAAACTTCAATTGCATATTTTAAATTAGAATAACAAACTAAACTGTCGAATAATCTAAAATGCCTCACCTATTCTGAAAAATGGTACGTTAAACACCATATACATAGATTATATCTAACAGTAACCCCAAAGTATTGATAGTGTGAATTTTATTTTATTCTAAATTTCTTGTGGTTGAAAATGATTTCACCCATCATTGTGGCGATGACAAAAACTACTCGGAGACCAGATGAAATGCACGAGGGACCGAGGGGAGGCAACAGTCCTGGTCAGCAGACCCAAGGACTGAAGCCCTGTCCCTAGCCTCGCTCAGATAGTTATTAGCAAGTACAAATAAGATAAGGAAGCAGAAGTTTTCAGGGGGTGAAGTAAAGGGCAAGGAATATGCTGACTACTAGTCTCTGTTCTGAGAGCCTAAATATTTTTTGCCGCTAAATCTTATCCTGCTTCCAGCATGCACTGTCTCCAGTACAGGACCAGGGAGGCCCCTGGACTCTAGTCTGCTCAGGGCTTTCACTCTAGGGCGCCTCACTGTCTCTAATTGTTATCCTAACTCTGCATGTTTTCACGGTATGTTCCCACACATTATATATAGTCGTCCCTCGTCATATTGCAGCCTCACCGTATCGCAGATTTTTTTTTTTTTTTTTACAGAGACAGAGAGTCAGAGAGAGGGATAGACAGGGACTGACAGACAGGAACAGAGAGATGAGAAGCATCAATTATTAGTTTTTCTTTGCACGTTGCAACACCTTAATTGTTCATTGATTGCTTTCTCATATGTGCCTTGACCGCGGGCCTTCAGCAGACTGAGTAACCTCTTGCTCGAGCCAGCGACCTTGGGCTCAAGCTGGTGAGCTTTTACTCAAGCCAGATGAGCCCTCGCTTAAGCTGGCAACCTCGGGGTCTCAAACCTGGGTCTTTCGCATCCCAGTCTGACGCTCTATCCACTGTGCCACCACCCAGTCAGGCTGGATTTTTAAATTGTATATATAATTTTGTATTGCGGATTTTTTGCTGTAGCATGGGATTTTGCAGTACATAGGTATTTTTATATATTTATTATTTTAATTATTTTTTTGTGGTAAAATAAGCAAAATAAGTGAGAAAAAGGTTAACAACAGTGTGGGAAATGTTTATAAGAGTGTGGTGGCCCTGGCCGGTTGGCTCAGCAGTAGAGCGTCGGCCTGGCGTGCAGAGTCCCGGGTTCGATTCCCGGCCAGGGCACATAGGAGAAGCACCCATCTGCTTCTCCACCCCCCCCCCCCCCCCCCGTCTCTCTCTTCTCCTCCCGCAGCCAAGGCTCCATTGGAGCAAAGATGGCCCGGGCACTGGGGATGGCTTCTTGGCCTCTGCCCCAGGCGCTAGAGTGGCTCTGGTCGCGGCAGAGCCACGCCCCGGAGGGGCAGAGCATCGCCCCCTGGTGGGCAGAGCATCGCCCCTGGTGGGCATGCCGGGTGGATCCCGGTCAGGCGCATGCAGGAGTCTGTCTGACTGTCTCTTCCTGCTTCCAGCTTCAGAAAAATACAGAAAAGAAAAAAAAAAGAGTGTGGGGAGGGTTTATAAAGCCTCAAAATATATACTGCTCACAAAAATTAGGGGATATTTCAAAATGACTGTGAAGCGATAAAATATTTTCTAATTTTTTGTGAGCAGTGTATATAAATAATAAAATAAATATAAGGTTGCTACTTTGAGGATTTTCACCTATTGTGTGGGGTTCTGGAACCTAACCCCTGCAATAGACAGGGACCACTACAATCCTAGTCTGAGAAGTCAAGGCTAAATTCTCTCTACAGAGCCATGTCAAGTTCCACCCTTGGTGCTAACATCTTGGTACAGAGGAAAATGTGTCTGTTTTCAATGGGGATAATGAATTATTAAAACAAAATGATAGTTAAGTATTTGTTATTCAATTTTTAAAACTTTCAATTTAGCCCTGGCCGGTTGGCTCAGTGGTAGAGCTTTGGCCTGGTGTGCGGAAGTCCTAGGTTTGATTCCCAACCAGGGCACACAGGAGAAGCACCCATCTGCTTCTCCACCCTTCCCCCTCTCCTTTCTCTCTCTCTCTCTCTTTCCCTCCCGCAGCCGAGGCTCCATTGGAGCAAAGTTTGCCCGGGCACTGAGGATGGCTCCAAGGCCTCGACCTCAGGCACTAGAATGGCTCTGGTTGCAATGAAGCAATGCCCCAGATGGGCAGAGCATCGCCCCCTACTGGGCATGCTGGGTGGATCCCGGTCAGGGGCATGCGGGATTCTGTCTCTCTGCCTCCCTGCTTCTCACTTCAGAAAAATACAAAACAAAAACAAGAAAAACTCCCAAAACTTTTAATTTAAAATAGAAACCTGGGCCCTGGCCAGTTGGCTCAGTGTTAGAGTGTCAGCCCGGCAAGCAGACTTTTCCAGGTTCGATTCCTGGTCAAAACACACAGGAGAAGCAACCATCTGCTTCTCCACCTCTCCCCCGCCCCTTCTCTCTCTTTTCTCTTTCTCCCTTTCTCTTTCCCTCTTCCCTTCTTCTCCTCCCATATCCATGGTTCAGTTGGTTCATTTGGTTCAAGCTCATTGGCACTGAGCACTGAGGATGGCTCTGTAGATCCTCTGCCTCCAGTGCTAAAAATAACTCTCTTGTGAGCATGGCCCCAGATGGTTAGAGCATTGGCCCCAGATGAGGGTTGCCAGGTGGATCCCGGTCAGGATGCATGTGGGAGTCTGTCTCTCTATCTCCCCTCCTCTCACTTGGAAATGAAGAAGAAAAAATATATGATAAAATAGAAACCTGGTGTTGTCCATGCTAACTGAATAGACTGAGTGAATGAAGCATGAACAAAATGTCCCTACTATCTTTGAAAAAATTTCTTTTTTATACTTTTCAGTTACAGCTGGCATGCAATATTATATTAGTTTCAGGTGTACAACATAGTGACTGGACATTATATAACTTACAAAGTGCTCACCCCCTAAGTCCTATAAGTCTAGTACCCACCTGACACCATACATAGTGATTACATTATTACATTCCTGTGCTGTGCTTTACAACCCCATGACTTTTTATAACTGGCAATTTGTACATTTTAATTCCTTCCCCCTTTTCACCTACACCCCCCTCAAAAAAACCCATCTGGCAACCATCCATTTGTTCTCTATATCTGTTTTTCTTTCTTTCTTTCTCTGTCTGACTTACTCACTTGGCATAACATAGGTCCATCCATGTTGCCACATATGGCAAGATTTCATTCTTTTTTTTGTATTTTTCCAAAGTTAGAAGTGGGAAGTGGGGAGGCAGTCAGACAGACTCTCGCATGTGCCCAACAGAGATCCACCCAGCATGCCCACCAGGGGGCAATGCTCTGCCCATCTGAGGTGTTGCTCCACTGCAACCACAGTTATTCTAGCACCTGAGGCAGAGGCCATGGAGCCATCCTCAGCGCCCAGGGCCAACTTTGCTCCAATGGAGCCTTGGCTGCGGGAGGGGAAGAGAGAGACAGAGAAGAAGGGGGGGCAAAGGTGGAGAAGCACACGCTTCTCCTGTGTGCCCTGGCTGGGAATCGAACCTGGGATTTCCATACACCAGGCCGACGCTCTACTAATGAGCCAACCGGTCAGGGCCAAAATTTCATTCTTTTTATGGCTGACTAATATTACATTGTATATATGTATTACCTCTTTTTTATCCATTTATCTATTGTTGGACACACACAGGTTGCTTCCATATCTTGGATATTGTAGCTACTGCTGCACATATCTTTTCAAATTAGTGCTTTGGATATCTTTAGATAAATACCCAGAAGTGTATTTCCTGGGTGATAAGGTAGTTCTATTTCTAATTTGGGGGAACTATTTTCCACAATAGCTATACCAATTTACAATTCCATTAACAATGCACAAAGGTTCCCTTTTCTCCATATTCTTGCCAACACTTGTTTGTTGATTTATTGATGATAGCCATTCTGGCAAGTGTCATCTGAAATCTCATTCTGGTTTTAATTTGAATTTCCCTGATGATTAGTGATGTTGAAAATCTTTTCATATGTCTATTGACCATCTGTATGTCCTCTTGGGAGAAATGTCAATTAAGGTCCTCTGCCCATTTATCAGTCAGATTGATTTTTTTTTTTTTTTGGTGTTAAGTTGTATGAATTTCTTATACACTTTGGATTTAAACCTCTTATCATATATATCATTGGTGAATATCTTATCTTATTCAGTAGGTTGTCTTTTCACTTTGTTGGTTTCCTTTGTTGAGCAAAACCCTTTTTAGTACGATGTAGTCCCATTGGTTTATTTTTTCTTTTGTTTCCCTTGCTAGAGGAGACAGATCCAAAAAATTATTACTAAGAGCAATGTCAAAGTAATGTCTCTGTTTTCTTCTGGGAGTTTTCAGGTTTTATAAATACATTTGCCTTTAATTCGTTTTGAGTTTATTCTTGTATATGGTATAAGAACTAAGTGACCCAGTATTATTCTTTTGCATGGATCTATCCAGTTTTTCCAGCACCATTTATCGAAGGGACTGTCTTTACCCTATGGCAGGGGTCCCCAAACTTTTTACACAGGGGGCCAGTTCACTGTCCCTCAGACCGTTGGAGGGCCAGTCTATAAAAAAAACTGAACAAATCCCTATGCACACTGCACATATCTTATTTTAAAGTAAAAAAACAAAATGGGAACAAATACAATTTTTAAAATAAAGAACAAGTAAATTTAAATCAACAAACTGACCAGTATTTAATGGGAACTATGGGCCTGCTTTTGGCTAATGAGATGGTCAATGTCCAGTTCCATATTTGTCACTGCTAGCCGTAACAAGTGATATGACGTGCTTCCGGAGCCATGACGCGTGCGTCCTGCGTCACTGGAAGTAGCGCTTTGCAGCGCCGCCACATATAGTACTCCGCATCCTGTGCTCCTCTCACTGACCACCAATGAAAGAGGTGCCCCTTCCGGAAGTGCGGTGGGGGCTGGATAAATGGCCTCAGGGGCTGCATGCAGCCCGCAGGCTGTAGTTTGGGGACCCTTGCCCTATGGTATATATTTTGTCATAGATTAATTGACCATATAGGCATGGATTTATGTATAGGTTCTGTTCCATTGATCTATGTGTCTGTTTTTATGCCAGTGCCATGCTTGTTTTGATTACGATAGATGTGTAGTATAGTTTGATATCAGGTAGCATGGCACCTCCAACTTTGTTCTTCTTTCTGAAGATTGCTTTGGTTATTCATGGTATTTTGTGGTTCCATGTAAGTTTTCGAATTATTTGTTCTAGCTCTATGAAAAATACCATTGGTACTTTGATAAGTATTGTGTTAAATCTGTAGATTGCTTTGAGTACTATGGACATTTTAATGTTAATTATTCCTATTAGTGAGCACAGTATATCCTTCCATTTCTTTGTATCTTCAATGTCTTTCTTTAATATCTTATAGCTTTGCAAGTATAGGTCTATTACCCCCTTGGTTAAATTTATTCCTGGTTATTCTTTTTTTGATGCAATTGTAAATGAGATTATTTTCTTAATTTCTTTCTGATAGTTTGTTATTGGTATATACAAATGCAACCAGTTTCTGCATATTAATTTTATATGCTGCCACTTAACAGAATTCACTTATTCTAATAGTTTTATGATGGATTCTTTAGGGTTCTCTATATACAGTAGCATGCCATCTGCAGGCAATGACAGTTTTACTTTTTCCTTTCTAATTTGGATGCCTTTATTTCTTGTCTGATTGTTGTGGCTAGAACTTCCAATACTGTGTTGATTAAAGTAGTGAAAGTAGATACTATTCTTGTCCTACTTCTGATTTTAAATAAAAAGCTTTTCGCTATTGAGTATGATGTTAGCTGTAGGGTTGTTACATATGTACTTTATTATGTTGAGGTATGTTCCCTCTCTCCCCACTTTGCTGAGAATTTTTATCATAAGCAAATGTTAGCTTTTGTCAAATGATTTTCCTGCATCTATTGATATGATCATACAATTTTTATCCTTCTTTTTTTTTTTGTGCGTGGTGAATCATGTGAATTGATTCACAGATATTGAATCAATCCTGGTGGTATGTGATCTTTTTAAATGTATTGCTGAATTCAGTTTGCTAATATTTAGTTTAGGGCTTTTGCATCTATGCTCATAAGAGATATTGGCCTACAATTTAATTTTTATAGTGTTCTTGTCTGGTTTTGGTATCAGGATAATGCTGACCCGGTAAAATGAGATTGGAAGCCTTCCCTCCTCTTTGAAATTTTAGAGTAGTTTGAGAAGGATAGGTACGAATTCTTTTTTTGATTGTTTGGTAAAAGTCACCTCTGAAGCCATCTGGTCCAAGCTTTTGTTTGTTGAGAGTTTTTTGATTACTGATTCAATTTCATTAGTAGTAGTTATTCTGTTCAGATGTTCTGTTTCTTCCTAATTCAGCCTTGGAAGATTGTAGGTTTCTAGGAATTTATCCATTTCTTCCAGTTTTCCAATTTGTTGGCATATAACTGTTTATAGTAAATTCCTGATAATCCTTTGTATTTCTGTGGTGTTGGTTGTTACTTCTCCTTTATTTCTGATTTTGTTTATTTGAGCTCTCTCTCTGTCTCTTCTCTCTCTCTTTGATGGGCCTGGCTAAAGGTTTATCAATTTTATCTTTTCAAAGAACCAGCTTTTGATTTCATTGATGTTTTTACTTGTGTGTGGGGGATTTTTTTTTTAAATTTTTTTTGTATTTTTCCAAAGCTGGAAACGGGGAGGCAGTCAGACAGACCCCCACATGTGCCCGACCGGGATCCACCCGGCATGCCCACCAGGGGGCGATGATCTGCCCATCTTGGGGCATCGCTCTGCTGTAATCAGAGCCATTCTAGCGCCTGAGGCAGAGGCCACAGAGCCATCCTCAGTGTCCGGGCCAACTTTGCTCCAGTGGAGCCTTGGCTGCAGGAGGGGGAGAGAGAGACAGAGAGGAAGGAGAGGGGGAGGGGTGGAGAAGCATATGAGCACTTCTCCTGTGTGCCCTGGCCAGGAATCGAACCCAGGACATACCAGGCCGATGCTCTACCACTGAGCAAACCGGCCAGGGCCTGGGGGGGGATTTTTTAGACTCTCTTTCATTTATTTCTACTCTGATTTTTATCATTTCCTTCCTTCTACTCACTTTGAGATCTGTTTGTTTTTCTTTATCTAGTTCTTTTAGGTGTGTGGTTAGATAGTTTGAAATTTTAAAATTTTCTTGATGTGCACCTATATTGCCATATATTTCATGGCTTTGGTTTTGTCCCATGGATTTTACATTGTGTTTTCATTTTTGTCTCAAGATATCTTTTGATTTCTTACTTGATCTTGTTGTTAACCCTCCCATTGTTTAGTACCTGTTATTTATCCTTGGCGTGTTTCGGTGTTTTTCACTTTCCGTCTTATAATTGATTTTTAGTTTCATACTATTGTTGAAGATGCTTGATATGATGTCAATCTTAAATTTTTTGAGACTTGTTTTGTGGCCTAACGTGTTCTATCCCAAAAAGTGTTCCATGTGCATTTGAAAAGAATGTGTATTATGCTGTTTTTGTTTGAAATGTTCTAAAAATATCAATTAAGTTGATCTGGTCTAATATGTCATTTAAGGCAACTATTTCCTTGTTGATAATTCTATCTGGATGATCTATCCTTTGAAGTCAATGGGGTGTTAAAATTTTCCACTATGACTTTTACTGTCCATCTCTCCCTTTATGACTGTCAATGTTTGCTTTACATAGTTATGTGCACCTATGGTTAGGTACATAGATCTTTACGAGAGCTATCTTCTCTTGTTGGATTGATTACTTTATCATTATGAAATGCTCTTTGTTGTTACAACCCTTATTTTAAAGCAGGGGTCCCCAAACTTTTTACACAGGGGGCCAGTTCATTGTCACTCAGACCATTGGAGGGCCGGACTATAAAAAAAGCTATGAACAAATCCCTATGCACACTGCACATATCTTATTTTAAAGTAAAAAAACAAAACGGGAACAAATACAATATTTAAAATAAAGAACAAGTAGATTTAAATCAACAAACTGACCAGTATTTCAATGGGAACTATGCTTCTCTCACTGACCACCAATGAAAGAGGTGACCCTTCCGGAAGTGCGGTGGGGGCCGGATAAATGGCCTCAGGGGCCACATGTGGCCCGCGAGCCGTAGTTTGGGGACCCCTGTTTTAAAGTCTATTTTGTCTGATTTAAGTATTGCTACCCCAGCTTTTTTTGTTTGTTTCCATTTTCTGTTTCTTTACTTTCAGCCTGTATCTTTCAATCTAAATTGCGTCTCTTATAGGCAGCATATGTACAGGTCTTGTTTTTTAATCCATTCAGCTACCCAAGTCTTTTGATTGGAGCACTCAGCCCATTTACAGTTAAAGTAATTATTGAGGCCCTGGCCAGTTGGCTCAGTGGTAGAGCATCAGCCTGGTGTGTGGATGTCCTGGTTTTGATTCTCAATCAGGGCACACAAGAGAAATGACCATCTGCTTCTCCACCCCTCCTTCTCTCTCTCTCTCTCTCTCTTCTCCTCCAGCAGCCATGGCTTGATTGGTTCAAGCACATTGGCCCTGGGCACTGAAAACGGGTTCCATGGAGCCTCTGCCTCAGGCACTAAAAAGAGCTTAGTTGTAAGCACAGCCTCAGATGGGCAGAGGATCAGCCCCAGATGGGGTTTGCCAAATGGAGCCCAGTTGGGGTGCATGTGGGAGTCTGTCTCTCTATCTCCCCTCTTCTCACTTGGAAAAGAAGGGAAAAAAAGTAATTATTGATAGATATGTAGTTGTTGCCATTTCATTGTTTTCTGATTGTTTTGTGGTTTTTATCTGTTCCTTTCTTATTCTCTTGTGTGTCAATGACTTTCTATAGTTTTGTGTTTGAATTTCTTTCTCTTTTTTCTTGTGTATTTATTGTATATTTTTGCTTTGTGGTTACCATGAGCTTCATATGTACCAAGCTATATTGATAGTAGTCTATTTTAAGTTGATGGCCACTTAAGTTTGAACATATTCTAAAATCACTACAATTTTACTCACCTCCTCCTCCACATGTTTTCATCATTATTTTTTACTTTTTTTCTGTGTGTTTATGTGTTTTCCCTTAATTTGTTGTTGTATAACACATGATAGTATTATTTTTGCCCTTTATTCTTTGTACTAGCCCTTTTGTGTGTGTGTGTGTGTGTGTGTGTGTGTGTGTGTGAGACAGACAGAGAGAGGGACAGACAGAAAGGGAGAGAGAGAGAGATGAGAAGCATCAATTCTTCATTGCGGCACCTTAGTTGTTCATTGACTGCTTTCTCATATGTGCCTTGACTGGGGGGCTACAGCAGACCAAGTGACCCCTTGCTCAAACCAGATGAGCCTGTACTCAATCCAGCAACCTCAGGGTTTCGAACCTGGGTCCTCTGCGCCAGCACCTGGTCAAGCTGTACTAGCTTTATAGTTGGTTGACCACTACTTTTATTATGTGTTTGGCTTTGTCATTAAGAATTTTTTCTTTCTTTCTTTTTTTTCCTCCTTCCCTCCCTCCCTCCCTCCCTCCCTCCCTCCCTCCCTCCCTCCCTCCCTTCCTTCAGAAACAGGGACAGAGAGACAGGATCATTGAGCTCCTCCTGTATGTGCCCTGACTGGGGAATCAAACCAGCAACCTCCAGGGCTCAGTATTTTTTTTCTTTTTTTTATTATTACTTGATTGATTTTTAGAAAGACAGAAAGAGGAAGGAAGTGAGAAAGGAGGGGGGAGGGAGGCATTCATTTGTTGTTCCACTCAGCTGTGCATTCACTGGTTGCTTTCCATATGTGCCCTGACTGGGGATCAAACCCACAACCTTGTCATTTTGGGACAATGCTCTTAACCAACTCAGCTAATCAGCCACAGCCTCTTATATTTTCTTATTCATGCTTTTAATCTTTTCTCCTTGTAGAAATCATTTAATACTTCTTGTAATGCTAGTTTAGGGGTGATAAACTTCTTTAGTGTTTTATTGTCTGGAAAACTCTCTATTGATTCTAATTGTTAGCTTTGCTAGGTAGAGTAATTTTAGTTGTAGCTCTTTGTGCCAATCCCTTTTGGCTTCCAAAGTTTCTATTGAAAATTCAATTCACAGTCTTATGGGAGCTCCATTGTACATAACTAACTGCTTTTCTCTTGCTACTTTTAAGACTCTAATATTTGGCATTTTAATTATGATGTGTGTTATGTGGTCCTCTTTGGGTTCAGCTTGTTTGGGACTCTCTATGTTTCCTAGACTTTTATGTCTATTTCCTTTACCTGGTTAAGAAAGTTTTTCATAATTATTTTTTCAAATAAGTTTTCAATCCCTTGTGCTTTTTCTTTTCCTTCTGGTGTTCCCATGAAGTAAATGTTGGTATGCTTGATGTTGTCCCAGAGCCCCCTTAAATGATCTTTTTTTTTTTTAACTCTTTTTTTCTATTTGTTGTTCGGATTGGGTGTTTTCTGCCACGGACCAGCGCGGCTCCAAATAACGGTGCGGAATTGGAGGAAACACACTTTGTCAAAACAAAAACGGTGGGACCGGGAGGACTCTTCAAACTGCCTGGCAGTATCTGAGTGCCTCATAGCCCCAGTTCACTTTATTATATAGACCTATGCAAATCAAGGATCCGGATGCAAAGTTGCACATCAAAGGCTAAAACAGGAACTCTCCCAAGGCAAAAACAGGATACATTAGTGAAATTTACAAACATCTGAAACAAAGAGTCAGAGGAAGGGCATGTATATTGCTTCCAGCAACCCAAGGAAGCAAGTGGAGTGGGTGCAAATACTCAGCATCAAAGCCAAATATGGAGATGGAGGGGGAGAGAACTTAGCCTTTTGCTAAGCCTCGAATCTATAATGGCTTTTTGCCATTAACGGTCCACAACATATCCCCCTTTTCTTTTTTCTTTTTAATTTGTGTGCTGAGATTTGCATTTATCTGATTTCCTAGTTTCCCAGATTCTAATTTGGAGGCAGACAGAAAAAATACAGAACAAACACAAAAGTAGTATAGCTAATGCTAACAGATACCCAAAACAAGTATACTAATACATCACAGTGATTAAACCCTTTAAGCAAACTCTTTAAGCTAATACAACAAGAATCTATAAAAGAGTAATGTCCTTAATGTGTTCACCAAGTCCAAGTTGGCACCAACACCATTCCAAATCTCTGCAAATGCAACCCAACCCCAGTTCAGTCCATCAAAAACTGTCACAGGAGCAGGAGTCCAGGAAACAAATCCAGGAAAAGTCCACATGGCACTGGAATTGTTGTCACATTTCCACACTCTGCAGTTAGCGTCAAAGTCCCAATGACCGCTGCTTCTAGCTGGTGATGACCCAGGTAGACTGGAAAAGCCATCTGCAGCACGCATGAAGACGGAGCTTCCATTTTCTTTAAACTGGAAAGATTAACCCAGGGGTCCTATACTGGAGCTTTACAGCCATGGGGTGGTGAGGAGAACCTTGGGATACACTAAGCTGGGTGGCAGAGGTAAATTTGTAAGTTGGCAAAAAAGGAAAAAAGGATCTCTGAATTAGGAGTAGGTCCTAGCCTAAAATATGAGTGGGGCATTGAGGCAGGAGGAATAAAGGAAAGACTATATATTAAACAAAGCAGCAGAAAACAGGACTATCAATACCCACAACAGAGATCTTCAAGGGAAGAATAAAAAACCTGACTATTCAGGCAAGACATAGGTAAGTGGCCCTTGTGTAAATGAGACCAGTCTTCCAGCTACTTGGAAGAAATACCCCAGGCTCGTCCACAGTGTCGTAGTTGGGGCCGACGGCCCTGGGCACCTTTTAGCCTTCAGTGGCAAATCCCAGCATTCTGGGCAAGGTTAGGTCACAGGTGGCTGGAGCAGGGCTGGAAGAGACTGAAGCCTACCTTCCAGTGTCCCTTCTTCCTCACAGCAAAAGCATGTAAGCCTGGCAGGCTTTGGCTTAAATGACCATCCTTTCCACTACTGAAGCAGGGCCCTGATGAAGTTCGAGTTGGAGCGCTGGAGCCTTTGAGGGTGTATGCCAAGAGCTAGTATTTTACCTGATCTCCTTTGGGCTTTTTCTGCCTCTTGGTACCTTAAAAGCCATGCTCAGAAGATCTTGCTGAGGGGCTTGAGAGTCCCTATCTGCCTATATATCTGGAGCTATTCGGAAAAAGACAAAACAGTGTTATTAGCTGGAATCAAATAAAAATAAATAAAAGGGGGTAGTAGTTTGCAGGACAAAAAATTTTGGCATCTCTTGTACATCAGTATTCAAAAGAAATTGTTTGAAGTAAAAAGCATGATAGGGTAGACCTGCAGGAGCTCCAGGACATGACACCCCCCCCTTTCTTTTTATATTATTTACAAATGAATCTTCAAGCAAATGTTAAGCACACTTTACAATATTTCGACTTCAAAGATTGCAAGAAATTCTTGACTTTGTTAACTTTTAACAAAAATAGAGTAAATGCACCTTCAAGCAACATACCCACTTATCAAAACACCTCCTTAATATTAATTAACAGGCACCTTAAAGAGTACATATCAAAACTGAAAAATCCCAGTATGATCTTCATTATTCTCCTACAGTAAAAAAAATCTTTACACCTTTATTATGTAAATCTATGCTGCTTTAAGCCTTTCACTTGCAGCCTGGAGCAGCCTGGCCAAACCAGCAAGTTTTTTGTATCCAAAATGAGCGTGCTTTACTTATTCCAAACTAAATTATATTTATGTAGGGAAATGAAATTATTTTTATTTTGTTTTCAATACTAGAGCCGGCATTTCCAAAATTATTATTATTACTTTTCATGTAAGGACTTAATCAGGCCTTATAAACAAAGACACTTAGACATTAAACAAAGACTTCACATACAATCACAAAAATCAAGAGTGAAACCTGGGGTTTTAGAGATTAAACTATGGCCTACTTGATCTTAAGTAGGGCTACCTTAATAGGAACGAAATAAGGATATATACTAAACAGAGATCTCTCTCAAAAAATCTCAAGACGGCCGTATGAGATTTCTGTTCAGCAACACCCAAATCAGGCTTTCCTTTCGCCCTCTTTTCAAGCAATGGAGCAGGAAAGAAATAAAATGATCTAAAACATTAAAAAAATTAGATAATAATTGAGAAAGGGAAGAGAATATAGTAAAATAAGTCTTATACAACTGCTCTTGTGAAGTGAATCTCTCATCCAGAACCATGGTGTCTCACCAGTCATTCAGGGATCCACTGAGGAGCTTCAGCAGACCTAGGAAAAACACACACATATCCTCGGTCCCATAAGAGAACAGGGTCTGGCCCTTGCCAGATTCCTGTGAGCGGGTCCCTCCATTGCACTTCAGGGAAGGCTTTCCTTGCAGGGTTCCAGAGTCTCTCTGCTGCTGAATGACCCTGTACATCAGTATTCAACAAAATTAAAGTAAAAAGAGCATGACAAAAGAAGATTTGCAGGAGTTTCCTAATACTTAAGTTGCTATTTGGCTCCTAACTCTGAACATACCTCACAATGCACTAACCAAATCAGTAAGTCTTAAGGATATACATTCTATTCTATTTAAATTTAAATGAGTGCTCCTTACAAGTTCTAAAAACATTTTATTTTTTCTAAATATTAGAGCCAGCATTTCCAATTTTTGCATGCAAAAAAACCTTAATTCAGGCCTTAAAACCAGACACATTTTGACAACATTAAACAAAGACTAAACAGAAACAAGAATTAGATGAACCAGACAAACCAGAGAGAAACCCGGGATTTCAGAGCACATCCAGATTAGAAAGATGCCTGCCTGATATTAGGGCATTTTCTGACAGAGAGACTGAAGGATGTGACTAAACAAAATCTCCCCGAGAAAATCTGCTCTCGGCAGCTGCTGGGATATTTTCCATATTCAGATCCAACACAGGACCCCTGCCTCAACCTCCAGGCAAAGAACAAGAAAGAAACAAAATGATAGCTCAGAAGATTGTAGCCAAAACATTAAAGAAAATCAGACCATGACAGGAAAAGCTGGAACTTTCCTAATACCTGAGTCTCCTTTCCATTCTCAAATTCTATATTCACTGTAACTGGCGGCTCAGGTTGACTATGCTGAGATTTTTCTCCTACCTCAACAGCCCCTTCATGAAAGTCCAACTTCCACAGCAAATAATTACCCCCAAAGAGACAAGCACAAGAAATCACCTTCCAGTCATTTGGGGGAAGAGCCTTTGCCCTAATAATATCTGATAAACCAAGTGAAAAGGGGGCAGTAGGCCCATACTGAACACAAGCAAGTTTAAGCTCTTTCAGAGCTCTAAAAGGTACAGGTTCATGTTCTCGCACTAGTCTCCCTGTATCATTCTGTCTTTCTACAACAGGAAAACGGGTAAAGCCATCATTTATTGTTTCCCCTACATTTCGAGCCTGGTCTATAGATTGTTGGAGAGGGGATTTCCCAGATTTTGAGCTATAGACTTTGCAATCAGCCTGATAAGGAACGGAGGAGCAGAGGGTTGAATGTACAATAGGAAGAAGCTGAGGGCAGCAGAGGCCCCGCGGCTAAGGCAGCCATAGCCGCGGATTTTTCATCCCCCCTGTCATCCTCAGAATCCAAGTTATCCTCGTATTCACATCCCTCTGTTTCCAGCTCACCCTGATACTCTTCAGACAACAATTTGTCTTCATACGGAAACAATTCTATATAAAGGTCCCTTAATTTTTACCCTATCTGTCCCATAATCTTTTACTCCCAACTACACTTTCCCCAAAAACTTTCTTTACTCACTGTGCGCACTTCACTTTGGGGAGTTCCGTCATCTTCCTTCAGTTTAGTTTCCTCGTACTCATACTCAAGTCATCTGTTCGGGCGCCACTTGCCGCAGACCAGCGCGGCTCCAAATAACGGTGCAGAATTGAGGAAACACACTTTGTCAAAACAAAAATGGTGGGACCGGGAGGACTCTTCAAACTGCCTGGCAGTATCTGAGTGCCTCATAGCCCCAGTTTGCTTTATTATATAGACCTATGCAAATCAAGGACCCGGATACAAAGTTGCACATCAAAGGCTAAGACAGGAACTCTCCCAAGGCAAAAACAGGATACATTAGTGAAATTTATAAACATCTGAAACAAACAAAGAGTCAGAGGAAGGGCATGTATATTGCTTCCAGCAACCCAAGGAAGCAAGTGGAGTGGGTGCAAATACTCAGCATCAAAGCCAAATATGGAGATGGAGGGGGGAGAACTTAGCCTTTTGCTAAGCCTTGAATCTATAACGGCTTTTTGCCATTAACGGTCCACAACGATTTTCCACTACCTTGTCTTCCATATCGTTGATTCAGCATTGTGCTTCAGCTATTCTGCTGTTGATTCCCTCTAATGTAGTCTTCATTTGTTATTATACTCATTTCTTGTGTTTTTTTTGTTTAGTTTTAAATTTTTATTTAGAAAATTAAATTTAATGGAGTGATGTTGATCAATAAGAGTATGTAGATTTCAGATAAATATTTCTATAGCCTTTGAACAACTGATTGTGTTGTGTGCCCATCACCCAAAGTCAACTCATTTTCCATCACTGTATATTTGTCCCTCTTTACACCCTTTCCCCATCTTTCTTTTTTTTAATTTCATGTTTTTGTTTTTGAGAGGAAGGGAGATAGAAGGACAGATTCCCCCATGCACCCAGATCAGGATCTTCCCAGCAACTTTCATCTGGGGCTGATGCTCAAATCAATTGAGCTATCCTCAGTGTCTGGAGCTGATGCTTGAACCAATTGAGCCACTGGCTGTGAGAAGGGAAAAGAGAGAAAAGGGGTAGAGGGAGGGAAAGAGAAGCATATGGTCACTTCTCATGTGTGCCCTGACTGGGGATCAAATCCAGGATGTCTGCATGCTGCGCTGATGCTCTATCCACTAAGCCAACTGGCCAGCGCCTAATTTCATGGGGGTTTTTTTGTATTTAATTTTTTTTTTTAACAGAGACAGAGAGAGAATCAGAGAGAGGGATAGACAGGGACAGACAGACAGAAACAGAGAGATGAGAAGCATCAATCATTAGTTTTTTGTTGTGCATTGCAACACCTTAACTGTTCATTGATTGCCTTCTCATATGTGCCTTGACCACGGGCCTTCAGCAGACCGAGTAACCCCTTGCTTGAGCCAGCGACCTTGGGCTCAAGCTGGTGAGCTTTTGCTCAAACCAGATGAGTCCGCGCTCAAGCTGGCAACCTCGGGGTCTCGTACCTGGGTCCTCTGCATCCCAGTCCAATGCTCTATCCACTGTGCCATCGCCTGGTCAGGCTAAAAAATTTTTTATTTAGAAAATTAACTTTAGCAGAGTGACACTGATCAATAAGAGTACATAGGTTTCAGGTAAACATGTCTATAGCATTTGAACTGTTGATTATGTTTGTATGCCCATCACCTTAAGTTAAATCGTTTTTTCTGTCACCTTATATTTGTCCCTCTTTACACCCTTCCCGTCACCCTCTTTTTCTTTTTTCTTTTGTATTCCCCATTTCTGTCTTTTATTTGGGGGGGGGGGAAACTGGTTCTTTTTTATGGTTTCTATGTCTTGGTTGAGATTCTTATTGAGTTTACCCTTCCCCTAAGTTCATCGAACATCCTTATAATCATTGTTTTGAACTCTGTATCTGGTATATTGTCTGTCTCCATTTAATTTATTTTTTTTCTGGTGTTTTGTCCTGTTGTTTCATTTTTGGCATGTTTCTTTTGTCTCCTCATTTTAGCTGACTCATCATGTTTGTTTCTGTGTATTAGGTAGGTCTGCTACACTTCCCAGTCTTGGCAGAGTGACCTTATGTAGTAGGAGTCCTGGGAGGGCCAGTGACACAGTCTCTTTGTTCACCAGAGCCGAGTGCTGCAGGAGTGTCCTCTGTGTGGCTTGTGTTGTACCCTCCTGTTGTGGTTGAACCTTAGTTGCTGTTGGCAAGTCAGTGGGTGGGACTGACCCATAAACTGACTGGTTGTAAGGGCTGTCTGTGACTATAGCAGGGGCTGTTGTGTGGAGGCTGATCACATGGAGCAGGAGTCATTTTAGCAGGGTTCTGGTGTCAGCTGAGTCAACCCTTTAGGTGTGTTATTTGTGGAGCTGGTTGGGTGGTACTCTGCTGTAGTGTGAAGCCCATCCCTGGGTGTATTGGTTCTAGAGGCTCTTAGAAGGAGTTCCAACAAGAAAATTTTTTTCATATGTTAGAATTTCATGTTTTTAAACATCTGAAGGAAATGATTCAATGACTGAATCAGGATGATAATAAATATATTTTTTCAATGCTTCCACAGATGGTCTTATTCAAACACATTTCGTGTGATGATAAATAAAGAAATTTACAGAGTTCCGTACTATGAGACTCTGGATTAGAGATGAGACTGAAACGCAAGTTCTCTGAGGAGCATTTTTTATTTGTCTTTGTCTTTTCCAGTCACATTATGACATCTTTATATTCTTAGAGGACTTCTGCTTCAGCGAGTCGTCAGGTAGTTCTCCATGATGGTTCTATAATTTAATTTGGATGTGGTCATGGGAAGTGGCAGGTGCAGCATTGACCTACTCCAGTATATTTATTTATTTATTTATTTATTTATTTATTTATTGATTTTTACAGAGACAGAGTCAGAGAGAGGGATAGACAGGGACAGATAGACAGGAATGGAGAGAGATGAGAAGAATCAATCATCAGTTTTTCGTTGCGACACCTTAGTTGTTCATTGATTGCTTTCTCATATGTACCTTGACCGGTGGGCCTTCAGCAGACCAAGTAACCCCTTACTTGAGCCAGCAACCTGGGTCCAAGCTGGTGAGCTTTGCTCAAACCAGATGAGCCTGTGCTCAAGCTGGCGACCTTGGAGTCTCAAACCTGTCCTTCGCATCCCAGTCCGGTGCTCTATCCACTGCGCCACCGCCTGGTCAGGCTACTCCAGGATATTGACCAGAAGCCCTGTCACTACTGTACTGAAGGAGCCCAGTTGATGGGAGTTTCTCAGGGGTCTCCCATGACATTTATGACCTCTTAGGTCATAAGATGTCCTTGCTTTTCTTTGAGTCCCTCAACACTACCTCAGCTCAACAATTAGAATGTCCCATCTCATTTAGCAGCCACACTTCAGAGGTGTGACATCTGCCCTCTTCCCCGTGGGATGGGTGTCAGTACCTCCTCCCCACTCCCTGAAGGATGCTCAGTCTAGAGGGTCCAGACCGGTCAGGTGGGGAGGATTTTTAATAAGAAGGGTCTGTGCTAAGCTGGCTTTGCAGTCTCTGGGCCAGCAGAGGGTTAGGCAGAGTTGGAGCAGAAGGTCCTGCTTCTCTGTTCCAGTTGGCCTCTTGCTCCTTCTTCAGTCCTTGGAATCTCGGGTGTTCTTAGTGTCTCCCGGCTAAGACCTAAAGTCCCTTTTGGACAAGCCCTAGACACACCATGCTGGCTTCCTCTCCTGAGTGGCTCACCTCCGGTCCCTGGAAATACTCAAGCACCTGTGTCCTGAAAAATCAGGGGAGTGCGTGTTCTTCCCTTGCTGCTGTCCTTACTCCTTTCCTCTCCCTGTTCCCGGAGGGCTATCAGAACCTTCCAGGTCTCCCTGGTGGGAGATACTGTGCCTGTGCGGAGGGAATGTAGCAAGCTCTCAGAAGGCCCTGCTGACGCCTCATTCAGATGAGGGCAGCCCTCCACATTCCCTCTTTGAAGAGAGGCGTGGGTCTTTCTTTAAAAAGCCTTTTCCAAAATCTCTTCATCTGCAGGTTGACATTTTCCACTTCTGAGCCAGAGCAGAGGTTTAAGATCAGCCTAAAGAGCTCCACCATCTGAGTTCTGGTCCCTCCCCTGGAGGTCTCTCTCCTCAGGCCTCTGCTGGAGCCTCTGTTTTACCCTTTACTAGATGGGCCAGCTGAGTGGGCAGTGTCAGAAAACTGTTTGTTTATTCTGTGGCCTGCACATGGTCCCATCAGTCCCCAGCTCCACTCCCCCCCAGCATCTCACGCAGACCCTGGTCTTCCGGTTTGGCGGTGAGAGCTGTCTTCTGTCCAGGTTGTGTCCGTCCGGGCCAGCCTAAGTCATCACTGCGATGTCACACCCAGTTCCAGAAGTGTCCCCTTCCCTAGCTATGAAGAAGGTACCTGGGGTGTCCTTACTCTTGCCCCATCACTCTCCCTCCTCATGCTGCAGGCTCCTCCAAGGTGTGTGGGGGTACAGGGGGCAAGGGGGAAAAGTACTGTGTGTAGGGGTGCTGCAGTGAGGACGCTTTAACTGCAGAGTGCACTTTCGGGTTCTGGAAAGACCCCTGCAAGGACCTCTGTACCAACTGCTTGTTGCTCTCTGGTGGGTGCTCTCCCTACCCTGACCCCCGCCCTCATCTGCATCTACAGTCTCCGTTACATTCTGAATGTTTGTGTCTCCCCAAAATTCATACAGTGAAATCCTATCCCCCAAGGCAGTGGTATTAGGAGCTGAGGACCTTTTGGAGGTGATTAGATCATGAGGCAAAGCCCTCATGAATAGGACCAGTGCCCTTATAAAGGAGACCCAGGGAGACCCCTCGACCCTCCTGCCATGTGAGGACATGACAAGAAGATGACCGTCTCTGGACCAGGAAGTGGCTCTCCCCAGACACTGAATCTGTCAGTGTCTTGATCTTGGACTTCCCATCTCCAACAGGGAGATATAAACGTCTGCAGTTTATAAGCCCCCCTGTATTAGTAACATGGACTGAGACAGCCTTGTTCTGTGGAGCCCCTCTATTGCTGCAGGCACACCTCTTGGGAGGAGTACCTTCAAGATGTCTCAAGCAGGCTATGTTACCTGGGTCCACCGGCTTCACGGGGCCGTGTCCACCATTGCCCTGGTGTCCACTGCTGTCTTCTCCCCTCTCCCTGCTGTTTTGGCTGCTTCGGCTGGCCTCCCACTGGAGAAGCCTCCGTAAGACCCAGATGCCAGGTTCCATGTTCACACCTATCTTGTGACTCAGTGTCTCCTGAAACACTCTTTCACCATGTTTGCCCTGGTGGTCCCAGGGAGATCAGCCCCTAAGTTTCAGCCACTGGAGGAGCCGTCTGCTCCCCTTTCCCAGGCAGGCACTCCCCTCCTTGCTTAGCGGTTCTCTGGGAGACCCCTCAGTTGTCTTGGTGGAATCTCCTCACTCCTTTCTCTCCTCCTGTGACTTTCCTTCAAAGAATTCTTCTTGCCCATTTCAGTCCTTTTCAGGCTGGAAGTGTCCAGCTAGATAGGTTCTTATTGGTTTTGCTATAGTTTATTAAACCCCTAGAGTCGGTTCAATTTCAGTTCTTTGTAGAAGTGACAGTCATTGTCACTACCATCCTCAGCTTGGGGACTTCAGCGTAAATTTTGAGACAACAGGCAGAGTATCATCACATCCTACTCAGCAGGCACTTACATCACTGTTTACTGTACTTTTGGTCCTTGTTGATCTTTTTCTTAAACCTACCTCACTCACTCACGTTGATTCCTTGGCCCCTGCAGGCATAATGAGGTAGTAACCTCTGTTCTATATTTTTAGTTTAAAAAAAATCATTTGATTTGACTCTGACAGAGACAAATTAATCTCTCATTGCTATTTTGTTTTGTCAATTTTGTTGGATATCTAGATTTTTTTTAATGTTTACAAAAAAAGTTATCTGGAACGTGGTAATGGGCAGAAGAGATTGCTGGGGGTTCTTTCGGTGTGACGCTGGGCTTTGTTTGCTCGTTATTGCACAAGGACATGGGGCAGAGGTTAAGTTGTAGATTGTTGTCAGGCAGAGATGGAAATCATTTCTGTCCGGAGGATACATAACTGCAAAAGGTACGGTTTATGGCCCTGTTGGACATTAACCAGTTTTGTATCTAACCCATAATCTGTTAACTATATGTACCTATCTAGCTTCTCAAATTGTCTTTGACCAGTTTTAACATCTTTCTGGTTCCCTCTTTGTTAAATAAAGTCTTTGCCAGGTTGGGATTTTTTTTTTATTTGCCTGAGAATCAGAAGTTTTACCTTTTTGAAAATTATAGTTGAACTATTTATAAATGTTGATACCTGGCACAGAATGATCAATGACAGTTATGACCTCACTGTAGTTCATCAGCTCTCTCCTAATAAAGGGTTTTTATGGGTCTAACATTTGTGAAATATTTTAAAATTATTCTTCAAAATATTAAAGCTTCAAATTCTGCTTTGTCTGATATTAACACAATAATCCAAGCTTTTGCTTTTAATATTTAATAAATTATGGGTTAGATACCTGTTAATTTCCATTTCACATTATCTTAAGTATCTCATATTCAACATATGATTGGATTTTTAAAATTGATTTTAGAGAGACAGAGAGAAAGAGGGGAGAAAGAGAGGGAGAGAAACATTTATTTGTTGTTTCATTTACTTGTGCATTCATTGATTGCTTACCGTATGTGCCCTGACCAGGGATTGAACCTGTAACCTTGACATTTTGGGATGACGCTCTAACCCACTTAGCTAACCGGCCAGGGTCTATAATTGGATTTTATAATTTGACCTAATGTGGGTGTTTGTTCCACTTACATTTGTTAAAATTATATGTTTAATCTTAGTGCTGTTATCTTTTTGTTTTGTTGTCTTTAATACTTCCTGGCAATTTTATTTCCCTTATTATGTTTTTTTTTAAAACAATTCTATTTTTCAAAGTAAAATAAAATAGTGCAGAAAAGTTTACATACTTTGAAAGTGTCTTGGTCTCATTCTTCATGCTCTGTGGTCTTTTCTGTACCCTCCTCCTTGCTGTTTGTCTTACAACCTGGAGGTTTCCAGACTGCCTCTAGTTCTTCTTTAATGATCAATTATACCTCTAATCTCTGTTTCTTGATTTAACAAGTTAAAAAATGAAATTGGACCTACTGAGTCTTGCTATGCACTATAAGGAAGTTAGTGCATTCCTGTTTATGTCTTTCTTCCTTGTGTTTTTCTATTTCCTAATCTTTATTTATAGTTGACTTTCTGTCCCAGTCCATTAATATTATATTTCTTATATTGTATCATTTTTGGCCCTTTAAGTAACAAAAACATGTTAGAAACTTTAGAGTATATAGAATATAAAGTATGAAGAGAAGTAAAATTAACTCCTGTTCTCTTCATGACCTTAGAAGCCCAGATGTACCTTCCTCATCACAGTTCCCTATCTCCCCATCTGTCTTTGTGTTAATCATCCCTTATGTCTGTCTGTCCTTCTGTATGTGTGTATTTTTATAGCTTTACCTAGCTGTGTATGGACAGGGCAACTTGTTACTATGAAAGGAAGGCTCCCAGCAGAAGATAAGCTGAACATAGACTGGCCACAGTTTAGCTTCCGCTACCCTGAGACTCTGCAAGTGGTCCTCTTGGAGAAGTCACTGGATGGGCTTATGAGCAACACTTTGGAAATATAGGCCTCCCATAGTCAGGTGTCGGGCGGGACTGCAGTCTGGGACAGGTACTGGATGTCTTGCAACAACATGGCCTGGGACAGGAGGCTGATTTGTGTTTTCTGCTTCTAATCTCATGATTGACCTCAGGATTTGAACAGCCGGGCAAGGACAAGCTCAGTACAGATGAGGACTTGGAACAGGCTCACATGGACATTCTGGCCTCAGGTTAAAAAGTGGGTACAACTGCAGTGGGGACTTGCGGGTGACATTCCTCAACAAGTCTGTGTCTTAAGTTGCCCTGCGTTAATCTGGGTTTGTTTCCCTTTGCACTGGGGACAACCATCACCTGGAGGATTCCATCTCCTCCAATGTCTGGTGGATCCTTTATCTTGTCTGTAGCGGCATCTTCTTTCAAGGGGCTTATTCCTTTGCTCTCGTAGACACATCCTCAGTAGCTCCTTCAGAAGGACATGGGAAGTCAATTTTTTGAGACCTTCAATACCTAAAAATGTCTTTATTCTATCCCTACACCTAATTGATAATTTGGCTGAGAACAGAATTTGGAAATTTTCCCTTTAGAATTTTGAAGGCATTGGTTCCTTTTATCCTTGGTGATGGTGTTGAGAAGTCCAAAAGCCTTTTGATTCCCAATCCTTTGTATATAAAACCTGTCCCATGGCCCCATCAAAACTTATGTATCTTCTTTTGCTCTCCAGGGTTCTGAAGTTTCACAGTTCTGTACTTTGTTGTGGGTCTGTTTCCAAATTGTCACACTTAAAGATCATGATTCCATTTTAAGCTGCAAATTCACGTCCTTCAGAACTGGGAAAACTATATGGAGTGATTTTGTTAAGAGTCTATTTGCTCTCTTTTTCTCTCTGTTCCATTATTCTGTAACTCCTAATATTCAGTTGTTGGACCTCATGGATTGGTCTTCCAATTTCCTGAGTTCTTCATTTTAGCTCCATGTTTTTATCCCTTTTTGTTTTTGTTTACCTTTGTGAGTAGTTCTATGTCCATGTTGATAAATGATGTTACTCAGGGACCTGCTATATAGAAATGCTACTGGTTTTTGTACTTTAATTTTATATCATTCAACTTGACTGAATTCATTGATTTTTATCTAAGTTTTTTGGCATCTTTAGGATTTTCTATATATACAATCATGTCATGTGCAAATAGAGATAGTTTTACATCTTCCTTTCCAATTCTGATGACTGATTCTCTCCTGATTGCTCTGGCTAGGACTTCCAGAATTCTGTGGAATGGGGAGTGCTGAGAGAGACACCTATCTTAGAGGAAAAACTTCGACTTTTCGCTATTGAATGTGACATTAGTTCTGGGCTGGTCATATATGGCCTTTATCAGGTTGAGGTATGTTACCTCTATACCTAATTGTTAAGTGTTTTTTTTTTTTTATCATGAACAAATGTTGAATTTTGTCAAATGCTTTTTCTGTATCTATGAAGATGATTACATTATTTTTTTTTCTTGCATTCTATTGTGATGTATCACACTGATTGATTTGCATATTTTGACTCATACTTGAATCCCAGGAACAATCTCACTTGATCATGGTGAATAACTCCTTCAATGTGCTGCTGATTCGGTATGCTAGTATTTTATTGAGAATTTTTGCATCTATATTCATCAGGGATATTAGCCTACAGTTTTCCGGTAGCGTCCTTCTCTGGATTTGGTATCAAGGTCATTCTGGCCTCATCGAATGCATTTGGGAATGTTCCCTCTCTTTGATATTTTTGAAAAGTTTGAGAAGGATTGGTATTAATTCTTCTTTAAACGTTTGGTAAAATATACCAATAAAGCCATTTGGTCCTGAGCATTTCTTTGTTGGGAGATTTTAAGTTACTGATTCAGTCTCCTTACTAGTAATTGGTCTGTTCAGATTTTTTATTTCTTCCCGATTCAATCTTGCTAGGTTTTATGTTTCTAAGGACTTTTCCCAGCCTGACTGTGGTGGCACAGTAGATAAAGCGTAGACCTGGAACACTGAGGTCGCCAGTTCGAAACCATGCACTTGTCTGGTCAAGGCACATACAGGAGTTGATGCTTCCTGCTCCTCCCCCCTTTCTCTCTCTCTCTCTCTTTCTCTCTCTCTCTCTCCTCTCTAAAATGAATAAAAAAGAAAAAAAGAACTTTTCCCATTTCTTCTAGGTTGTCAGTTTTTTGGCATATAGTTGTTCATGGTAGCCTCTTATGATCCCTTGCATTTCTGTGGTATCTATAAATTGTAATGTCTCCATTTTTATTTATAATTTTGTTGCTTTGAGTCCTCTTCTTTTTCCTTGGTCTAGCTAAAGGTTGTCAATTTTGTTAATCTTTTCAAAGAACTTACTTTTAGTTTTGTTGATCTTTTGTATTGCTTTATGTTCTCTATTTCATTTATTTCTGCTCTAATATTTATTAAAAATATTTCCTTTTTTTGCTATATTTTTCTTGTTCCTTGAAGTATAGAGTTAGATTATTTAAAATCTTTCCTGTTTCTAAATGTAGGCATTTAAGATTTTATCTATTCATTTTAGAGAGGAGAGAGAGAAGGGGGTGAGGAGTAGGAAGCATCAACTCCCATATTTGACTTGACCAGGCAAGCCCAGGGTTTCAAACTGGCAACCTCAGCATTCCAGGTCGATGCTTATCCAGGTCCATTGCTCCACCACAAGTCATGCTAAATGTAGGCACTTATTGCTCTAAACTTCCCTCTTAAAATTGCTTTTGCTGCATCCCATAAGTTTTGTTGTGTTTCTATTTGTTTATATGAAGATACTCGTTTTCCCTTCTAATTTCTTTGATCCATTGGTTGTTGAGAGTATTGTTCAATTTCCATGTATTCATGTATTTCCTGGTTTTCCTCCTGTTAGTGTTTCTACTTTTATACCACTGTGGTCAGAGAAGTCTTCTTGAATTCTCTAAGACTTGTTTTGTGGTCTAATTTATATGGTCTAGCCTAGGAAACGTTCCATGTACACTTGAGAAGAATGTGTATTTTTCTGTTGTCAGATAGAATGTCATGTATAAGTCTGTTAAATCCATTTGGTGGAGAGTGTTGTTTAAATCTGTTTCCTTACTGTTACTTGGTCTGGGTGAGCTATTTTATTGAGGGTGGGGTATTCAAGCCTCCAACTATTATATTGCTGTTTATTTCTCCTTTTAGCTTTGTTAGTTTTTGCTTTATGTATTTAGTTGCTTTGATATTGGGTACATAAATATTTATAATTGTTATATCTTCTTGATGACTTGACCCCTTAATCAGTATATAATCTTGTCTCTTTTTTACCATTTTAGTCTAAACTCATAATTTAGCTAATGTAAGTATAGCTTTTTTATTACTGCTATTTGCTTGAATATATTTTTTCATCCCTTCACTTGCAGATATCATTGCCTCTTGTTTTTCTAATCCATTCAGCCATTTTATGTCTTCTGATTGGAGAATTTAATCCATTAATGTTTAAAGTAATTATTGAAAGGTAAGGACTTATTACCATCATTTTGTTCATGGTTGGCTGCTTGGTAGATCCATTGCCCTTTGTTTCTTTCTTATCTTGCTATCTTTCTTTGTGTATTAATGTCTTTTGGTTTCAGTTTTGGGGTTTAATCTACTCGAGGTCCTTTGGGCCTCATGGGCCTGTGTATGTTCATTTTTCATTCCAGGTTTGGGAAGTTTTAAGCCATTATGCTTTACATATACTTTCTGTCCCCTTTCCCCTTATCCTTCCCAGTCTTCCCATAATGCAGATGTTCTTCTTCTGTTTGTGTCCTGTAAGTCCCGTGGGTTTCCTTCACTCTTTCTCATTCAGTGTTTTTGTTGTCCCTCTAATGGGATCATTTCAAACATCCTGTCACCTAGGTCACTGATTCTTTTTTCTCTATGGTTATGTTTTTGAAGCTAACTATTGCATTCTTCAGCTGTATTTTTCAGCTCTTGTATTTCAGGGTTGTTTTATTTCTAAGGTTTATTTCTTTGTTGAATGTCTCCTTTGTACATTCCTAATTTTGCTTAGTTGCTTTTGTGTGCTTATAGTTCATTAAACTTCCTGAAGAGGATTATTCTGAGTTCTTTGACGGTTCATAGATTTTCATTTCTTTAGGGTTAGTTAATGGAGCTTTACTGGTTTCCTTTGTTGGTGACATGCTTACCTGATGTTTTTTAGTCCTTGATTCCTTACATTGGTATCCGAGCATTTGAATAAATAGTCTCCTCTTCCAGAATTTATAGGTTCCCTTTGGCAGAGACAGTTTATCACCAGTCAGTTCAGACTGGCTTTTAGATATGTCTGCTGGTAATGTCCTTGGGCAGGTGCCACTTGCTAAAAAAAGATCTGTTTTTGGGTGAGTCCACTACCTGAACTCTGATGTTGGGATGGAGGGTTTCTACTCACTGGCTGAGAACCATTAAATAGGACTGCTGGCTTAGTTTCCTGCCCAAGCAAGGCTGTAGGATGAGCTCTACAGTTTCCTGGATTCTCTGGTCAGACTTATTAGACAGTCAGAACTGGGTCCTCTACTCAACAATGTGTGTATGTATGGGGGCGTGAATAGCTTCCTTGCCTTCACAGGGCAGGAGGGCACACAGCTTGCACAGCTCATTGTTTGGGGACTTGAAGCAGGCAAGAATGCATTTTGTGTTCCCCGGCCAGTTGGAGCCACTAGGTTTGCTCTGCCGATGGGAAAAGGTATGGGCTTTGCTGAGTGCCACTGCAAGCAGAGCAGTTAGATGGGCTATGCAGCTTCCCATGTGTTCTGGTTAGGTTCCCTGGTAGGGCAGCTGAAGGTTGTACTCAGCAATGAGCAGGGCTACAAACTAGTTTCCCTGCCAGAGAGGTGTGTGTGAACCAGCTCCAAGGGCGAAAGGCTGTTTAGGTCTTGACTCAAGCTGACCCATTCCCCAAGCTCCCTGGCCGAATGGTGCCACTGGCTTTGTTCTGTGGATGACTGGCTCTGCCTGCTGGGCTGTGCATCCTCCAGCTGTTCCCAATTAGGCCTTCTGGTTGAGGGGCTAGGAGCTACATTCAGCAGTGAACAAGGCTATGACTCAGCTTTTCTGCTTGGGTTGGGGCAGACCAGGCTCTAAAGCTGGCAAAGTCCTTTGTTTGAAGACCTGAATCAGGTAGACCTGCATCCCACTGAGTTCCCTGGTCAGACTAATAACTGCCCTGGCTGGGTGTTGCAAGCCCCTCCCCCCTTTTCCATCACAATCAGATTCCCAGTGCTCAAGTCTCACAGGTTCCTCAGCAATCCCCATGGGGTGAGACCAGCGTGGGGGATCCCACGAAGTGACCCACAATGCTGGGGGCGCGAGATGTTTGCCCTCTCTTCCCACCGGAAGAACCGGAGGCTCGGGAACCCTCGTGGTGTGGTGCAGCACTGGCCTGGGGGAGGGGCAGTGTAGTCCACGTGAAGCCGCTCCTCTTATCCAGCAAGTGTGACCCTGGTTTGGTGTCTGTGGTGCAGGGGATGCTTTAGCTTCACCTCTGTTTAGGATTCTCTCAGTGGTGTCTTGTCCATGTTTGACAAGAAGAGTTGTTTGTTCTGGGGCGGGGGAGCAAAGTCAGGAGGGACTTATGTCACCATCTTGGTGATGTGATGCCACTCTCCTGTTGTCTCTTCTTAAGACACTAATATTTATATTATTGGATCAAGGCTCCACCCTTATGACTTCTCTTGACCTCCAAGAAGGCCCTATCTCCAGATACAGCCACATTAGGGAGAGGGCTTTAATATAAGGTGAGGTGACACGAACATTCAGTCCCTAACAAGGGAGCTTACTGATTTTGCTGTGTAGTGGCCCTTGAGATTGTTTCTTGAGAAACGTATATATGACAATATTTTGGGGTCTTTTCTCTAATGCTGGTTAGATTCTCTGTAACAGCCTTTCAATTTCTGGCCTGGAAAAGGTTGAGCTGCCAGCACTCTGACAATGGATTTGGGGAAGACGACCTGTGTCAGCACTCAGTACTTGATATGCACGGGCTCCTTTAGTCACTGCATTCTCAGTTCTATTACCGTAACCTTCAACTTAGTCTAGAGTTCTCGCATCCAAAGGTCCTGTGTGACCCTCTTTAGAGAATAAACCTCTAGGCTACTGCTGGAGTGGGGAGAGGGCATCTGCTTCAGGGAGGACATGCATAAGGGGACCTAACTGCTGCCAACTCCCATCAGTTTTCCTTGCTGGAACCTCTTCCCTTGCTCCCCACCTACGACGGTGTCAGTTCCTGTGGCTTTTGAAGTTCCTATGGTATAAAATATTAGCTGTGACTTTCTCTACTGCCCAGTTTACTTCTGTCCTTCTGATGTATAGATTTCAAAATCTTATCGCTTTGGTCATTTCTGTCTTTCGTTATTCATGCCCTTGTGGCTTTATGTGGTTCTTTTTAATCCCCTTTAGTCTTGTGTGAGCTTTGGGTAGGAGCAAAACTGAAGGGGTCCTCAGTCCCCATACAGGAACCCAGCTTCCATTCCTCTCCCAGTAACTCAGGCCTCTATTTAAGCAGGTTACTTACTGCTGGTTCATTCCTTCCATATTGTCCCTATTCTCAAGTTCTTTATCTGGATGTAGCTCTTGATTGTATATTTTCATCAAGTAATTTTTCTTTCTTTTTTTTTTTATCAAGTAATTTTTCAAGGAGGAGCTCATTGGCATTTGTGCCAAGAAGTGGCTTAAGGAAGGTGGGGTGGAGGGAAACAGTAACCTACCTTTGTCCAATCCAACTGCTAGCCCAAAACCCTTTGTTTTAGATATTCTAGAGCCACCATTGCCCACAAGTATGAATATCCTTGATGCTCTGCGAGCTTGCGAATGCCCATGTGTCGCCTTCATGCTGAGCTCTTCACTCACTACCTGTAGACTTAATTCACTTACCTGTTTTGAACCCTGGTTTCTCATTTGTAAAGTAGAGACTGAATTCCTACCCCCGAGGACTGCAGGGGGAAATACTGGGCCTATCTGCTCCACAGATGTTATTTCCCTTTCTTCTTCTTCCCGTTTCCTTTCCTCTTCTTCAGGTAGATGTAAATGATCCTTCACCTGCTGCCTCAACATCCCAAACATGTGGGGACCTAAGACCCTAGTTCTTACAAAGCCAGACAGAGGCAGAAGCCAGCCTGAAGCGCAGGCAGCTGACCACCAGGCCTGCTCGTCCTTGAGGGGTCCAAGTGCCGGGCCCTTGCCCATGTGCCCTGGTTGGGACAGCAGCTACCGTCACCTTCCAGACGAGATCAGCCCTGTGGCAGGGACAGCATTCTCTGCAGGCTTTAGCTGGCCAGGGAACCTGTTCTGAAACAGTAACTTCTATTAGGGGAGAAAGTGTAAGGTACAGTCAGTCACCCCTAACCTCAATAAAAGCATGTTCACGCTCCGGTACCTCAGTGAACCAGCAGCTTGACATTTTGTTTGATGGGACTTGTTCGCGATCAAATGTGCTGGCACCTTCTTAATGAAAAAGGCCAAGTTGCCAGACAGGTTTGCTCCTGGAAAGTGAGTTATGAAGGAAGGACCGAAAGACCTGGGGGCAGAACTATAGGGACGGACACGGAGGAAGGCTGCTGTGGACGGTCAGACACCTACGTAGACAAACATTTGGAGCAAATCTTAGTATTGAGTCAATAATGTGTATAGCCCTCTGCTAAATACATGATTCTAGCTATTGTGACAATAAGACTAGAAAAGAATATATGAAAGAGCTGCTTAAATTAATCGTGGTGTCTGCCAACAATGGAATATTAGGTAGCCACTTAAAAGGATGAGTAGAGTCATGTGCACTGACATGAGATGTGCCCATTACATTTTTCAAGTAAAGGTTATAAAGCAACATGCAAAGTGTCACCGCTTCACATAAAATTGCGTGTTTGGGGAGAGACGAATGGAAGGACCGGTCATCGCAGCACTTAGCACAGTTGTTCTCATGGTGGGATTTTAGGTTATCTTGGGCTTTTCTGTTTTATCTCAATACTGAGCATATGTAATTTTTAGAAAAGCTATTTTTATTTAAATTAAAAAAAAAAAAAGCAGACTGCTTTGCATTCTCTTGATGAAACCATGTCTACTAGCTGCAGCTGCAGAAACTGACAGGCCTTTCCCCACAGGTTGTTGGTGAGCGGATGAGCTCATACGCAAGCACCCACGCACTGCTCACAGCTGCTGGGGTCCTCTGACAGCTCAGCTGACAAACCTTTCTTCTAAGAGTTAATGCGAGATAGATGGAGTGAGCGAGTCTGTGTCACTGGCTCAGGTCTGACGCCTAAACTCCACGTGGTGGGCGAGATCAGGGCTGCGGGACCGGCCGCGCAGGGGCACTTCCCATGTGACTGCGCGCGTGCGGGTACTAACGGGAACTGCGCCACCTGGTGGCCCCGCCTGACTTGAGGCCTGTGCCCTCATTTGTTCATTGTGGGGGGTTAGTGTTCACCTTCAGGGCTGCCGCGAGGATGACCTGGAATGGGAAGGGTTCTGATGAGAATAGCACACAGCGGGGCCTAGTGGACAGTTTCCTCCCCGGAGGAGGAGTTTCCCCCCCGGAGGAGTTTCCCAGGTGAACGAGAAGGTTATTCAAGGCACGTGAAGAGAGAGAGGTAGGCGAGGAATGATAGGGGCACATTTGGATGCAAAAACATGGCCAGCTTGCTCTTTTTTTACAGGCATATTTTGTCTGTTAACAGTTTCTTTAAAATGCCTATCAACTTAAGTTTTTGGGACATCCTTCACAGAATGAAACACAGACGTGTTGCTGGCAGACACAATGACATATAAAAACGGGGCCCCACTCCCTCAGGACTCCCTAAGCAGCCAGTGCCAGCACACACAGGGCAGTCCACATTGACCCCAGAATGAGAGGGCCATTTAAAAATGCCTTGTGATGCTGCAGAGTCTCAGCTAGTCTCTTGTCCTTCAAAGCATGGATTTGGTATCTTGCAACCCTGGACTTAGGTATGTGAATGAAATAGATGGACCAACTAGAGGATAGAAGAAAAGTTCTCAGAGCACTAAGATACTATTCTTCTGACACTGGCTTCTAGCAGAATTTAGATTCCAGAAAAAGAACAGGTTCTAATGCCAATAAACTTCTTTAAAATGGACCAAATACTGCACTTGTTAGACATGAGTAACAGCTAGTGCTCCTGGTGTTTTAGGTTCCTACATGCACGAGTTTATTCTGTCCCCACCACTGCAGGAGGGAGGTCCTCTTGCTGTTTCCATTTTATAAACTGGAAACTTGCCAAGGCAGGAGGCAGGGCGTTTGCTGGCCCCCTGCATACATCTGTCAGAAGCTACCTCATCGGAGTAACAGCCGTTTATATAGAAAATGTCATGGTTTGTGCACTCAGATGACTGCATCTGATCCTCACACATACAGATGGGTTTGTACCTCACGTGATAAATAAAAAGCTGTCGCTCAAGGTGAGAGGACTTGGTGGACAAAACATGAATTAAGGGGCCCAGGTTTGCAGAACCTAGATCATGCAGTCTTTCATCAACTTGGGTCTGTGTTCTTTAGGAACAAATGTTTTTGATTAAATGATAATCTTAACAAAAACAACTTTGGTGATGAAGACTTACAATTTGAAAGAGGTTTTCAGAGAACAGATTTTGGTTTTTAAGTTGTGCATGTTAGTATTCTTTTGGGCCAGTGGAACTTCTTGCCTTTAAAAGGGGTTTGTTCATTCCCACTGTTGGGAAACCAAGCTTGAACAGGCCCTCTCTCCCTGTGTGATGTTATTTTAGATCTCATTTTCTATTCAAATAGGTTTTAGTCTGTTTTTTATATACCCTGATTTATTTATTTTTAACTCTCCAGGTACTGTCACAAGAAGAACTAAGCAGTGTTGTTTGGATTTGAGGTGGTTGCTGAGAAGTCGTTCACTATAGACCGGAATGAACCACACCTCTGAAGGTGTCACAGAGGCCGCAGGACCAAGCCTAGCTGATCTTTCCATGAGGCAGCCCGCTGTCTGAGGGGCACAAGTCTCTGGGAGGGCCTGGCCAGCTGCACCACGGCAGTGCCAAGCGGCACAAATGCCAGAGGAAGTCCTTGGCAGCCAGCAGAGGAGCCCTGTCCCGGGAGGCTCTGAATGTTCGGAATCTTTGCGCAAGGCTAGGAGTTCACTCCAAGGAAGGGTGAGGATGAGCTGCAAGAGGTAGGTACCCTCCTGAGCCCCTAGGTGAAAATCCAGATGAAACAATGACTGTTTCCATGTACCTTAGGCATTCTGATACATTTAGGTAAACAGGACAGATGAGAAATCCGAGGCCCAGACTCCTGTGTGTGAAGTCAAGGTCACACTGCAGGCAGAGGCCAGCCGCGCAGCACCTCTCCACTCCGGCTCCAATGACGTGCGCTAACAGCCATTATGGTGCCTGCTTTATTAGTTTAATAGTTTTATTTTTAAAGGGAAAAAGGCATAATTGAGAAGTAGCTAAATTCCCTCAACTACACTCACGGAAAGCCTTTGTAGCTCCACAGAGAGCCCACGAGAAAGGCAATGCCGTTTGCCTTGTGGCAGTTTGGTGAAATGGCAGCCAGCACCCAGGAGAGAGCGAACAGTGTCACAGACTGGAAACAAACCTATGAAGTCATAGCAAGTGTCACTGCACTTACCGAGAGAAAAACCCTTACATGATTCTTCGTAGGCTGAAGATTTTTTTTTTTATCTGTTAGAAGAATCCATTCCATTTAATAAACCTTTGTAAAATGCCACAGAAGCTGAGGGGCACAAGGTTAAGCCATGCTCTTAAGAACTGACCCTCTCCAGGGTAAGTCTCTAGTGGATTACTCGGAACTTACACAGAGACAGTTCTATAAAATGAACCTCTGAAAAGTCCATCTTTTCCCTATTTTTAGATCTGCACCTGTTTCTTTTTTGGGGGGCTTTCATATAAATTTGTAACAACCCAAAATTCATCTTTAAAGAATGCAGGGACAGCTTCTGTGGGAGGAAATCTTGACTGAGGGCCACACCACCTAAGACACAAGCATGTCACACACTGCCTGCTCAGGACAGGCAAAAGGGGAAGCTGAACATTCTCTGGGCACACATGCTGCCCACAGTTTTGCAGTTGTCGAGTTATAGGAAGAACAAAGTATGTGAAAACAAGGATGTCCGTCATGGCCCACCGTAGATGGCGGACTCACAAATGGAAACAGCCAGTTCCAAGCTTGAAACACAAACACGCCTCCACTCCTCTCTCCCGCCGTGCCGCCACTGCAAACAGCACAGAAACCAGGATAACCTGCATCGAAACAAAAGCTCACTTTCTTGCGCTGGAATGCTTATGTAGTTCAAGTCCAGAGTTCAAAATCTGTCAGTTTTCATGTGGTGAACCTGACTTTTTGTCCCTATACCATATAAATAACTTCTCAAATGACAACACCTCATTGTAGTTCATTAATTTGCTTTTGGCAGTTGATCTTAAAGTCACTTGCTGGCCTCATGCAGAACTTAGAAACTGGACACAACTTAAACCTTGAAAACGGAAGTGACTTCTTGAGAACACGCAGGAGCGCCAGAGGCTCCGTGTCCGGTCACCAGACGGCCAGTCCTGCCCCAAGAGTGTTTCCAAGTCTCCGCAGCTGCAGGATGGGGGGTGAAGCTTTGCCAAGGGAACAGGGTAGGTCCGTTTGCTTTGCTCAGCCTCTCTGTTGAGTATTCAAGACACCTGGCATCTCCATTTCCTGCCAGATACACGGCACAGCGCAGACTGGTTGGGCTAGAATTTTAGCGTCTTTACCATGTACGGGCCTTGTAACCTGTAGCCAAGCTTTCTGTAGTAATTCCTGGTGCCAACCCCTGTAAGGAAGCAAAATGCAAAAGAAAAAAATCTCTAGTAAGCATAACTATAGCAACCCTCAGAAGCCAGCAAACGCCCCCTCAGAGCCACACTCCTTCCTTCTCCTTCTCATTCACAGACCAAACTACCTTCCAGATCGAATCTCACTGTAGGAAGTTTGGACCATTTCTATTTTGAATTCAAGATGCATTAAAATATAGAAACCGTTTCAGAGCCCATGTACATACAATCCTATTGGCAACACTACTTCAGCGGGACTGCATGTGTGAGACGCCTTCCCTCAAGTGAGGCCCGACAGCGCTGCGCTGCGGGGAGCGGGTCCAAGCTGCCGGCGCCCGCGGCTCTGCCAACTCCAGCAAAATATCACATTAAAGTAATGCTACTTAGCTTTATAGTTTTGTTTGTAGTAATTGGTAGATTTATTGTGATACATGATCAGTACAAGCACGCAGCGTTTATACCAGTTTTATGTTTGCATACTCTTAAGGAACATTAGCTGATTTAAGTCAATCCAAAATACAACACAACCACACATAAGCTGAGCTCACAGGAAGATCAAGCAGGGCTTATACAGTAGTATCTATAGAAGCGGTGATGAGAATGGGCTTTTGATCAGTTAGGTAAGGCCTGGCCCTGTCAATTCATAGGTCTATTTAATTTCCCTGAAATGTTTTATCATCTGCAATAAGGTAGTTATGTTTTAAGGATGCTGAGTATTAAACAAGGTAGTCCATGAAATGGGATTAGGCCAGAGTCGGGAAAAGGCTAACTCCTCCAAAAATGTGGCAGCTGCTGTTATTTTAAAGCTTGACACAACCTGGTATGCGAGTCCATTTCCAGCTGCATCTTCTGCTGCTCGTCTCCCTTTGAACACTGTGCTCTAAGCCTTAAGAATGAATTTTTCTAAGTGTCTGTGTGTGTCTGGCTCTTTCCCTAGCTTCCAGGTCTTTGCTCAGGCTGTTACTTCTAGCAAATTAACAGAACCGGAAGAGGTTCACTGGGCTGTGGGAACCCACTGCTCAGATGCACAGGTAACAACCTGGACTTGCCTGGGAGCCAAGCAATCCAGGGAGACAGTGTTGGCACGGGGTTAAACTGTAGGACACCCAGCCGGTGTTGCAGGATTGTAGGATGTGTGGAGAGCCCACACAGCTTGCGTCAGTAGTTCTGTAGTTTCAGAGAGTACTTTTTGTAAATGAAAACCACAGTGTTTTTTACATGCTCTGCCCATCCCCATTCTCTCCACAGCGGGCTGCGGTCGCTGGTCGCTGGCCTGCCTCTGTACACAGGATAAGCTCTACTGATCTTGTTCATCACTTTGGATTGCCAGTGATAAGTATTGTGTATGCTTAATTCTTTAACCTAAACATTTGCTATTTAGGAATAGGGTTTCCCATCATGTTTTGTTTCCTACCCCCTTCAAAAATTTTCACGTACTAAACGGAACTGAAACTGAGGAACTGGAGGTGAGCAGAACCATATCCTGTGAGAACAGATCACTGACACATCTTGCATGTATCACCTTGTCTTTGCATTCCAGTCATTACTTCTGTTCAACATTATGGCTTTTGGTAGAGCAATGGGAAGACAAAATGTAAAGAATGACAGGTCAGAAAGCAGTTCAAACCCACTGAAAACAAGAAGACATCTCAAACCCCTCAGAGGGGTACAAACACTTTATTGCTTGGACTATCTTTTAAAGTTCTATATCTACCTGCATCATAGCCTGTGACCCAGCAGTTATACTCCCAAGTGAAAAGGGGAATGAATTATTACATCCAACAAACAATGTCATCCATAATATCCAGAACAGGAAATAACCAAATATCTATCAATGGAATAGATCAATTGTGTTCTTTTCATAGAACGGACTACTATGCAGTAATGCAAGAACTACAGCCACCTACGACAACATGGGTGAAGCTCACACCTCATTTTGCATGGAAGAAACCAGATACAAAATATTTCATCAACACAAAGTTCAGACATAGGCAAACTAATTTTATGGTGATAGAAGTTAGAAAACTGGTTACCTTTGGAAGATGCTATGGACAGAGAGGGAACAAGAGTCCTCTGGAATGCTTAAAATGTCATATCTTGATCTGAATTAGCAGTTACATGGGAACACACACATGCAAAAATTAATCAAGTGCTACACTTAAAATATACTTTATTGTGTGTATATCTCAATTAAAAAATATCAATTTAATAGATGTTTTGAGAGGTCAATATGCCCAAAGAATTCAGCAAAATAAGGTAGGAGGAGCAGAAGGTTAAGAAACCATTATCAGAATGATCACTATCTCATACACCCGTCTCTGAAGTCATTCAATGCAGTGCTTTCCGTTTCCAGAATCCTACTTTCTAGGAACTATTCCTCTACCTCCCATTCTCCCACTTCAAAATCAACTATGCTCTGTGGCATGACAGCTTCTAGTAGAGACAAAGGCACTTCAAAATTAAAACCTGATTTCTCCTCATCAGTCACACACAGACTATTAGCATGCACAGGTGAATAAGGATTAAGATCAAAGAAGAGACATGATTAACTTATATTGGCAAGAGCTCGGATGTCTGACGGTTGTTTTGAGAGGAGAATGAAGCTCGAGGAGCCGGGTTTTTTAAATCTGTTTAGTCACTGAAGAATCACTAGTACCCAGAGCAATGCCCGGCACATATTTAAGAACTCAAAAAGTCTGGAAAGATTTATAAGGCAGAGTCAGGAAAATGTGTTACTTACTGTACCTATGGTGTGATGTGAAGAGAGGGGTCCAAGATGACTCTAAGATTTTGGGCCTGAGTCAAGGAAGGCTTTGGAGAAAAAGGACTTGCCATTGACAGACTAGAGAGACAGTGAGAGAGGTGTCGGGGCACCAGGGGCTTGCTCTGGCCACGCTACTGGTGGAATGCTTCGAGATTCAAATGGAGGTGCTGAGGAACACGTAATTTTGGAAGCCTTTTTTGATCTTAAAAAGAGACATGAGGAGCCCTGGCTGGTTGGCTCAGCGGTAGAGCGTCGGCCTGGCATGCGGGGGACTCGGGTTTGATTCCCGGCCAGGGCACATAGGAGAAGCGCCCATTTGCTTCTCCACCCCTCCTCTCCGTCTCTCTCTTCCCCTCCCGCAGCCGAGGCTCCATTGGAGCAAAGATGGCCCGGGCGCTGGGGATGGCTCCTTGGCCTCTGCCCCAGGCGCTAGAGTGGCTCTGGTCGTGGCAGAGCGACGCCCCGGAGGGGCAGAGCGTTGCCCCTGGTGGGCGTGCCGGGTGGATCCCAGTCGGGCACATGTGGGAGTCTGTCTGACTGTCTCCCCCCGTTTCCAGCTTCAGAGAGAAAAAAAAAAAAAAAAAGAGAGACATGAGGAAAGATGGTCTCTTTTTGTGGACGTTGTCTTGGAAAGTAATGTCTGCTCAGGGCAGATGTCTTGCAAGGGAGTTGGCTGGGGAAACAGCAGAGGGGAGGGGACAGAAGGGGGAGACCGCCCAGGTCCCTTTCTCACACTGCCGATGCCGAAACCGTGATTTTACCTAACCCTGAGCTAGTCTGCCTTTGACGTTATGAAATAATATGTTTTCCACTTGGTTTGAGCCATTTGGTTTTTGTGCTGTGGTAAAACATAAAATTGACCATTTTAAGCATTTCAAGTGTACAGTTTAAGCAGTAGTAATAAGTGCATTCACACTGTTGTGCAACCCTCACACCATCCATCTCCAGAACTCTTCAGCCTGGATAACTAGAACCCCACACCCCAATCCTTCCTCCCTGTCCCTGGCAACCACCACTCTACTCTGTCCTGTGAACCTAGTTACTCTAGGAACCTCTTGTAAGTGGAATTCTACAGTATTTGTTCTTTTGTTGACTGGATTATTTCACCTGGCATATCTTCAAGGTTCCTCCATGTTAAGTTTAAAGCCATTTTGAGTTGTATTTTCTGTTACTTGCAATATTGTAACTGACATGTAAGCTTGAAGACAGCCAGTGATAACAACATGAGGTCAAGCCACCATTTAAAATGAGAATGGTAATTCTGACTACTCTCCTACTTAGAACTGCTAAGGGTGTGTCCCAAGATAAAGCTCAAATTCCTTGGCCTGATATACATCTTTCATGCCCAGTCTGGTTTACTCCTCCAGTTTTAGTTCCTGCCACAAGTGACCTTACTACTTACATTCCAGGACTAATCAAACCAGGCCTAATTAGTTTCCCTAGTCCAACACTCTGGCTTGGCTGCTGCCCCTCAGCAGCATCCTCCACAGGGCACTCCCCTCATCAACCAGGACACCACTCCCACCAGGGACCTCTACACAGACTTCCCCATCCACAGGGGAGTGGGAATTCATAACTCTGCCTCCAATCTATTGTTCTGGTACTCTCACTGTGCTTTATTATACTTGTGTCTACTTCCCCTCCGAGAATGTAAGTTCTTGAAGTCAATGACACCTACCACTGTCTGGCATATAACCACCAGGCAATAAATGCTTGCAGATTTACTTACAGGCACACCACGCTTTGTTGTGCTTTACTTTACTAGGCTTCACTTGATTGCACTTCACAAAAAGATTATGACTTGTGGAAGGCTCAGACAAATTAACACCATTAAAATGTCCATGATATCCAGAGCAATCTACAGATTCAATGCAATCCCTATGAAAAGACTAATAAACCTTTTCACAAAACTAGAAAAATAATTCTAAAGTTTATATGGAACCACAAAAGACCCTGAATTAGTCAAAGCAATACTGAAAAAGAATAAAGTTTGTAGGTATCAGCAACTTGCTATACTACAGGCTACAGTAAACAAAACAACATGGCACTGGCATAAAAACAGACACACGGATCAATGGAACCTGACAGAGAGCCCAGAAGTAAACCCACACCTATATGGTCACTTAAACGATGACAAAAGAGGTAAAAATCTACAATGGGGTAAAAACAGTTTCTTCAATAAATGGTGATAGAAAAGACATGCAAAAGAATGAAAATGGACTATTTTCTTATGCCATATATAAGAATAAACTCAAAATGGATTAAAGACTTAAATCTAAGACCTGAGGTCATAAAAGTCCTAGAAGAAAACAGGCAGTAAACTTTAACACTGCTCTTAGTAATATGCTTTTTTGGATATGTCTCCTTGTGCAAGGGAAACAAAAGAAAAAAACAAATGGGACTACATTAAAGAGCTTTTGCACAGCAAAAGAAACCAACAAAATGAAAGACAACCTACTGAATGGGAGAAGATATTTGCCAATGATACATCTGATAAGGGGTTAACATCCAAAATATATAAGGAATTCATACAACACACCAAACAAAAACTCAATGAAAAATAAGCAGAGAACCTCAACAGACATTTCTCCAAAGAGGACAATACAGATGGCCAACAGACATGCTCAAAGTCACTAATCATCAAGGAAATTCAAACTGAACCATAATGAGATATTATCTGACACCTGTCAGATTGGCTGTTATCAATAAATCAATAAACAAGTGTTGGAGAGGATGTGGAGAAAAGGGTACCCTGGTGCACTGTTGGTGGAACTGTAAAATGGTGCAGCCACGCAGCCACACTGTATGGTGTGCCCCCCAAAATTAAGAAAAGAACTATATATGACCCACCAATACTACTTCTGGATATTTATCTGAAGAAATCCAAAACACCAATTCGAAGAGATATGCAGCCCTATGTTCACTGCAACATTATTTACAATAGCCAAGAAATGGAAGCAACCTAAGTGCCCATCGACAGAATGGATAAAGACGATGTGGTACATATATACAACGCACTATTAGCTATAAAAAAGAATGAAATCTTGCCATTTGTGACAACATGAATGGACCTATATGGTATTATGCTAAGTGCATAAGTGACACAGAAAAAAATACCATATGATTTCACTTTCATGTGAAATCTAAACAACAAAAGTGGACAAACAAAACAGAAACAAGCTCATAGATACAGACAACAAATTTATGGTTGCCAAATGGGATGAAGGGATTAAAAAGTATAAATTGCCAGTTATAAAGATGGTCATGGGATGTAAAGCACAGCAGAGGGGATAGTCCATAATACTGTGATAACTATGTATGGTGTCAGATGGGTACTAGATTTATTGGGGTGATTGCTTTGTAAGTTATATAAATGTCTAATTACTGTTGTACACCTAAAACTAATATAATACTGTTTTTAGCTAATTTTAATTTTTTTTTTTTTTAAATACAGTTTTATCTTTGAACAATTAGGTTTTCAGTTGTATAAGTAGACATGCACAGTTCAAACCTGAGTTGTTCAAGGGTCAACTGTAGTTTGGATCTGTAGTTGGGAACTGCAAATGTGGAGGGCTGACTTGGTTACACAGACTTTTGACTGTGCAGGTGGTCAGTGCCCCTAATTACTAGTGTTGTTCAAGGGTCAACAGTACTTTCCAAAACACGCCACAACCTACATCCTCTACCACAAGTAGCAGCAACTCCTCACATCTAATACAGGGTTAGACAACCGTCAGGTAACCACAGAGTTCAGTGATTGAGGGTGGCCTGATTTCCTAGGCTTGCTGGTAAAGAGAACATCCTTATTGAGGTACAGCTAAGCATTCCTCAGTAATGATCCCTACCGAGCACCAAGGCGCCCTGGGCTCTGCTTCTGCCTTAACACAGGGGGTGGGCCCAGAAACTCCTACCAACTTGAGGACAGAAAGGCAATCAGGTTTTTCTGAAAGAAAGGCCTCTTTTGACCCCTTCTCCTTGTTCTCAGCTTTTCAATAACATGCCGTCACACTGTGATGAAAGTCTACCTCTGGGAAGCTCTAGGTATTTTTGGAAAAGAAGTTTGACCTCTAGGCCAGTCTGGACTCCAACCTCTTCTTTACTTAAAAATTCCTCCTTTGTATTCCTTTGTGCTTCGTGAAAAAAGATATCCCCCATTTCTACAATATGCAGAACAGGCTGGCAAAAGTATCAGAATTGTTGGCCAGCTTAGAAGGGAACACGCCATCACCTGGGCTGGATGAAGACAACACTCTGTCTCCCTCCATGCCTCACAGGGCTCCTAGACAGCCCTGTCACAGTAACTTTCCCTTTGTTAGCCAGCCAAGAAAAAGCAATTACATCTCCCAGCTGACGTCAGCCAACCTCCTGGACTGATGTGGGCAGGCTGTCTCACAAGCTGCGGCATAACGCTGCTCTTGCCCTTGGAGAGACACGGTGGGCTGCACAAGCAGCTAAGTTCTCCACCTGACGTCCTGCGTGTGGTTCTGCCAATCCCCGGCGGGGGCTGAGCAGGAGTTACGCCTACGTGCAACAGCCCTCAGGGTGCCCTACTGGCCGAGTCAGCAGTTGCCAGGGCACTGGGGAGGGAGGATTGCAGTGGTCCACAGGCCTGCTTTGCTGTATCCTCCAATTACCTAACCCACAGCCAGCATTTACCTGATCACGGGGGCATTTTTATTCTCAGAGACAGGGTAAATATTTTTACCTTCACCACTTCACCAGCTGTGATGATGATAAAATGAGCTAAGGTGAAAAAGAATACCCTGAAATGTGCTTTGAGTGATGTTCTGAGATTTGGCTTCAGTGACCAGCCTGTATTTAACTTCCTGGCCTCCACCTCTATCCCAGGACAGCCTCTTTTTGGGAGATGAAAATGAACATTCTGTGTATCAACTTAAGATATTAAAAACTAAATGTAAAAAGATGTTAAAAACTAAATGTAAAAAGTGGTACTTCCATGGCAGGTACCTCAGAATGCAGCCCCTGTGCAGAGTGGTCAAGGACACTCTTCACTCCGGGCGGGACGAGGGGGGCAGAGCTGGGCAGAGCTGGCCAGCGCTCGTGGGAAAGCCTCCTTTCCATTTCCCAAGGCCACTGCCAAGGGCTGCCGGCCTCCCGGTGACCCTGAGCATTTCTCTGTATTAAACGCTTTCAAGCCTCAAGCCCCAGCTGTGGAAAAAAATGCCTCTGCTTTCTGACCCCACACCCTCTCTTTGAAAGATGCATACTGTTAGCTTAAGACTGTTTGTTTACCCTAAATATTGAGGAAGAAAGTCAAGCACATCAAATGCACATGCCAACTGCCCTTAAGATTAATCAAAGATGAAAACAGAACAAACCTAGCTGTTTGCTTAAATTCCACTCTGATTACTGGAGGAAAAAGGGTGTGGGGGAGGTAGAAGAGAGTAAAGGGGAGGTAAATGGTGATGGAAGGAGACTTCACTTGAGGTGGTGAACACACAGTATAACCTGCAGAAGATGTAATCTAGAATTGTATACCTGAAACCTATGGAATTATATTAATCAATGTCATCTCAATAAATTCAATTTAAAAAATTTCAAAGCATACAGACAACAGGAAAATAAAACCCATTCACAGGCCTGACTGGGCGGTGGCGCAGTGGATAGTGTCGGACTGGGATGCGGAAGACCCAGGTTCGAGACCCTGAGGTCGCCAGCTTGAGCGCGGGCTCATCTGGTTTGAGCAAGGCTCACCAGCTTGGACCCAAGGTCGCTGGCTCGAGCAAGGGGTTACTTGGTTTGCTGATGGCCCACAGTCAAGGCACATATGAGAAAGCAATCAATGAACAATTAAAGGGTTGCAACGCACAATGAAAAACTAATGATTGATGCTTCTCATCTCTCCGTTCCTGTCTGTCTATCCCTCTCTCTGACTCTGTTAAAAAAAAAACAAAACAAAAAACCCATTCACAGGAAAAAAAGAATTTGGGAGAAACTATGCCTGAGGAGCCTAGATACCGGTATTACCAGTCAAAGTCAACTAATAAATATGCTAAAGGAAACCATGGACGAGGAACCAAAGAAGCACAAACGACAGGATGCTTAAAGGCAACTGACAAGACGGGGGAAATATTTGTAAACCATGTATTGGCTAAGGGGTTAATATCTAAAATATGCAATATACAGATCATGTATCATAGTTTGTGGTACATCTATACAATGGAATATTACTCAGCCATGAGAAAGAAGAAAATCCTGCCATTTGCAACAACATGGATGGACCTTAAAGACATGATGCTAAATGATATAAGTCAGAGAAAGACAAATAGTGTATGATCTCACTTATATGTGGAATCTAAAAAAGCTGAACTTGTAAAAACAGAAGAATCGTGGTTACCAGGGGCTGGGGCTGGGGGTGGGGTGGGAATAGGAGAGATGTTAAGAGTAGAAATGTGCAATTTACATGAAAGTAACAGCCACTGCAGGAAACATTTTGGTGATTCCATAAGAGATGAAACAGAACTACCACTTGATTCAGCAACTCCATTTCTGAGTATACACACAAAGAAATTGAAAGCAGGAACTTGTAGAGATATTTGTACATAGCAATGTTATTCACATAGCCAAAGATGAAAATAACCTAAATACAGTGTATGTGTGTAAAATGACTATTACCCATCTTTAAAAGGAGCAAAATCTGCCCTGGCCAGTTGGCTCAGCGGTAGAGCGTCGGCCTGGCGTGTGGGGGACCCGGGTTCGATTCCTGGCCAGGGCACATAGGAGAAGTGCCCATTTGCTTCTCCACCCCCCCCTTCCTCTCTGACTCTCTCTTCCCCTCCCGCAGCCAAGGCTCCATTGGAGCAAAGATGGCCCGGGCGCTGGGGATGGCTCCTTGGCCTCTGCCCCAGGCGCTAGAGTAGCTCTGGTCGCGGCAGAGCAACGCCCCGGAGGGGCAGAGCATTGCCCCCTGGTGGGCAGAGCGTGGCCCCTGGTGGGCGTGCCGGGTGGATCCCGGTCGGGCGCATGTGGGAGTCTGTCTGACTGTATGGGAAAGGCTGTAGATTCAGAGTAGGAACCTCCAGAGGAAAATCAGGTACCTTCAGTCCAAAGATGGTTTTCCAGATTCCATAACTTAGAAGACAGAGGTGGCCAATTATCACAGACCTAAAGCGCCCGCCATTTAGATAGGCTCGTAAGAAGAAACAGAGAAATGTCCCCATGGAAGAAAGATGGCAGACAGAGTGTCAGATGCAGGTGCTACTTGTGGGGCCTGTCGAACTCTGCTTAGGAACAGTGTTAGGTATAACTGCACTGCCACAATTGGCATATGAAAATCTGATATTGGCATTGGGACAAGAACCCTTAAAGGTATGTCCAAAGACAGTCCACCCTGAAAGAAGGCTAAATGAAATTTCCTATAGAAAGAGATAGATGCCTATTAATTGCAAGTTAATGAAAATGTAGTTTGTTACTTAAGTATTCAAAGATGACAACCAGATCCACTCTCTTTGAGAAGTGGAATTTACTTCCTTTCCCTTTAAATCTGGGCTGGCCCAATGACTTATTTAACCAACAGAATGGGGCAGAAGTCACATTGTAGTAGGCAGGCATGAAGATGCCCGAGGTTCACTGTTGACTGGTATTAGCAGTCTGTGTAACCCCTTCCCTTTGAGGGTGGGCTGGGCTCCCTGACTTCCTTCCAGACGAGGTTACGAGGACCATGGCTTCCATCTCAAGGCTCTGTCTCTAGATCACTCTGCTGGGGGAAGTGCACTGCCGGGTGCGGAGGCAGGCATCCCCAAACTACGGCCGGGCCGCATGTAGCCCCCTGAGGCCATTTATCCGGCCCCCTGCAGCACTTCCGGAAGGAGCACCTCTTTCATTGGTGGTCAGTGAGAGGAGCACTGTATGTGGCGGCCCTCCAACGGTCTGAGGGACAGTGAACTGGACCCCTGTGTAAAAAGTTTGGGGATCCCTGCAGGGCATGGTGAGGAACTGAGGCCCTAAGACCAATGACATGTGAGGAATGAAAGCCTGCCAAAAACCACACACTGAACTTGGAAGAGGATTCTTCAACCCCAACTGAATCTTGAAATGATTACACCCTGGCTGACACCTTAACTGTAGCTTTATGAGATACTCTAAACAGGCGGCACCCAGCTAAGCCACTTGCTACAGAAACTGTGGGAGAATTGTCTGTTGTTTTCAGCCATGAAGTTTTGTGGTAAATTATTACATAGCAACAGATAACAAATATGAGATGATCTGGGACTTCTAAGCCTAAGCCTTCCCTCCCTTCCTCCTAGAACCCAGTCTTCATGCTATCAGAAGCACAAGTCATGCAGATAGTCTCACCTGAGCGCCCATTCCAGTGAGAACTGACTGTGGACCAGCCGCTGCTGCCAGCTGCTTAAACCTGCAGTTGAGGCCTGAACACCATGGGAGAGAGAGGACTCAGCCTCTCTGTGCCCCGCTGAATTCTGACTCACAGAATCACTGAGCAGACAGAATGACTGTTTTGACCCACTGTGGGGTGGTGTGTTACACAGCAATGAAAAGCCCAAACCATTGCCCATCAGTAGGATTTGCAGTAAGAGGTAACAGACCCCAGAGGGTACAGAGCTGAGGCTTCTGGACTGATAGACTAAACACCAGTGAATTATTCATAAATGAGGGTAACTGGACAACTGGAGCTTAGGGAGGTAGAGGATGGGGTTGCATAGGAAAACTTTTTCCCATGGACAAATCTAAAACCCTAAATCTACCAGGAAATGCCTTGGAAATGTGAGCTACTAGTCAGAGACGACAGTTTAAATCAGGCTGACCAAAGAATAAGCAATTGCCCATTAAGTCCTGCTGGAATTAAAACTGCCTGGACTAAAAGGCTCTGGAGAAACCAGTCTTGGTTGCTGCTAAGGTAGGCAGCAGCATCAATGTTTTCCAGTATTACTTAGTAATCTGCTGACTCAAAGGGGAAGAATCTGTCAAATCCTTGCCTCTAGTAGATATAAAAGAGAAAAGCTTTAAAAATTAAATGAATTATAGCAATGTCAAATACTTAAAGAATGGTACTATAATATGTAAGTTACAATGAAAAGGAGTTAACATTGCAATAAACTACAAAACAAACAGCAGATGGTGAGGTGTAGGCTAGACCACGTGCAGGCTGCCTTCCCAGAAAAAAGCCTGTGAAATGTCTAACTTTATAATAAAGGCAGTCATTGATATGCAAGCTCCCAGATCTCTCAGTCATATTAGTAGAAACCTCATGATACGACATATTCCTGTTCCCATGCAAAAGCGTACAACTATCACTTCCAATAGCCATAAACTTAGAGGAACAAGGATGGAGGGAAAGAGACTACAGATGTGTCAACAGTAGCAAGGCTCTCCTCTGCGGCTTGAACCTGTATGTTTCTGACACACAAGACGACTCGACAGCATGGGCCTGGGAGGAGCAGCAGCACTTGCCAACTGCTGTTCCTCAAATGTCAACCAGACACTACCTCCTGGTATCACCAGCTTCTGCCTAGGAAACATCACCAAATGTTCAGTTGCCTATAAGATCCAAATGGTGGAAACTCATTAGTGGCCTATTCAGAAATACTTGAAAAATATACATTAATTAATATAGTCATGTGATACCAAGTGAGGAACAGGACTAATGCACTTGATAGGCAATGTAATACAAATTGGTACCCGATTCATTTACAAATTAATAAATAGCAAGTCAGGGAATAGAGTCCTGAGAAAAACTATGCAACAATGTCCTCAGAGTCCAGCTGCAACACAGACACCAATTAGCAAATATTTAGCTAATTTGTTATCCAACAAAATAGTATTCCGTGCCATCACTGCTAGTCTGAGTAATAATGAAGCTGAAATTAATAAAGTTCTTGTGAAAGTAATATTTTATGTTGTATTTATTATCTTTAAAAAGATATTAACCACTACTACAACAAAATCCTATTGGATCATGCAAATATAAATGTGTAGATCATTGTTAGAATACCAAATAGGAGAAACTGAGGTATATTTAGAACCCTAACAATATGCATTCAGTTGGGGAACAATTTATTGAAACATAAATTACGTAAAGGGGTGAAAAAGAAACTATAAAAGAGCAAACAATCTTTTTCCGCCTTTTCTGAGAAGCCCTTTAGTAACACTGGCAGCACAAACTGGTCTGCATTTGGCAGGCTTTCTGTGTCCATTAGCAAATAGATAAGCCAAAATGAGGAAAAGCTTTTCTAGCATTTTGGGAAGGATTATGAGTCCATTACCAGACAGACCTCGCTACAAACGTACCCTTCTTTTCAAGTAGGTTATAATGCAAAGAACACAACTGCCTTCACCTCGAATAGAGGGAGATGTGTTGCAGCCTGGAATACAGGCAAGTTTCTGGGGTCCACTAAGTAAATCTCAGCTATTTGTAGTTTAATGAAGCAAAACCACTATTATTTTCTGCCCACATATCATTTTGTTAATCAGTGGTTCTGGAGTACAAGACCATTAATTTCAGTCTTAAGAAAACACACTGGATTATATATGGCACAGGCACATTGATTTTTTTCACTAGTAGGAATTCTGGATGTGGCGTCAGAGTCAAAACTCAGAACACCATGATTTAGAATGATCTCATCCGCACAGTGACTCGTTTACTCATCTGATATTTATGCTCCTTTCCTCTTCCCTCTTCTTTGTCTTTTTAATAGATTTAAACAAAATGGCTATCAGTCTCTGACTTCAGTGATTTCTGTCATCAACCATTCAGACATTTCCTCATTTCTCACCATCATTGTGTGATATCAACCTTGCACAATTCTTGGCCAATGGCCATATTAATTTTCTACTTGAAAGAACACAAACAGAATACTGCTTTGGACGGAGGTAGGAGGGGGAGCTTGGGGAATAGCTGTTCGTCTTGATGCATAGCAATTAGCTCTGCAAACAGAAAGAGTAACATGACTGATCTGATACCTAGCCAAAACTGCCAAAAGGGGAAAAAATCCTTCTGTCTCGAGTATTGAGTGCCTTTTTAGATAGTGGCTACTGACAGTCACATTTGCCTTTTTGGAAATGGTAGGAGCAGTGTGACACCAGAGATCTACAGTCTCCATGGTGATTATTAGTGATGGCATTTCAAATATTGTGGTTAGGTTCCAGAGTATAATTTCGTGCCTTTTATACCATAAGAGAGGGAAGAGAAAGAACTGCTTCATCTTAACACTTTTAAAGGAGAGAATGATGATCCACCCAAGGAGACAAACATTACAGTTTTTAAGGAGATACGATTTGTTAATCTTAAAAAAGTGTGTGTCAACAGAAACGACAAGAGTAAGCTGCTGAGAGATACTAAAGCACTTGGACTTAAGAGGGACTAATTAATTGCTTATATATTTAGCAGCAATTAACTTATTTTCTGCCTACACATTATTTTATAAACTGGTTGTTCTTATAGACTAACCCACTTTCTCCATTTAGGAAAAGATTATTTTCTTACTCTGAAGCAATTAATCCTGAGTTGAGCAATAGTTTCAGTAGGCAGAAAAACTTATCTTCCTCTGCAGTTAAGGACAATCACTAGTGTGAAGACAGAGCTGTTCAGCCCGATCTGAACGCCCCTTACAGGCAAGCCAGCACCCCGTACCTCCTCTTGACTCTGGGTCCCTGCACATAGGGGATTACTTGATACACTAAGTGATTTTGATGTTGACAAACCTAAACATTTCATTTTTGCTTTGTTTACTTTCCACATTTATGGTTGATGGTTAACTTTAAAACACTCAGTTTACTAAGAATTACACATAGTTAAAAAAAATAGAATAAGCAACAGTCTAAGAAAGTGCTTCATTTGGCTCCAATAACAAGGAAGTTTTTAATTTTTTCATGTAGCTGTAAAGTTAATCTTTTAAATAAGATAAATCAGCTATAAACCTTATAAACACGATGTATTTTTTCTATTAAAAAACAAATTGTTTTCATTCAATATATTTTGTTTACAAAAGGTCTATTCTAGTTTTTCTGATCAGTGATTTAAATCAGAGATCTACAGTGTAGTTAATAATATAAATCCAAGCAACAGAGAAAATCTGCTGGCAAGGTGAAAGGAAGTCATAATGAATCAGAATGTAATTTAAAAACAAAGTCTACATAAATACATTCTTACAGTTGCAGTAACCAGAATGATAAATGATCTGTCTCTCCCCTACTCAAGCTACTAGTTATGCCAAGACAGAGTATCTATGCCACCACTGTGTAAGAGTTTTACAAAAGCCTACAGACCAGAACAAGAATGGATTTACAAATCGATGACATTTGTCAGAAAGAAAAAGTAGAAGAACACTTAGGTCACAAAGTACCACTAGTTGTGATTGAATATGCATCCACAAATCATCAATAGGATTAAGCTACCTACGGTAAACTTTATCCTCGTTTTTATCATCAGATACTCAACCACAATAAAACTGAGATCAGTTACTGATTAAAGGGTAACCTAATACAGTTTCAGAAAAAAAATCTTGAAATGCCCTGGCAGAGCAGCTCCCAGGTGGTTAGAGCATTGTCCCAATCCGCCAAAGTTGTGGGTTTGATCTTCGGTCAGGACACACACAAGAGTCAACCCAATGAATGCATAAATAAGTGGAACAACAAAACTGATGTTTATCTCTCTCCCTTCCTCTCTAAAATTAGTAATAAATAGAAATTAAAAAAAAAATGTAACCAGTAAAACTGGTTATATGGAGACCTTAAAGAAATTAACATAGCAAGGGGCAGAATTCTAGACTGTTAAACTGTAAGGAAATAAAGGTCTGTGAAGATCAAGTGAAATTATCCAAGATATCCAGAGCTGCTGTCGATGCAGAAATGGAATCTGAACCATACCCTGCCTATGTGTCTCGTACATAGCACATCTAATGGAGTATTGTGAATGAATGCAGCACACAAGCACCAGCACTCCCACCAAGATTTGCATTCTAAGGATCAGCTTATAGAGAATAACTGTTTAACCTTTTACAAAAACCAATTAAAACACAAACACACACACATGCACACCACTGTATTTAATTACACACTTCAAGTAAGATCATCTAAGTACCAAGCTATATACCTGAAACCAATACAAAATAAAATTGAAAGTAACTGTAAAACAAATACACCAAAGTCAAAATAAACACACATGGAAAGAAAATAAAAACATAAAAAATGTTGTAAAAATAAACACTTTAAATCTGCCTTCCTTGAAGTTCTGAATAATGGACATCTCAGGTATCTGATTCAGAAATTTAAATAGAACAGTAATGTATTACTAAATTAGAGAAATAAATCATTCATAGAACAAAAGTTCTAGCTTTTCCATTTAAAGGGTGAGCAGATCTTGAGTCAAACAGAAAGGCAAGGCCCTATGTGGTCTTCCCAAAAGAAAGCAAAGTGGGGCTTAAAGACTAGTGACAGGAAGTAACACTTCCTTCCTCCCACAGAACTCATTGTAGTTCTTCTAGGGCTGTTCCTCTAGAAATACAATGACAAAAAGAAATCCCTACAGAAATCTAGTAGTCTCACTGTAGGGGCTGATTAGGAGAAAGGCTCTTTCTTGTCATTTTTAGCAAGTCTCTTCTTGTTTTAAAAATTCTACAAGCAGATGATCTGAAATTGAACTATTACTTAGATTATGATAAAAAGCTAGAAAGAATAGATGCTGATTTCCATTTCCTGATCATAAAAAGCAGAAACTGAGGCTCTTATGAGCAACTGAATGGGATTTCAGGCAAGTCACAGACCCCCCCGAATGTATTAATTTCAAAAGGAGAGATATCATAAAGTCAAATGAAATTTTATGGGGAAGTGATAGAATACTGATATTCTCAGTTTTAATACTGATTAGGTTTCCCACAGATATATCAGACTTTGAGGGTGCAGGCATGGCCAGGGTCACAAGAATATTCTTACCTTCACATAGTTAAAAGACTAACATGGCAACAAATACCTATCAATAATCACTTTAACTGTAAATGGCTTAAATGCTCCAATCAAAAGACATTGGGTAGCTGAATGTATAAGAAAACAATACCCATATATGTGCTGTCTACAAGAGACCCACCTCAGAACGAAAGATACACAGACTAAAGGGATAGAAAAAGATACTTCATGCAAATGGAAAGGAAAAAAAAGTGGGGGGTAGCAATACTTACATCTGACAAAGTAGACTTTAAAACAACGGTTATAGTAAGAGACACAATAGAACACTAAATAATGATTAAAGGAGCATTCCAACAAGAGGAGACAGCCTTGAAACATTTATGCCCCCAGTAAGTGGAAGCACCTAAACATGTAAATCTTCATGAACATAAAGGGTGAGACTGACAGCAATCCAGTCATATCGGGATTTTAACACCCCATTAACATCAATGGATAGATCTTCCAGACAAAATCAACAATGGAATGGTGGCCTTAAATGACACACTAGATCAGATGGATTTAATTGATATTTTCAGAGCATTTCACCCCAAAGCAGCAGAATATGTATTCTTTTCAAGAGCACAAGAAATATTTTCTAAAATAGAACACATTGGACACAAAACAAGTCTAAATAGATTTAAGAAGATTTAAATCATATCAAGAGTCTTTTCTGACCATAATGGTATGAAACTATATACATAAGAAACAATCACAAGAAAAACACATGAAAAATACACAAAGACATGGAGGCTAAATAACATGTTACTAAACAACGAATGGCTTAACAATGAAATCATGGAAGAAATCAAATGAAACAAATGAAGATGAGAACACAACAACCCAAAGTCTATGGAACAAAGTGAAAACAGTCCTAAGAGGGAAGGAAACTCATAGCAGTATAAGCCTAATTCAAGAAACAAGAAAAATCTCGAAAAGCAATCTACCTTTTATTTAAAGAAACTTGAAAAAGAACAACAAAGCCCAAAGTGAGTAGAAAATAATAAAGATCAGAGCAAAAAATAAAATAAAGTCTAAAAAATACAAAAGATCAATGATCAAGATCAAGAGCTGATTCTCTGAAAAGATAAACAAGACTGACAAATCTTTAACCAGACTTATCAAGGAAAAAAAAAGAGAGGACCCATATAAAATCAGAAATAAGAGAGAAAAAGTAACACTGACACCAAAGAAATACAAAGGATTGTAAAAAAATATATACTACAAAAAGCAATATGCCAACAAATCGGACAATCTTGGAAGAAATAAATTCCTAGAAACATAGCATCTTCCATAACTGAGAACCCGAACAGAGACTGCAACTAGTGAAATCGAAACAGCAATAAAAAACAAACGAAAGTCCTCGACCAGATGGCTTCACAGGTGAATTTTACTAAGCCTTCTAAGAACTAATACACCTATCCTTCTCAAACTGTTCCAAAAAATACAAGAGAAAGGAAGATTCCCAAGCTCATTTCACAAGGCCAGCATTATCATAATTCCAAAGCCAGATAGACACCACAAAGAAAGTTAATAATATCCCTGATGAAAATGGATGCTAAAATACTCAACAAATATTAGCAAACTGGATCCAGCAATACATTAAAAAGATTATGTTCAAGTGGGATTTATTCCAAGGATGCAAGGTTGGTACAATATTCGCAAATCAATACACGATACATCGCATAAACAAAATAAAGGATAAAAGCCACATAATCATATCAATAAATGCAGAAAATGCATTTGATAAAATCAAGCACCTATTTATGATAAAAACTCTCAGCAAAGTGAGAATAGAGGAAATACCTCAATGTAAAAAGACCATATATGACAAACTTATAGCCAACATTATACTCAATAGGCAAAAACTACAAGTGTTTCCCTTATGATTGGGAACATGACAGGGATATCCACTTTCACCACTCTTACTCAACACAGTCCTGGGAAGTCCTAGCCATAGCAATCAAGAAGAAGTAAAAGGAATCCAAATTGGAAAGGAGGAACTAAAACAGAATTATTTGCAGATTATATGATACTGTATATAGAGAACCCTAAAGTTTCAACCAAAAAACTACCAGAACTGATAAATTCAGTAAATAGCAGAATACAAAATAAACATCCAGAAATCAGTTGCATATTTATACACCAATAATGAACTACCTAAAAGGGAAACTAAGCAAACAGTTCCCAATTGCTTTAAAAAGAATAATACCTAAGAATAAATTTAACCAAGGATGTAAAAGACACCAATTCAAAAGAATATATGCACCCCTATGTTCACCGCAGTGTTATTTACAGTAGCCAAGATTTGGAAGCAGCCCAGATGCCCATCAGCAGATGAATGGATAAGAAAGCTATGGTACATTTACACAATGGAGTAATACTCGGCCATAAAAAAGAAGGAAATCTTGCCCTACATAACAGCATGGATGGAGCTGGAGAGCATTATGCTAAGTGAAATAAGCCAGTGAGAGAAAGGTACCATATGATTTCACTCAAAAGTGGAATCTAATGAACAAAATGAACTAACAAGCAAAACAGAGACAGACTCATAGACAGACAGCAGGACTGACAGCTGTTGGGCAAGGGTCTGGGTGTGGAGGTGGAATGACTGAGTTAAAAGGGGGGGAGAAAAACCTCATGGACAGGGACAACAGTGAGGTGACTGCTGGGGGAGGTGGGAAGGGAAATGAGGAGGATGAGGAGGGTTTGGGGAATAAATGGTGATGGACGAAGACTTGGCGTGGAGAACACAAAGCAATATACAGATGACGTGTTGTAGAATTGTGCACCAGAAACCTGTGTAGTTTTGTTAAACAGCATCACCCCAACCAGTTAAAAAGAGAGTCTCCTTGCCTTAATGTTTTGAAAGAGAATACTAAAACCCCTCACAGCGTGGTCTGGAAGATGATCAATATACATACCATTGGGACCTTGGTAGAAATGCTGGCTCCCAGGCCCTACCCCTATGAGTCAAACTCTGCATTTAAACAAAATCTCCAGATGATTCACAAGCACATGAAAGCTTGAGTACTGTACAGAAAACACTGACGGTGCTCCAGCAAAGGAGGCCCCTGAATTTCAGATGACGTCAACCCTTCACAGACGCTTGTGGAGAACAAGTTCTGTGTCAGCCTGGCCCTTGCTGGCACCACCAGGAAGGCTGACTTCTGGTCAGCCACAGACTCAACAGTTGAGTGGTTAACAGTCAACACATATATCAATATCAATCAGGTAAGCCTCATTTAGTTCCCTCTTCTATAGTGGGATTAAAGATAACAGATAAAAATGATAAAGCTAGCCAGTTAAGAAATGGTTTATTAACCTGTCTGGATAATGCTAAAAATCATGGGCAGACTAAATGATTAAATGAGCCTGGATCATTTCATTTTCCTAATTATAATCATTAAAAGCTAGGCAAGCATACTGATTTACTGATGGGAAGGAAATAACTGATTTTTTTTAAAGTCTCATTTCTACTTGTATTTTCAGAAAAAGACTTTTTTTAAAAAAGAAAATAATCTGCCCTTAAGAATGGAATGGTCTAATATGAAAACACTGGAGGAAAAATAACCTAACTTTTGACAATGGCCTTCACCATGTTAGCTTCTTATTGGGAACAGTATTTTTTGTAAAGCTCCAATACTGAGAATGGGAGTGAAAGGGTGCATCCATTATTCTCCTTCATCAACACGGTCCTGTTCACGCCCGCTTCCCCAATTATCTGACATCCTAGGTAAGGCAGGGGGAAGCTGCTCCCACAGCAAAGTCACTGAGAACATAAAAGGAGCAAAAAAACTGCCTTTAAACATTTTGTACTGACAACTAAGATTCTATTTTTGTTTTCTGAACAACAGTATTCATAGTTTCCACATTGGTTTACACTTTTCTTGAGTCTCTATCATCAAACTTCATTTTCCCACACAAAGTAACGGGCACAAAGCACCAGAGAGGTGGCCATGAGGACTAGACAGCAAGGAAGACAAAATACAGATGCAGGTCTTGCCACCCAGAGAGGGCACGCTTCTGAGAGCTCCATGCGACCAAACTGCCTCCTGGGATTTTCTCTGCTTAAGCACAGGTCTTTTGCTATTCAGTTCTGTCCAATTTTGAACATAAACAGGCACAAGACAAACCGGAGGTAGTTTTAACTGTACCAAGTTAAAAATGTGAATGAGCCATGAACTCTGCCTGCCCCCTTACCTGATATAACTGCTATTTTCCCAGATCCATGCTCGTCTCGAGCTATTCTCTCTGCCTCCTCCATCAGCAGCATGCCAAACCCCTGTAAGGAGCAACAGAAAGGGTGAGAATTAAGGAGAAAAGAAGTCATTATGGGGGATCTGTAAAACAAGAAGCCTAATATTTAGTTCTTGCTAGAATCTGTTAAGAGTGACAAAAAAAATTTTATGGGAGTAAGGAAAGAGAAACCATTCAATTATAGCAAAAGAACACTATGGCACACTAGTCAAAAAAAGAAAAAACTTTGTAACAAAAGCAAAAGGTTATCTGTAGATGATGAAATGACTTCTGTCTCTTTTTAAGCAAGCTCTAGGCAATCTCCAGGTGATGAAATCTGGGACATCTAATCTTGTATTTATTAGACCTGATTTCTAAAAGGCTCTGACACCAGGCAATATTCTCCATTCACCAATTTTAGGGTCTACACTATCTCCATCACTAGTGGCATTAACCCATTTTCCTAAAATTTAAAAAAGTGACTTACATATTTAGTTTTTTTGTGAGAAGTTTGGAATAGTGTTCCATATAGCTTGCATTTAGGAAGTGTTGTAATTTGATTCCATAATAGTGAACCATTAGAAACTGCCAGTACTAGACCACTTCTGACTTTCAGAAACAGCAATTTCATATGGTTCAATCTAATCATATTCCACTTGACTGAGTCTCAATCTGTCTCTTCTCCTTCCGCTCTCACACCCCAAAATGGGCAATCTGGAGAGAAGACATTTCTGGACAACTAAAATACTGGTTCTTCTGCTTTTATCCTTCCTGCTTCCCTTTCTTCTTTCTTCGTCTATTCCTCTGCTCCTTCCCGCCCTTTCTTTCCCTTCTTTGGGCAATTTCTTAATTATAGTCAAATAGAAATGAAATACAGGATACCTGATGCTGAAATTTAGTAGGATCCCGACTGCTCACAGGGACTACACTCCCATACACATGCAGCTCTCGGACTATGGAAACACCACCAACTAATTCAAAACGGAAGGTTTCCTCTGAGCACTTCCGTAATCGCAGGAGGCCAATCAAAATGTCCTGATCTGGGTCTTCGTATGATAGGAACGTTTCCCAGCCACCATTTCCAACATAATCTCTCCTTACCAATTCAACCTATTTAATAAAAAGGCAGGACAAAACATTTAAGAAAATTAATTAGAGAACAAAGCTCATTTTTATAATTATACACACACACATATTTATTTAGGCTAATATCCACAATAAGAAATAAAGAATCATGAATTGTTTCTTTTTAATTGTCTACTTTTAAATATCAATTAAATAAGAGTCCAGGCTTTATCTGTAAACTATTCTAGAAGAAAAACAACTTCACAATTTCACAAACATTTGAACTTCATTAACCTTGAGTCTTACAAAGATCTGGCTCAGTAAACGTGTCCATGAGGTTAAATCTCTGACAATCCATGGAGAGTCTCTAAGGCAGGGGTCCCCAAACTTTTTACACAGGAGGCCAGTTCACTGTCCCTCAGACCGTTGGAGGGCTGGACTATAAAAAAAACTATGAATAAATCCCTATGCACACTGCACATATCTTATTTTAAAGTAAAAAAACAAAACGGGAACAAATACAATATTTAAAATAAAGAATAAGTAAATTTAAATCAACAAACTGACCAGTATTTCAATGGGAACTATGGGCCTGCTTTTGGCTAATGAGATGGTCAATGTCTGGTTCCATATTTGTCACTGCTAGCCGTAACAAGTGATATGACCTGCTTCCGGAGCCATGACGCACGCATCCCGCGTCACGGGAAGTAGTACTGTACGTGAGCAACGTCGCACTTTGTGGCGCCGCCACATACAGTACTCCTCTCACTGACCACCTACGAAAGAGGTATCCCTTCCGGAAGTGTGGCAGGGGCCGGATAAATGGCCTCAGGGAGCCGTAGTTTGGGGACCCCTGCTCTAGGGTATAATCAATCACACACTACGTCACATGTGTCGCTTGGGAGAGCCCTGGGCTCTCAATGGTTTCATTTTTTAGTTTTTAGCTCCTCCACTAAAAACCTCTTGAGGGGGGCAGGGGATGTGTCATGATCACTACTTGTTCCTGGATGGCATCCCGCAGGGCCTAAAATAGTATGTCGTTATGATATTAATATTAAAGAAAACCTAGTCACTGGAGAGTGGCTTTGTGGTAGCAATCTACATAGGCTTTTGATTCTCTAACTCATTGTTCAAGTGGCCCTTGTACTTTAAATAAAGGTACACAGTATGTAACAATATGTGTTCACAGAAACCTCAAGCTTTCACATGCGGGGATGGCCATGGCCACACCCAGGTAGTTCTGAAAGCGGTCAGACTGTACCCACAGTGAGTGAACAATTCAGACTAATATATATCTTCCTTCTCAACTTACTGTCTGCTAAATGACTAGATTGCCCAAGAATCCAGCAAAATGGTTAATGGTGTTTGGGTCTGCTATTTCCCTCAAGATGTCCCAAATGTGAAAACTGTCAAACAATTCATTTTCAGAATAGAAATATCAATACAGATCTCATCGATTCTAGCCTTTCCAAATGGGATTCTACAAGAGCTAAATCCCACAGAACATTTCACACAAATCTAGACAGAGATATATAGGAGAGATGTTAATTCATTACAAGACAATGAATGCCTTCCAGCATCAGACTTCAGTTTTGTGGAAGCCCTGTCCGTTGATAAGGGCTGATCTATTCATTTGATTACGACCAATGGGCAATAATTTAACAGGTGCACACGATGAGGTAAGTACATCACACATCCAGCTCTACCTGAATGCAGTCACTTGTTACATGTGGCTATTTACATTTGAATTAAAAATGACATAAAGTAAAAACTCAGTTCCTTGGTTGCACTAGCCACTTTTCAGTTGTGTAAGTCACAAATGACACCATTTTAGATGGCATAGATAACAGAACATTTCCAACACTGCAGAAAGTTCTACCGAACAGTGTTTATTCTAGAATGAAATTCAGATTTGGTTTTCCTAACCTGGCTCTACTAGAATTCAGCCACCCTCATACTTGCCTTTCCTGGCTTGACATCTGTGTCTGATCCACAATTACCCTCTGCTCTTAGTTTACTCATTAACTTCTAGGGTTCAGTCCCATTGGTAAAAAGGTGTGGGTCCAGACAAGAAAAGATTTACAAACAGGACCTAATCTCTCTACAAAATGAAGAAACTGACCTGGTATGGCCGTACTTTATGATGAATTTCTTGAATTCCAACCTCTCTGGTTCTCACATCACGACACTGGAAAAAAAGAAAAATAAAAGTGGAAGACGGGAGCAGTTATAAACCTAATTCAATTTTCAATTGAAACCTCTCCACCAAACCCTGGGCTCAGAATTAAGTTTGGATGTAATTTACAATGAGATAAAAGAACTGCATTTAAAAATAAAGCCATCTTTAATAAACCTGAGGATGGGAAACATGAAACAAAAATGTATAAGGTTAATACAGTACTGCTTTTAAAATAAGTTTATAATTCAAAGAAAATTGATATGTAATATCAGAGGTAAAGAACATACTTCTGGCCCTGGCCGGTTGGCTCAGCGGTAGAGCGTCGGCCTGGCGTGCGGGGGACCCGGGTTTGATTCCCGGCCAGGGCACATAGGAGAAGCGCCCATTTGCTTCTCCACCCCCCCCCTTCCTCTCTGTCTCTCTCTTCCCCTCCCACAGCCAAGGCTCCATTGGAGCAAGGATGGCCCGGGCGCTGGGGATGGCTCCTTGGCCGCTGCCCCAGGCGCTAGAGTGGCTCTGGTCGTGATAGAGCGACGCCCCAGAGGGGCAGAGCGTCGCCCCTGGTGGGCGTGCTGGGTGGATCCCGGTCGGGCGCATGCGGGAGTCTGTCTGACTGTCTCTCCCCGTATCCAGCTTCAGAAAAATAAAAAAAAAAAAAAAAAAAAAAAAAAGAACATACTTCTGGTCCTTGCCAGCTGGCTCCGTGGTAGAGCATCCGCCTAGTATGTAGATGTCCCAGGTTCGATTCCCAGTCAGGGCACATAGGAAAAGCGACCATCTGCTTCTCCAACTCCCCTCACCCCCGCCTCTCTCTCTCTCCCAGCTCCTCCCACAGCCATGGCTCAATTGGCTCCAGCAGCCCCAGATGGGCAGAGCATCGCCCCACAGGGGCTTACCACGTGGATCCTTGTTGGGGCGCATGTGGGAATCTGTTCCTGTGCCTCCCCTGCTCTCGCTTAATTTAAAAAAAATATTTTTTTAAATCCTAAAATAATAGTTTTTTACCAAGAGGATATAACTGTATTTGAAAGTCAATCCAAAAACTATGTAATAGAAGAGTAAAAGCATATTCCTAATTTTTAAAAACTCTACTTTATGGCAGTTAATATTATTAACATCTCATATTTATATCACTTTAGAAATGTCAAAAAGAGGGATGATACTGAAGACTTGGTTTTTAAATTAATTTTAGAGAGAGAGGAAGGGATAAGGAGGTGGGGGAGAGGGGAGAGGGAGGGAGGGGGAGGGAGAGGAGGAGAGAAGGAGAGGAGAGAGGGAGAGGAAGAGAGAGTGAGTGGGAGGGGGGAAAGAAAGAGACAGACAGACATTGATTTGTTGTTCATTTATTTATGCATTCATTGATTGACTCTTGTATGTGCCCTGATCGGGATCAAACCCACAACCTTGTGTATCAGGACAACGCTCTAATCAACTAAGTACCTGACCAGGGCTGAAGACTGCTGGGTTCTGTTTTTTTTTTTTGTTTTGCAGAGAAGGACACTGTGGAAGAAAGGATGGGTGAGACAAAGGGGGAACGAAAGGAAGAAAGGAAAAAAGGGACCTAGACCCATTTATTATATCATCTGAACCACAGTCACAAATGGCTCTATGAGTGTCCCTGGGAGGCACAGAGCTGTCTGCAGATGATATGGATGCAATGTCTGGTCTGCACAGCCAAGCATACGTGATGCAATGCTCACTTCTGTTCCACATGCTGCACAGTCTAACATTTATAATTACAACATCCTTAAAGTATTCAATTATATGTCCAGGGGTGAATTTCCCCTATAGAATAAATGACAAAAATTATTTTCAGAATTCTAACATTTTCTACCAGTGAGAAAAGATACCCTAGGAAATGTGATGATGTCATTCATGCAAGCTAAACTACCAATCCTATATTTACAAAGCACTGCTATATATGTATGGAATTCCACAAGAAATATTAAGAGCTCATTATTCAGTTCCATAAAAACAAAGCTATATTCATGCCCCAGGAAACAGATAGTAATGCTTTGCTGATGTGGATTCTATGAACTCACACAAAAATTGTATTGCAAACAAGGATCACAAGTCTCTGTGACTATAAGTCTATTACATTTATATGTTGTCTTTTAACAGTAACTTGCATACTATATAATCATGGTCTTAATAAACAATTGCATGCTTTTTCTTTTTGGAGGGCAAGGGATGATTTTTAAAATGTGGAGATTGGCGTGTACTTATTTTCTGGTATAGACATTGCCTATGTAAACTAGATGTCTTTTGGCTCTGACTGAATTCGTCTTTAGACTCAATCCCAGTTTACTGAGAGGCTATGAAGGTTTAAGAAGGGTACAGGTTAAAGACAACAGGCTGGACTACGAGGTTATCAGGCTAACAGGCCGCACCAGTCACTTTGGCAGTGTCCTCTCAGAGGAGAGAGGAGATGAAGATCAAGGTCGGCTGAAGGATGGGAAGCAGAGGAGGCCTACAATCTTGTTAGGTGCTACTAATTACTGTAAATATGTAAGCTCTTTTTCTAGAACTTAAAATTATTTAATTGGGGGAGGTGATAAGCCAATAAGGTTCACAAACTCTGCTTTGCACAAACAATTTTCTAAAACGTTTTCTCTGTAATAATTTGACTAAGAATAAAGAGTCTTGGGTAATAAGTCTTCAAACATGATATACAGTCCTCATAATGTCTTTCAACCTGCAGCCATGCTGACATCATGCATGAGAACATCCCACAGCTCCATACGGGCCTAGTGAATCAGGACCTCTGAACACAGAGCCCAGGAATCAGCGTGCAGGCCGACCCCACTCCTGGCCTCTTCTCTTTAGCAGCTCTAAGAAGTAGTTTCTAAGGCACTGAGTTTCAAACCTTATAGTGACTTAACAAATGTCAAAAAGAGGGATGCTCAGGGTTTTGAATCATCTACAGAGATTTAAACTGCAGATTCCTGGACTCTCTCCACTTCCAGGGCCAGCAGAAAGGAAGTGCTAAGTAAATATCTGTGAAGTGACTGAGCAGACATGAGACGGAGCGAGGCGAGGGGACTGGTGCACGTGGCAATAGCACTGTTGGCAATTACTTCACGCACATAATCCTGGTTCTTCAAACATTGTCTTCTCGTATCATTCTATAACCATTAGCAAGAATCAAACATTACTTCAAAAGAAAAATGTTTAAAAAAATTTTTTTCCCTAGAGAGAGAGGTGGGGGAAAGGAGAGGGAAAGGGGAAGGGAGAGAGAGGGGAAGGGGAAGAGAGAGAGAAAAAGGGAAAGGGGGAGAGAGAGAGAGAGAGAGAAAGGGAAAGGGGGAGAGACAGAGAGAAAAGGGAGGGAAGGGGGTAGAGGGAGGTAGAGAGACAGAGAGTGAAGCATCAACTCATTTCAATTAGTTGCACCATTCAGTTGTGTACTCATTGATTGCTTCTCATGTGTGCCCTGACCAGAGGTCAAACCCACGACTTCTGGCACTCTGGGTTGATGCTTTAGCCGCTGGCCCACCTGACCAGGGCCAGAAGAAAAGATGTCTTTAAAACAGGGAGTTAAGAACATAGTTGGCAATCTGAGTTGGTAAAAAACAAAACAAAAAATAGATATTAAATCAACAAACCCATACTCTTCTAGAAGAAAGCAGAAGGGATATAGCCTTTAGCCTCTGCAATCACAAGCTTCAGCTTTAACACGCTTAATGCCTACAATATGTGAATGAGTTCTGACCAAACTCTCGTATGTGCGTTTGTAACTATGAAAAGATTTTTTTGTGTTTCAGATTACTTTGACCTCAACAGTCACAGGCAGTCAGACTCTTACCTGTATTCCAAGGTCTTTCATTCTTGCAAATGCCAGCTCTCTCAAATTACCATGCTCGACTCCTGAGCTGACTAAGGGCATTGGAATATCTCTGTAGGAGAAAAAGATCAGCTGTTGCAAAATATAAATCATTCTTTACAGCAGTAGGGCAGGAATACGCAGAAAAGGAAAACAGAAAACAAAAACTAAACCCCAAAAAACCTACAATGCAGACCAGAAAAGCAGAGGCTGAATATTCTAACCGGGCAGCAAGGTTCAGAGCTTCCCCCTCTGTTTTTCCATCTATGAAATTATGAAATTTTCACCTACCACTCAGGGTTTCTGGGAGAGATGCCTGATGAAGATCACTTTATAAGATTATCAAGTACAAAACAAATATCCAATAACCATCAGCACTAATTATTTTTTAAAGTAGCAATTTTTTAATTTAATTTTTTAAAATTATTTTTATTTATTTATTCATTTTAGAGGAGAGAGGGAGGGGGAAGAGCAGGAAGCATCAACTCTCATATGTGCCCATTCAAAAGCCCAGGGTTTTGAATTGGCAATCACGGCATTCCAGGTAGATGCCTGATCCACTGCGCCACCACAGGTCAGGCCAGCACTAATTTTTGACCAAAGAGACAGCTGTACTAAACAAAACAAGACATAAAACTGTTATTTAAAAAATCCAATTTGTGGCCCTGGCCGGTTGGCTCAGTGGTAGAGCGTCGGCCTGGCGTGCAGAAGTCCCGGGTTCGATTCCCAGCCAGGGCACACAGGAGAAGCGCCCATCTGCTTCTCCACCCCTCCCCCTCTCCTTCCTCTCTGTCTCTCTCTTCCCCTCCTGCAGCCGAGGCTCCACTGGAGCAAAGATGGCCCGGGTGCTGGGGATGGCTCCTCGGCCTCTGCCCCAGGCACTAGAGTGGCTCTGGTCGCAACAGAGCGATGCCCTGGAGGGGCAGAGCGTCGCCCCCTGGTGGGCGAGTCGGGTGGATCCCGGTAGGGCGCATGCGGGAGTCTGTCAGACTGTCTCTCCCCGTTTCCAGCTTCAGAAAAATACAGAAAAAAAATCCAATTTGTTTACAGTTGCTGGATGACAAGCAAACAAAAGCCTGGCTTAGCCAACAACGGGTCTCAATGAATATATTTTTTTTCTTGTTTTCCAAAATTCTAAGTTAGAAGTGACTCTGCATTAGAATAACAGCTTGTCTACAGATGAGAGGAGGTAACATTTATTCCCTGGCATTAACATAGTGTGAAGGTGCCGGGCATCAAGGAGACTCTATCACAAGCTGAAGTTACGAGTTCCCGTTTTAGGAGCCCCACAAACCCTCTATAGATAAAAATTAGTATCTGAAGATAAAGCAGTTTTAAAAAATCTTAGCACATATGCTTTCTATTCAAGGACAAGTCCCCCATCTGTTTTGTTTAATATCTGGTTGATTAGAAGATGTAGAATATACCAATTATCTTTCCTCTCATTTGTGATTCTGAATCAACCTGAGTCTTTTTCTTCTCTTTTTACTTACTCTTTCAAATGTTAAGTAAACACAATTAGCTACTTAATCCATTAATTCTAAAAAGATATTTCTCACTCAAAAGTATCAAAACCCGATCAATTAGCATTAAAAACTACACACAATAAATCTAGTAGGCTATGGAAGTCAGTAGTTTCCATTAAGACACTATGAAGAGGCCCTGGCCATTTGGCTCAGCAGTAGAGCATCAACCCGGTGTGTGGAAGTCCTGGGTTCGATTCCCTGTCAGGGCACAAAGGAGAGGTGCCCATCTGCTTCTCTACCCTTCCCCCTCTCCTTCCTCTCTATCTCTCTCTTCCCCTCCTGCAGCCAAGGCTTCATTGGAGTAAAGTTGGCCCAGGTACTGAGGATGGCTACGTGGCCCCTGCAATGGCTCCAGCCACAATGGAGCAATGCCCCTGATGGGCAGAGCATTGGCTCCTCGTGGGCATGCCGGGTGGATCCCAGTTGGGTGCATTCAGGAGTCTGTCTGATTGCCTCCCTGCTTCTAACTTCAGAAAAAAAAAAGACACTATAAAGAAATGTTAGGTCAAAATTCTTTAAAATGACTCATTAGGGAATCCAAGTGAGAGTAACATAGTCGAAGTTAGTCTTCTAAATGCCCTTTTTACTCTAAAATACTTTATATATAACTCACAAATACATGTATGTACTTTCACAACTTAGAGGAAATGTAAAACACTGTTACACATGATATAAAATCAATCTAATAAAATCAATGGCAAGCACTGTTAGCATCACACATGACAGACACCTTTGATCCTTGTTACGAAAGTTACGTTCTATAAAGGTGCCACAAACACTGAATCAGCAAATACTCAAGCACTAATCCTGGGGGAAATGCAGGGTTGGGCTCCCATGACTCCTTAGTCACATTTTCTCTAACTGATCAATATATAACCTTATTGTCTTTGTGTTTCTGTTTAAAGGCACTTTGTTTAACATATAACTGATTCATTAATATTGCACTTGTGGCCAACAGCACTGTAATTCATGCTTCAATGAAACCTATCTAACCATGTATTTTCTTCAGAAGACACATCACAGCCTTCTTGTGCTCAGGAACACAGGATAGACGGCACCCAGCACCATGCCTGGGGGCCATTTTAAACAGCAAAATCAACAAAAAGCACAGAACTGTAAAAAGTGTGTTATAAAATAGACTGCTTACAATATGAGCGCTGAAAGAAGCACACAATTCACACCAATATCCTATTCCTCCCTCATCAACCCTCCAACTACCGTCT